>NW_019392687.1:962884-1340117 GCF_000648675.2 Cimex lectularius
TATCATATTTAGCAATTTTATAATCTGATATAGGAACATTATTTACGGATTAATTATGTCTATAAATATAAATTTACGCTTTTAACAGGGGATATTAAATACATTATTCTATTAACAATAATTTTCGTTTAAAAATATTATATAAATATTATCAACAATACTGGCAGTAAATCTTACCTAAAATTATAAAAATTATTAATTAATTCAGTAATTACTTGTTCAGTAAGCAAACAAAAATTGATGCAATAATAAATATTAATGAAATATTTGCTACCTGCTAATAGTTACATTAATTTATTAATTAATTTCTATCAAGCATCAATAATGTAATTGACTAGCTCAGACCATTTTTTTAATATACATAGAATGTAATCCTTGATATCACTATGCATCTTCTCCATTTTTATCTCAACTCGTTTAGGATTGGATAATCACAAACAAAATGATATGCATTCTTAATAACATGCAAATTACGTAATGAACATTTACGCCTATCTTCACTTCTAATAGCTGAGTAGTTTAGATTCATAATTTCTCTCGTTATAAAATGTTTATTTAGTGACTATCTCCAAATTCAATATTAACTTCTTTGTACATTTGATGAAATCGTCCATTTCTTCGTTTACACGGCGGCGAGTATCTGGGTCACGTTTTTATATTCTTGGAGGAAATCTATTCTTATTGTACACACTAATGTGTTTTGTGTCCCTAACATGTATTAAGAGTGAATGTATTTAGTAGCGTGAATGTATAATGTGAGATGGTCGATGGGTGACTTGTAGATGTAGATGTAATATTCGGGGTGTAATATACTGCGCCCTTTAAGAGCCATTGTAGCCTCCGTTCTCTGCCTAAAGCACATCATCACACACATTTCATCAAGAAATTCGATTAATAGGTCGGTTTCAGTGGTTGAAGCTCTTCTATGGTCACATTACACATCCCAAAACATTTCCTCCTGCGGGCTAATGTAGCTCCGCAGTTTGTTAGTAAATGTGTCGGTGTCTCTTCTGCCTCCTTGCAGAATCTGCATGTGCCATCTTGTTGTTCCAATTTTCTTTAAGTGTCCATTTAATCTGCAGTGTCCTGTTAGGAATCCTGTTAGGGTTCGCAGTCTGTTCGTGCTTCCTTTGACACATTCTGTGATTTCTTTCCTACCAAAATTGGTCAGAAGATTCTTGGATTGTCTATGTCCAATTAGTCAATTCCATTGTTCCTTCATTTTCTTTTTGTCCTTTTGTCTGAGATATTCGTTAATAGTGTGGATTCCTATGCCACAGAAGGGTTCAGGTCCTATCAGTGGTGTAGCAGCCCCTTTCCTTGCAAGGGTGCCGCTTTCTCGTTGTCTTCTACTCCCATGTGTCCTGGGACCCAGCTGACTTTATTCTGCGTACCTAATATGTTTAGTTTGGTTTTGCAGTTCAGCACCATCCTTGAACTAATGGCACTTGACCTTAGTGCTTTGATGACTGCTTGGCTATCTGACATGATAGCTAAATTCTTGGTTTTGTACCCTTTACTTAGATTGAATTGGGTACATCTTTCAATTGCATGAATCTCAGCTTGAAAGATAGTGGTGTGTTTTCCCATGGGTTCTGAGTATTTGGTTCCGGGTCCAAATACTCCTGCCCCCATACCTACTTGTGTTCTAGATCCATCTGTGTACCAGAGGATGGTGCCATTTTAAAGGAGTTATTTCCCTCTCTTTCCCATTCTTTTTCGATGGGTGACAATCGGCATTCAATTAGGTTAGTTCTATAATAGAGGCACTGCGAAAATTGACAGGCTCAAGGGCAGTGATGCGTGCGCAGATATGAGCTTTCATAGATCAGTAATCAGTTATCAAGGACATAATAGGACTATGTACCTTCAAGTTTGTATTAGATATAGGTTTTCAAGTTATATTTGCTAGACTAAACTTTCCTTTGCACTTTGAAGAACAGCCTTAGGCAGTGCACGTTACAGTACAGTCTTGTATGTATTTACATGGGTGTGTAGATTTATATAAATCCGTATACGAGTAACCACCACAATCTGAAATTAAGATAAAAACAGTACAATAAAGATTATATCTAAATACAAATGATAAAATAATAAATAATAAAAAGGATTATTACAAATTAATCAAATTTATTTAGCAGCACAATAAAGGTTATACGTAATTACAAATAATAAAATGATAATGAATAAAAAGGAGTTATAAATTATTACAAATTAATAAAATTTATTTACCATTAATAATAATAGTAATAAATAAGTAAATTTATTGAACTTTATACATTTTCGTTTTTACATTTCAATTTATAAAAGACATTCACTAGTTTCCGTGGTCCGCTTGACCAATTAATCTTTCAATTAATTAACGTTTTTAGTTGAGATAAAAAAATTAGTGTCACAAGAGGGATTCGAACCCACGACCTTCGGCAAGATACACCGCTTCTCTATCACTTGAGCTATAGTGACTACGATCAAGTGGCAGAGCAGCGGCGTATCTAGCCGACGATCGTGGGTTCGAATCCCGCTCGTGACTCTGACATTTTATCTCAACTAAAAACCTTAATTAATTTATAAAAGACAATGGACATAAGTCCGTCTGCAATGTTGATAGGTTTATTTTTATCAAACAATAGTACGTGTATCTTAAATAAAAACAGACGAGAATGATAGATATTATAATGATATATACGATATACACTTTATAGTTGTACTTAATTTTTAACGTACAAGTAAAATCGTGCAAGTTTCAACATATACAATAAGTTATTTAATCAAAATAAATAAATTAACAATAATTATTTATCTTTATGTTTTAATTTTCTTAGCAATTCTCTAACAACAATAAATAAGCAAATAGGAGTGTTAACAAATAAATAATATGTAACAAGTAAATTTACATTTTTTCAATCTGCTAACAACATACGAATAATGACATAACAATAACATGTTATTTACCATTATGAATTAATACAATTTACAAAATTATGAACCCAAACTCATAAGAAATAGTAATAAATGATTTAAAGATTGCAAATGGCAAAGTGCAATTTTTTTGCAACGGAGGTTACTAAAATCAAAGATCAAATAAAATATTATAAAATTCATTAGTAATTCTTAGTTCTAAATCGAACAAAATTTATTTTTGTTGGACCCAATTCATTTTGAAGGACTTGAAATAGTAAAAATAATGGTACAAACTCATTTTTTCATCATAATTTAGTAAACCATCTACTTAAATTGATTTAAAACTATAGCATTCGGCCTAAATGACCCATAGTGGTTGAAGGCCAATAAAATACCCTATACTTTCCGATTTATATCTTTACCTGGGGATATTCCCAACATATTTAAAAAGAAATCTTATACCATTATTGGAAAGTGGATCAAAATTAGATGTCAACAACTATCGACTGATTTCTTTATCTCTATCCTTGGCAAAAATCATAGAAAAATATATCAAAAATCGATTAATTAACTTTCTTTTCAAAAATAATATATACTTTCTAATGGTTTGGTTTTCTTCCTAATAAATCAGCCAAACAAGCCATATTTGAATTTTGCTAATTCAAAAATTGGATGCTAAAAAAACCTGCAAGCATTTTGTGTACACTAAGAAGGAATTTGACACCTGTTGGCAGTACAATATTAATATCAAAGTTATCTAAAATTAGCATCAATGGAAATGCGCTTAATCTTTTTAAGTTCTTTCTGTAGGGCTTTGAAAACTAGAATTGAATCTTGCTATAGTACACAATTACTAATTAAATGAGGGGAATAAATGGGTACATTTTTAAATCCTGTCTTCTTGCATATTTTAACGATTTATTAAAATTTAACATTTCTCGGAAAAATCTTTAGCTACGCTGATGACACTATTATTTATTCAGGCAAAAAATTTAAATAAAATTACTAACTCTATTAATAAAAATTTATTGATATAAAGTATTGTCTTGATCAAAATTCTAACCAACCCTAAACGTTTAAAAATGAACTTTTAGATAATTTAAGCGTTATTTATCTATAAAAAACAAAACATGTGCCCTTGAAAAGACAATTAATATTATTTAAAAATATCTCTGAAGCATAACATGATCTGAACATAAATGTTTTTATTTTAATTTTGCAAAATATTTCAACGTAATATTAATTTTGTTTTCTATTATTGATGATCATATCATAAATTATGAACATTGTATAACTTTTTAAGAGATTGTTCCTTATTCATTAAAAGATTGCTTTATCGTTTAGAAATTCAGTTATGCTGGATTTTTCAAATTCCAAATTTACAACATAGACGCCATATTATATAATATATATTTACAAAACTTGTAAAATTACACACAAAACTAAGCATTTTCTTAAAATGGATGGTCGTGAGAGAACTTTAAACGTTTCTTACGTATTGTTAGAAAACACGTAAGTACATAAATACGAAAAGTACACCTAACCTGGCACATACATAACACACGAACACACACACACACACACACACACACACACACACACACACACACACACACACACACACACACACACACACACACACACAACCAAAGATAGAAAACACAAACATATACAAATTTGATCTATTATAATATTTATTAAATTTAAATATTTCTTAATTTTATACAATAATGTTTTACATAAGTCAATTTATAGGCAACTATATTTTAACAAAAATTTTGAAGGGTAGGAACCATATGGCACATTTATAACTAATACTCTTTACCTAAGAGAAATTAAAAAAGGCTCTCTTACAATTTTACAAGAGGTTCCAGGAGAAATATTTCCTTCTGAAACTAACCCGTCCACTTTTTTTTTTCTGCGAAAGGATAGTTTCGACTCCTGTTCTACACGTATCTGGGTGATGTGCTCTCGCCTTTTCTTTTTGTTTCTCTTCCCACTTGGATCAATCACAAATGTCGCAAAGTTTAAGAGGACAGGCGGGTTCCAAGGCCGGTCGGATGGGCCGTTTTTGTCGTAGGATGAACCAATGGGATACCAAGGAGGAAGGTGGGGCTCGTTTGACCCCCCAGAGCAGTCTGAACTATAAAAGAGCGGGATAGGGCGGCTAAAAGTACAGTCGCTGGACCAGAAAAGCTCAAGACGACCCAACCTACCGAAATGGCAGCTCTTAAAGTACTCGTAAGTAGAACCATATGCTTATTACACGTAAGACAAAAAATCATTCAAAAAATTTTCTATGGATTGTGCATTTTTTTTTTTAATGGAGCTTCTTATACAACAATACAATTTTTTAATAATGTATACTTAATTTAAATATTTTTACATAGCAGAATTTTTTTTTCTTGTTATGATTAATTAACCACAATAAGAAAGTATTTATTAAAATGAATGTACAAAAGACCAAGGATTTACATTAGTATGAAAAAAGCTTATATTAATTAATCTGTTTTATTTTATTTTATTTTTACAAATAATGGATCTTTCGGTTGTGGAATTATTTATTTTTGAATTTTTAGTCAATAAAAAAAGTAAAAAAATAGAAATAATACCTATATAATATAAACAATATTCTTTTCTTATAGCTCAGTATGATTCAAAAGTTTTATGAAGTCACCCATATCAAAATTGTATGTTGGTACCAAATTTTTGAACGCTTTTATGACATCATTCAAAACGCCAACTTTTTGAAGGGATTAAATAATATATCACAATTTATAGTATATTGTTCAATAAAAATTATAAATTTCCATCACTTCACCTTTTTTAAAGTTTTAAATGTGACCGATAAATGGCTACTTTTTAAAAAATAAAAACTTATTAAAATAATAATTGATGTTTGTTCAATCAAAATTTTATATTTTATACTTTCCCACGTTATTGTAGATTTCGAGTGTTTCCGAGCATTTTATTCTGTCTGAACCTGTTGATTTAGTTTATCAGTCTTGTCTAGGCTTCTCGCCATCTTCAGTGTGATTTGTGATGGTGTTTCATCCTGCTTAAAACACTGACATAAAGATGGCCAGAAGAGAAAGTGCATGAGACAGAAGCGAGGATATGAACACAAGAATAAAAAGACCGAACTAATTATCCCGCAGCATAACTAAATACACTCAACAATACACTTTTTTTTACCTATTTCCTTTTTTATGAGACAATCGATGTTTTAGATCCTCTTCGCAGTTGTTGCCTGCGCTTTCGCCGATGAACCGGCCAAGGACGAAAGGGTTAAGAAGGACGTACTCCTCGGCACGCTTCCCTACGCTTACGCCGCATATCCCCATGTGTACGAAAAGTACGTCGCCGCCCCCGTTGCCCACGTGCCGCACGTGCCTGTGTCTTATTCGGCCGTACCAGCCGTGTCCACATACTCAGCAGTAGCCAGTGTACCGACCTACGTCCACGCCCCTTACACCTACGGCGCCTACGTCAAGCCAGCACTCGTCTACTGAGACACTACGAAAATCCGGCTCAACCTTCCTTAATTATTTGATCCCTTCCGTTAAATAAAGCTTATCCTTATAACTTATATATTTTGTTTTAATTTAACCCTACATTAATCATCATGTAAGTATTCGTTGAAATAAAAAAAGATAGTGTCACAAGCGGACGGTTTGAATCCCGCTTGTGACACTAGCTTTTTCATAAATATTAATTAATCGAAAGAAGTTATTTGGCCAATCGGACCGAGATATAATGGATTTAATAAAACGAATTATATCTTCGCTAAAGTTCTTCGTGGCCATTTTATTTGTCGCCGAGAATTGAATCCTGATTGCACGACATTTGAAAAATGGCAAAAAGGAGGGAAAATTGGAAAGGTTGGTTGAGATGGGGAGTTGGTGTTCGAGTGGATCGAAGTCACGATAGCTCAAGTGGCAGAGCAGCTCCGTATTTAGCCGAAGGTCGTGGGTTCGAATCCCGCTTGTGACACTAGCTTTTTCATTTCAACCAATACCTTACCTAAAGATTAATTAATTTAAAGAAGTTATTTGGAATCGGACCACGAAATATAATGGATCTAAATATATATTGTGGATCTTGGCCCATCTTGGCCTGTACACAATTTAAAAATGTTTTTAAAAATAATAATTTTCTCATACCACCAAAAGACGCAAAAACAGCAAACTTAAATTCTAAAAAGTTCAAAAAATTAAAAGGACAAATAAACTCGTCCATTGTTTCTAATTTTAATAACCGACTAGTCTAATTGGTTCAACACTCCAACTGCAAAACTAGACGAAAGATATAAATTAAATTATTAATAAAAATAACTATTAAACTTTCCCTTTGAAAAAGAAAACATTAGGAACATTTACTCATACAAAAATAACTAAAGTACAAATATTGGCAATCTACAATAATGGTGGATTTGTAACCGTTCAGTTTCCAGTGAAATAGGTCAAAAAAATCTGTTTTTGAAAAAACCTAAAACAATGACGTTTCCTTTTAAGCATCCTGTAAAACCATCATATGCGAATTTTTATGGTAAACAGCAAATATGAGTGTTTGAGGGGGATCAACGAGGGCACTTTTTTCTTTTTTTTCTGATGTCGGTGTTCAATTCAAAAATTCATAACGCCTCTTGATGTTAAACACTATCCATGGTATTAAAACCGTAAAAAAAAGCTGCTAAAAAATTGAGCCTACATCAACAACCTCTGGTTTATATGTCACTAAGTAGGAAAAAAAGGATTAAATCAATAAAAGCTTCCAAAGCGTTTTATTTTATATTTCTAGTTCTGTTTTTTTTTGTAATTTAATTTTTTTTTAATTTATTTTATTTTTATTTTTATTTTTTTTAACCAGTATTGAGCCTTTAGTATGAGTTAAACGGATTTAAACTCGTTTCAAATTTCCCGTGGATCCGTTCAGTTGTTCCAAAATTACCGCCAGTTTTGTGATTTTTGAAAATGGCATTTGGAATGCGGAATATTTCAGAGAAAAAATGTTTTTTTGATTTTTCCAAAAATTTGTATTCAGAGGTTTCTGGGGGTGCAAAAAATAAATATCGATTTTGTTTCTTGGTGAAAAAACACTAAGCTTTACTTTGCTACGTAGAAAGTAGAAAAGAAAAGAAACTTATCGTTCTATTCAGTTTTCATTTAATTTTTAATTTCTTCAATTTATTTAATACGATACTGCTTATTATTTTCTTATCCTTAAAAAAATTAATAATAAAAATTCAGCCAAAACTGTTCGGCTCATCTACATTTCGACTTAGTTAAGCTCGACTTGTAAAATTAAAAACAAGAAGATTGATATCAGCAATACTGAAAAGTATGAAACCACTCCACGATGAACAAGAAGACAAAAAATTGAATTAATCCATTAAAGGTAATGATAAATAAAGAATTTACATACACAGACCCACCACTGAATATGGCTAAATGTCAAAAAGCGTTAACACAGAGAAAATAAAGAGATCAAATGATAAAGGAAAGTATATAGGAAAGAAGCCTTGAAATAAAAAACCAAGAAAATCTCATCCCTCAGGTCCATCCATTTTGATAATAAAATGCTTAGAGAGAGAGAGAGTGTGTGTGTGTGTGTGTGTGTGTGTGTGTGTGTGTGTGTGTGTGTGTGTGTGTGTGTGTGTGTGTGTGTGTGTGTGTGTGTGTGTGTGCGTGCGTGCGTGTGCGTGTGTGTTTGGTTAAGTGTACGTATTCAAGTTCTGTTTAAGTGTTGTTCAATCTTTTTAAAAAGATATTTCCTACTCAAAGTAAGTTGTTTTCAACGATACGGATTTCGAGCTTATAGCTCATCATCAGGTTGAAGGAATTTTAAAAATATATGCAGGTAACGTTTTGTAAAGATCAACTTTCAGCGTACAAAGCCTTTTTCAGCAAGCACCGTTTTGCATTAATTGAATGCCTTTTAAATAAACCAGCCACGCATGTTTAGTGCCTTTATATTATCTTGTAGAAAGAGCCCATTATCTCTTAATAACATGTAACGTTTTTTTAACGTGACTTTACTGGAACTCTTCATTCCAGACCAGTTGAGAATAACGGTGTTAACAAGTAAGTGGAGGAATACGTTAATTTAAAGAAACAGGCGCTGAGGGGTAAATTATTTTTGAAATAGACATACTAAATATAGAGAATAATTTAACAAAGAGAGAGAGAGTGAGAGAGAGAGAGAGAGAGAGAGAGAGAAAGAAAGAGAGGCTCTATTTACATATTATCTCCGATACTATCTCCCTCACATAATCCTTCATAATGTTATTATATCACTTTCTTCTTTACTTATTTTCTCTCTTTCATTTTCCACTATCATTTACGATCTTTCACTCACTCTCTCTATCTATCGATCTGTCTCTCTATTTCTCTTAATCTCTCCCTCTTTCACTCTCTATATCTTTATATATCTATCTCTATCTCTTCATCCTTTTATTGTATAAATCTCTTTTTTATGCGCTTTCTCACTTTCATTTGGCGCTATTATCTTCTCTCTCCTCTCCCTCTCTTTCTTTCCTTCTCTCTCCTCTCCCTCTGTCTCTTTCTTTCTCTCTCTACCCCCTTTCTCTCTCTCTTTCTCTCACTCTCACTCTCTCTCTCTCTCTTTTTTTTTCACAAACTGTCTCCAGGGCTTTGACAGACAGTTCATCGCGTAATTTTATGTTTGTCATACTCTATTATAGAGTTTTGGATACGCATATTCCATACGACTTTACGACCTAGGTTTATTCCAAAATATTTGACGTTTTGCTGCTTGAGAAGGAATTGCCAATGAAAATGCCATATTTTTAAAGGCATAATACATCACAATTTACAAATAGTATATTGATAGAAATGATAATTGATTGAGTGAGTGTGGTGTTCAATCCTTTTTAAAAAGAAAAGACAATTCGAGAGACGTGGTTGTAGAAGTCCTTCAACCTGATGATGAGCTAAAATGCTCGAAATCCGGATCGTTCCAAAACAATTTACTGTGAGTAGGAACTATCTTTTTAAAGCAGAATAGTATTAAAGTTCATTAAAAATAATAAATTTCCATCACCTCGTCTTTTTTAAAGTTTTAAATTTAGCCGGTAAATGCATTATTTTACACCTGTTAAAATAATGATTGATGGTGGTGTTCAATCAACAATGGCAATCAAAATTTTAGATTTCATATTTTCCCACGTTATTCTATATTTCGGGTGTTTCCGTTCATTTTACTCTGTCTCAACATGCTGATTTAGTTTGTCAATCACGTCATGCTTCTCGCCATCTTTAGAGTGATTTATTTATACATGAAGCACGAGATTTGGCCTACAGTGAACAGAAGAAAGTAGAGCAAATTTTTAAGGGTTTAGATTTTTTTAAATAAATATAATCTAACGGTTAATGTTATACATATTGGTGTCTTTCAGTCTTATCTTCATACAAATCTGGAACAGGAAATGGTCTTTTATGGTTTAGAGGACGTTGTGCCTGATCGACGACCCGACGGGGAGTACTCACGGGACAATAACTATTGTTCGAACTGAAAGACAGTATCGCCTAGGAATTCCCAGACGACTTGAATGGACGGACAAATTGTCTTTCCGCGATAGCTTAATATGCTAGGCCAATTGATTTTTCCCCTTTTGAAAATATTATTGATTGCTGATCCTATCTTGATAGTATCTCCGATCGACTTTTTGTTGTTTGCCTAACCAAAATGACATTAATAACGACTTATTTTTACAAATTTGCGTTGTATGTTTACAAGAAGGTAAAGACAAAAAAAATTCCTTGTTATCGCAGGAGCTTAAATTATTCAAAAGATCCCAAAACGTTTCAAGCCTTACGATTACGATTTTTCACTCTTATTTCGGGTTTTATCATTGCGAGGGATTATGCCGCGGTGAACTTACAGGACGGGGATTCCGAGATTAAATTTCACTCTTTACATTTTTTAACAGAGCGACAGGTAAGTCGTTACTTTTCGTTCAATAGAAGGTGAATAATCCAAATCGTCCTCTTTTAAAAACAACACGCTATTTTCCCTCGGCTTAATAATTTCGCTGACGACCTCTCAGGGCTGCTTGACGAAATCCAACCCGTGTTATTTGTGCGAAAATTCGAAGTTGGGAAGATCGATGTATATTGACCTTCCCTGTTTTCCCTCGTACTTGCTTCCGTAGCTACCGGGTTTTTTCCCCATTCTGTTGACCTTTATCAGCTCGTGTATAAAAAGGTTGGTGAAGCAGGAATGCTTCAAGCACAACTAATTTGTTCTAACTTCTACCTCATTCTCTGTTCTATTTTTCCTGATTATTTTTTCATTTTATGCCTTTCTGGTTATTTGACTGTCGTTGGTATACTCACACTCTGTCTGCCTAAGATTGTCTATATTTAATTTGTCTTTTCGCCTTTCTAGCCTAAATATAAATATACTGAAGATAAAAATAAATTCTCAAATCCACAAATTTACAGCTAACATTCCATTATTCTTAATTGTACACGAGTATATTAACGTCGATGAAAGACTTATTGACTGTCTATCAGTTCCAACCATTCCCATCGCTCACAATCTCACCCGATCTCTTATCCTCAATTTTAATCACTATCTCACTTTTAAGTAGTGATTTCTCTATTTCACTCTTTGACTTTTCCGGATTACTTTTACATTTTAGGCCTATCTAGTTATGTACGGGTCAGCCCGCTGGTCCTTTCTCAGACTCTCTGTCTTATTTTGTCTGCTTGAGGTTATCTCTACTTATTTGTCTATTTGTCTTTCTATTTTTCTCTTTTTCACTTTCTCCCTCATCCTCTCGTTCTATCCCTTAGTTTTTATTCCTCTCTAGGTGATATACTTTTACCTCATGTTTTTCGTTTTCTTCCTATCTGCTAGTCAATTTTTTTATGTTTCTGGGTATTTCTCTATCTCTTTATTCTTATTTCTCTCTCTCTCTCTCTCTCTCTCTCTCTCTTTCTTTCTCTCTCTTTCTGTCCTCTTTCTGTCTTCCTCTTTTTCCTTCACAATCTCTCCCTCTCTCCCATTCTTTCTTTCTGTAACCTTTTTTACACATTGGTTTACGTACCTATTTTCTCACCTCTTTCATCTTATTTATGTTCTTCTTGCTTTCTTTCTCTCTCCCTCTCTTTCTCTCTTCCTCTCCCCTTCTCCCTTTTTCGTACTCTTTCTTTCTATAATTTCGGACTCATTAGTTTACGTACCTATTTTCTCACCTTTTTCATTTTATTCTTCTTCCTCTCTCTCTCACTCTCTCTCTCTCTTTCTTTCTCTCTCTTTCTGTCCTCTTTCTGTCTTCCTCTTTTTCCTTCACAATCTCTCCCTCTCTCCCATTCTTTCTTTCTGTAACCTTTTTTACACATTGGTTTACGTACCTATTTTCTCACCTCTTTCATCTTATTTATGTTCTTCTTGCTTTCTTTCTCTCTCCCTCTCCCCCTCTCCCTTTTTCTCACTCTTTCTTTCTGTAATTTCGGACTCATTAGTTTACGTACCTATTTTCTCACCTCTTTCATTTTATTCTTCTTGCTCTCTCTTTCTCTCTCACTCCCTCTCTCTCTCACTCCCTCTCTCTCTCTCCACTATTTTTTTCCTATCTTCCTTCCCCCTCTAAATGCTATTCTCGTATCCCTGAGCTCTTATGAATAACAAGAAAATGATTACCTATGGTCTTAGTTTTTGTATCATGCGTCACTGGTGTTTGGTCGTTGCCGTTAATTTTGATTTGTCTGTCCTCTTTGTAACGACCAAACTACGAGTTATGCCACAAACTGCATCGAGAAATCCCACAAAAATTGGTTTGTTGTAAAACTTGCTGTTTAAACGATTTATTATTAAAGCCATACACATAGACAGTCCTTCTACTGTACATTGATTTGTCAAAATAATGTTTATTCCAAACTTCGTCGAGCTATTTTTCCGGAACAAGTCTGAATCTCACAATTTGGTTTCAAGCCGTACCATAAAGAGAAGAAATATGTTAAAAGTACAATTTTATTTTTCTGGCTCGCCCAACATTTTAAAAACTCTTGACCATTAATTATTCTTGGCCATTAAACCGGATTAAATCCGCCTGACACAAAAATATCACAACCGTCTTTCTTTTTCAGGTTTGTTTTTATATATGTTTTATGAATAATGGACCTGACGGTGAGTTTATGGCCGGTACAATATTGCAAGTCAGGTGTATTCAACAAAAATAAAAAACGAAACAAAATTTTTAAATGTCTTTTTATCATGTAGTAATTCAAAGTACAACTTGTAAACAATCAAAAAATAAGTTTTATAAATAATTTCTCATTAATGTTTTATTTGTTTTCATAATGATATCTTTTCAACTTCAACAATATATAGTTAAAATATACCAAATTTAACTAGCTTTTTTTCATATTCTGCAGTTTTGGTCATTTTTTTCATCCTTGACTGCCTACCCCACTTCGATCGGCCAGACTTCATTTTAGCAATTCACGATCTTTAGCGTTTGGTCAGGGTTATAAGCAGGGTGAGGAACCTACAAAACCCATGTTTAAAAATGACAAACTTTTTGTACTAATCTTCTTGGTCGCCGATCTACACTGTTTTCTCGGTCAAACCTCAATTAGACATTTCACCAACTTAAGCGGTTGATCAGATTAGAACTATGGTGAAATACCCAAAAAACCAGTCCATATCGGCAATTCGCGATCTTTAGCGTTTAACTAAATTTTTTCACTACTTGAAAACTTGAGATCTTCAGCGTTTGGTCAAGATTAGGCTCCTCTACAAACCCATTTCTAAAAATGACAAACAGTTTGTACTAATCATTTCGATCTGACTATCCACACCGGTTTTTTCAATCAAGAATATATTTTAGCATTTCGCGATTTTAACCGTTGTTGATGGTTATCATAAGAGTGAGGCACCCATCGCCCCACTGAATATGACGAACGGTTTGTACTATCATCTTGGTCTGCCTATCCACATTGTTTTGTTTTTCGCCAACTTCAGCGATTGGCCAGGATAATAAGCAAAATTGAAATCTATCCCGAAATTTAGGTTTACGTGGCGGCTAAAGTCTTCAAACTTCGAATTGGTCGTCAAGTTTATATGCTTCGTTTTATACAAACTTTATATACGATTTTCATTCTTGTTTTGAATTTAGGAATGTGCCTAATTTTGATTTATTTTCCGAAGGTTTCGTGGTTTTATTTATTTAAATACAGAACAATTTTTTGCTTGGCGAAATTCACTTATTAACACATCAAAAATGCAAAATTTCAATTGAATCTTTTTAGTGTTTGCTGAGAATTTCGTATTAATTAGAAAATTTCAATTATAGTAAGAATCCAAAATAAACCAAGGAAGCAGTCTTTGTTAGAACAAAACTTCATTATTTGTAACAAAAATAATTAAACTTTCGCACTGTTTAAGTTATCAGTAACGGAATAAAGAAATAAAAGTATGTAGTAATAAAATAAATTATGAAATATTAGAACGATCTTTAAAATTAACAAATTTATAAATTTGTAATCATTGTTTCCTAGTCCTGATGAAGAGGATGATATATTCTACAAAAGGTCGACTAACTGAATGTTTCCGTTCTATTTGCCTCATTTCTGATCTATTTTAATATACAATTTATCATATAAAAATTGTAAATTCATTTTAAATTCACAATTTTCCAATGTTAATGCAGTCTCCTTGAATGTTTTTCCATTTGAAAAAGCTTTTTACTCTTTTTAACATATAAAGTAAATTGTCTTAATATATTAATGTGCTGGTAGAATTAGGCTTTTGGAAATATTTATTTTTCTGGGGGATTTTTTTTCTCCAAGAGGTTTACATGAAAAATACCAAATGTCAGATTTGTTTAATTATTCAAAGCCCAAATTGGTTTATATTTAATTGTTCCTGTCATGTAAAACGGCCGTTTTCCATGCGTACTGAAGGTAGCGTTAGGCGAACTTAAATTAGGAAAAGCTCCAGATCTCTTTGATGATGGAGAGTGATAGAAAGCATTATTCATTAAAACGGTTGGCCTCCGTATGTAAAATTCCCTTTCCCTTTCATGCCTCATTCAAAGCCTACTTGAACGAAATGGCCCAGGAGGGAGGGTCGTAAATAACTCACAAGAGCCTCTAACTTTTAGGGGTGGTTTTCCAGGCCGGGCGGATCGCACGTCAATTATTTATCGGAGCCGATTCAAAACTGTTCGCCCTTATGTCGGCCGGTTCCCTCCATGAGATTTTCATATAGGAAACGCATTAATCTTATGCTTGATGTGCGGCTTACCTTAAATTTCTGTGGTGATTGGTCTCAGGGATATCCCTCATGAAGGAAGACGGCTGCAGGCTGAACCTCCGCTTCAAGTGCCTTCCCTTCATGCTGCCATTACTTCTGCAAGAAAAAAAAGACTTTTAAGTTTCAAAATTAGCAAAGTGGAGCAGAATCGGGCTCGTGGTCAGGAACAGAAACTTAGTTTAGGCCTGCCAAAACTTTATTACTTAACTCCACCAAAGATGACTGTAAACAAGAGACCGGGTTCAAAAGGTCACCAAGAGCAAAGCCTTATAATTTGATTTACAAAGATAACGGCTTCAAAGGTAGACCATCTACCAACTAAAAAAAAAAACCGAATCTACTCAGAATAATATGGACGATCATCATTAATAATCCATTAGATTTCGTGGTCCGATTGACCAGATAACTTCTTTAAATTAATTAATCTTTATGTAAGGCATTGGTTGAGATAAAAAAAATCAGTGTCACGAGAGGGATTCGAACCCACGACCTTCGGCTTTTTGAAAAATTGCAAAAGGAGGAGGGGCAAGGGGAGTTGGTGTCCGAGTGGATCGAAGTCACGATAGCTCAAGTGGTACAGCAACGGCGTATTTAGCCGAAGGTCGTGGGTTCGAATCCCGCTCGTGACACTGACTTTTTTATCTCAACTTAAAACATTAATTATTTGAATGATATTAACTGGTCAAACGGACCACGAAAAATAGTGAATTTAATGAATTAAAATGAAGTATACTTCACTAAAGTTCTCCGTGGCCATTTGTCGTCGAGAATCCAATCCGATTACACGACATTTGAAAAATGGCAAAAAGGAGGGAAAATTCAAAAGTGCGGTTGAGATGGGAAGTTGGTGCCCGAGGGGATCGAAGTCAAGTGGTAGAGTAGCGGCGTATCAAGCCGACGGTCGTGGGTTCGAATATCGCTCGTGACACTGACTTTTTTATCTCAACCAATACCTTTTGGAACCAATTCTCAATCATAATAATAAATAATTTTTAACTTAATTAATGATAATTTGTCACAGTCACAAAAACTTGAGATCTTTAGCTATTCGTCAATGTATAAGCAGATTGAGTCACTTTATAAACCCACTCTAAAAGTGACGAAAAGAATGTACTAATCGTCTTGGTTAGCCACACTGTTTTTCTCAGTCAAAATTCATTTCGGCATTTTGCAAACTTCAGCGATTGGTCAAGGTTATAGGCACGGTGAGGCACCTATACAAACTTATCACTTGCTGAAATGACGAACAGTATGTATTAATCATCTTATTCTGTCCATCGCACTGCTTTTCTCAAACTGCATTTCGTCATTTCGAGATCTTCCGCAGTCATTCACAGCACTTCTCATGCAGCACACTATAGATGACGAATAGTTTGTACCGATATCTTGGTCTGCCTATCCACCCTGTAGTCATTTCGACATTTCGCGAGCTTCAGCGGTTGGTCAAGGTTATAAACTGGGCAAAGCACCTTTTTCTTTTTAACTAAAAACTTTCGAAGCAAATACTTAAAAATAAACAAAAATAGTAATATGTTATTATTTATCATTATTGGTATAAGTTTAGTGTTTTACTTGTTGAGTTAAGGACGAAATTTTTGTTTTCTTTCAAAGGAGAAATCAAAAATGGTGCTTAGTACGACAGAGGGAAAATTTTCAAATATAACAACATACAAAAGACAATTCTCTATTGAACTCGGGAAAATCGTGTGAGATCAAAACAATCTGTCCCAATACAACAATGCGATTATTCTCCGCAGATTTACTTATCCTTCAGTAATCTGTTGGATTAGTTTAACCAACAAGAGGATTAATAACGGAGTTAGGTCATTTCCAGGACTGATTGTGAGTTGTTTGTTGTTAACTGACGCCTTTCAGACCGCGACCGTCCAAGGGCTGGAAATAGCATAAGCCCTCAATGAATATTCACTCCCTTATTTCACGGTGTGAAAGATAAGAAAATATCTCCACTTGAGATATGATTTCTCCGAGAGTACGATTACGAAAGGAGAAATTGTCTCAGTTCAATTGCTTAATAAAAAAATTAACATCTAAAACGAGAAAAAACCTCTGTTTACCTGCAAGTAAAACCTTCGAAAAACAATATTAATCTCTGGGAAATTATTAAATATAAGAAAATAATTGCTAACCGGGAATTCTTCAAAAAGGCAACGCCTACCTAACAATGTGTTAATAGGTAGACCTATTATGAACGAAAAACATAGATATACCCGATAATATATCGCGACGGGTGCGCGTTTTATGACCCCATAAATCGTCACTCGGGAATTTTCTGTGTACACAGCAGAAATTATTGCCTTAAACGTGCTCTTAGTCCTCGCCATTTCAGGTAGTTTCTAATGTGCTGTAAGGATAGTTTAAGTAGTATTCAAGAATAAAAAATAGTAACTTCTACACTAAGAACTATATTTTTGTCGCAAATTCTAGTTGAGACAGAAAAAATAAAAGAGACTGGAGAGTTGACCTTGGTATGTGCTAATTATAACGAAGGAGTTGATAAACTATCAAAAAGGGGCGAAATATTTATTATGTCAGTTCATATTTGCTTTCGCACATACAAACACAAAGAGTTGCGCTTATCACTTTTCACAATCCACCGGTATTTCCACCTTTTGGAATTACAATAAAGACAGGCCTCGAGAATCACCAAAATCGCAGTCTGGAGTCAGACTTAATTCGAGGTTGGACTCCAGGAGCTATGACACCTATGTCATTTCAGCCTCTTAACAGAAACATTTCCTAAATACATTCACACTCCCACTCACTACTAAAAACATTTTTACTTATTTACACACCATTCACTCATTTGACAGTGGAGTATTCAATCCTACATCACTCTATACACATATTATACGACTAACCTGATTGAAAGTCGATGAGGTATTCAATATTTCGTCATCGACCCTCTCACGCTTATAAATACATTCATTGCTAGAAACACAAAACTATATACAACAAAACAATCCCGTTTGCTCCACGAATCAAAATAAGAACTCACTCAGCTGACCTGGTATGAGGTTACTACGCGCTCTCTATATGGAGCCAAGGAATTGCACCCTTCAATTAGGTGGGACACATCAAGCAACATTTCTCTGCTTGCCGGACACATCCGTTGGCATTGGATCATATTTTGATTAATAAGTATAGTATTTTTTTTAATTGTTACAAATATTACAGGGCCAATATGCTACACCATAAGTAAATTGGCAATATCCATAAATTAACTTCTGGAGCCTTAACACAAATCAGATCAACACCGCCTAGAGTACAGAACAAACAGAACTTGTAAATACCAGATTTGATGGCATATAAATTGCCACCAATTGGTCTTCCAAATTTTGATTTTTTCACAGCTGGCACCCAACGTAATTTATAATCTGAGAAATAATGATCATATAAACTGAAATTGTTCTCTGTGATAAAGGTTTCTAACAAAATGAACACATCATATTGCTTTATAAAACTTAGAAATAAGGGATCATTTACTTTAGATTTAAGACCATTGATATTATAAGAAATAAATGAAACAAAATTACATGAACTTAAACAAGTTGAACGATTACCTATTACCTGCCTGCAGACGGAAAGTTCTCAGATTGTCGACGACGCTCGGCGTACAGCCGTAGAATCTCTTACTTCTGCTGAGGGGGAGCTTCGTGCGAAATAATCCTTTGGAAGTGTGTCCGACAACAACAACAACAACAAAAATTTTCTCTAAATAACTTGAATGAGTGGCCTTTGCAGTTTAAGGAAATTACAACAAAACTGAGTGTCAATTTCAGTGAAGAACATCGTGAACAAGTCAGATCAACCTCGCGCTTTTTATTCTATAAGGAACTTTACCAAGATGATTTTAATATGTTTAACCTATCTAAGGACAGGTCTAAAGGTTTGTCATTGGTCGAGTTAAGGTGGTTATTCAAAATCAGAGGGGACCTCCTTTATCTCAATGGTGCAGCTTTTCGGGCTAGACAAAATGTAATTTGTTCATTATGCAATGACCAGGTTAAAGAAGACATAGTGCATTTTATTGCAAAATGCACTATCCTATCGGAAATTCGGCTTCTCCATCTAAATTTTTCTAAATTGAATATGACACAGGTTATTGACTTACTGCTTAATGATTACAAAAATTTAATCAAATATGCGCGCCACGCTTGGCACTATCGCCAAGGGTTAATATTAGAATTTAATTTTTGAATATTTTAAAGCCTTGTCATTCTAAATTGGCCCAAATAATTTATATATCTATATTATTGTAAATTAAACGAAGAACAAAAATTATTGTTTATAATATATGCTAGTAATTAATGTTATTATTAAAAATTAAATTATCAATTGTAATATTTATTTATGGATCAATTTTTTTTTTAATTTTTTCTTTTGTACATTTTTTTCTGTGTCGACCAAAAATTTAAGTCAAATGAAAATCGACCTCCGGCAGACGGACCCTCCATGCCATAATTTTACTTTAAATTATATACTATGTAATGTTTATTACCTTTCTTTTTTGCAATAAAGTATTATTATTATTATGCTAGACCATAAGGTAAAAAAAATACAGAGAGGCGTAATTTATGTGAATATACTTGGAAATAGTTCAATTTTCTGGTCTAATTAGGAAAACGTAAAATTAGGAAAAATTCAAATAAATCAAGGAATTTTTTATCAAGTTTACCAATAAAAAGTGCAAAAATGAACATTTTCACGTATTTTTATTTGCTGAGTGGCGTTTTGTCATTTTAAAGGTAATCATAAATCAAATTTTCCTTTTAGCCCAATGTATCAATCATCAGATCAAATTTATTCAAAAAATTAAGGTTTTTAATTGAGATAAAAAAGTCAATGGCACGAGCGGGATTCGAACCCACGATCTTCGGCTAGATACGCCGCTGCTCGACCACTTGAGCTATCGTGACCTCGATCCACTCGGACACCAACTTCCTATCTCAACCCCACCTTTTGAGTTGTCCCTCCTTTTTGCCATTTTTGAAATGTCGTGTATCGGATGTCATTTGTCGCCGAGAATCCAATCCGATTACACGACATTTGAAAAATTGCAAAAAGGAGGGATAATTCCAAAGGTGCGGTTGAGAAAGGAAATTGATGTCCGAGTGGATCGAGATCACGATAGCTCAAGTGGTAGAGCAGAGGCGTATCTAGCCGAAGATCGTGGGTTCGAATCCCGCTCGTGCCATTGACTTTTTTACCTCAATTAAAAACCTTAATTAACTGTAATGTATTAATTGGTCAAGCGGACCACGAAATTATTGAATTTATTCAAAAATATGAAATCCTTAAGACTGTGATTAATTGTGTTTTATTATTATTTTATTTTTAATGGTACTAAGGTTAATGTTACTAAAGTTAAATAAGTTAAACCACGCAGATGAACAGTAGATCTAGATTGTGATATAAAAAAATCTACGTGCTAAACTGAAATCTAATACCAAATCTATTATATTTCGTGGTCTATTGACCAAATTACTTCTTTCAATTAATTAATCTTTTTATGTAAGTTTTTGGTAGTAATTAAAAAGTTAGTGTCACCGCGGGATTCGAACCCACGACCTTCGGCTAACTCAAGTGTTACAGCAAGGCCGTATTTAGGCCAAAATTTGTCAAAATCTTGTGGATGGTTCAGAGTGTACAATTCCACTATATAAAATTAGCTTTCATATTTTTTTGTTAAAGAACCAGGGATTTAACGAACAAATCAATTTCATTATGACGGATCGGCCATACACGACCGACTACAATCGGCTGTACTGTAAATTTCTCAGAATGAAACTACACAAAGCTGCTTTCGACCAATTATCATCACGCATGTCATCCTACGTGAATAATTTCATCTTAAGACTCGTATTAATCTGTAAAACACAGCGATGATTAGACCTTGTTGAAACAGAAAGGTCAATGGCGCTGGAAAATGCAGACTGACTTGCTGCAGTGTCCTTGTTCCGGCATACCTTTCAAGGCACAATGTCACGATGAGGAGGGGTCAAGAGTTGTGCGTCCAGTCACGCTAGAAATCCATCCAACGGCAAAACTGGCTCGACGAGTGTGTTTAATGTGAAAAATGGGGTTTTAACTTTTCATACATTTGTATTAACCAGACTAAACAAAAACCAATAAAAAAATCTTTGTTTTAGTTTCAATTACTGTCGCTAGTATGGGCGACCAAAATATTTTTGTATATTTTATCAATAATTTGTAATTTAAGCAATTCTTGATGTATGTTTAGTATCTTCTATATTTCTTTTTTATTTTATGGCAATTCAATGACGAACTTGGGCAAATGTTCAACAATAAAATCTAGTCCGTTAGATTTTGTCAAAATCAATACTTGACGCAATGTTAAATAGAATTTTGTTAAACAAACCACGCCTCTGTATATCTCCAAGGACAACTGGCACCCTTTTTGTGAGGGCCCGAGAAAAAAGCCCGGTTCCATTTTGATCACCGCATAAAAAATCACCCCCTACGTGATCAGAACTTGAGAAATGCGAGTATAAGCCTCGGTAGTTTAAGACTTTACGTCGTTTCATAAAAATAGTTATGGTTTTACATTAACGTCAGTAAAAGCAGTTCCATCTCTCACCTTTTAAAGTTTGCAGTGATATTTTTAATCTACATAAATTTTTTATAAACAGATTTTTAATGAAACAATTTATAGTTTTACTTAAATAATACATTTATTAATTTGTAAAAA
Source organism: Cimex lectularius (assembly GCF_000648675.2). Classification (NCBI taxonomy): domain Eukaryota; kingdom Metazoa; phylum Arthropoda; class Insecta; order Hemiptera; family Cimicidae; genus Cimex; species Cimex lectularius. The sequence goes on from NW_019392687.1 coordinate 984,801, forward strand.
ATATATATTTTCACCAATGCTTCCACTATATTTTTCCCATTTTTCACAAAACGACGACCAATATTCAGGGAAACCATTTCCATTCACGGACACAAAATCGAGTGGTGTATGGGGTAAAATACTTGGGTTTAACTCTGGACGGAAAACTTAACTTCTCTAGGCATATAAATGATATAGTTACGAAAGGTAAAATAGCTATAAAAGCCTTATTTCCGCTGATGGCCCGTGAGAATGGAATGAGCTTTGAAAATAAACTAATTTATAAAGTAGCTACTAAACCTATGCTGCTGTATGCTTGCCCAGCATGGAGTTACACGTGCGAATCGAACATCCAAAAACTGCTAGTGGTCCAAAATAAATTTCTAAGGTTTATAACCTCACTACCTCGATACACCAGAATTGGCCTCCTCCATGAGAGAGCGGGAGTGGAGTAATTTAATTCAGAATTAAAGCGTCTGTCCAGGAATTTTTTTATGGGTCTCTCCTCCAGCAAGAACACTACTTGTAGGGATGTAGGAGTGTATAATGTAAACTTTCCATGTAAACATAGAAGGATTAGACGCAACACATAAATCTAGGATCTCTGATATATTTATTGTTTTCTCTAGAGCTGTGATACCACAAGACAATTTGTAATAATTCAATTACTCGTGTTGCATTGTTCTTGTTATTCTCATTTATTTATTTATATTTTGTTAACACATTTTTGTTAATTTCTTTGTTAATTGTTATCTTATTTGATACCTAGTGGGTTTTTTAAGAAAATTTTTCCCGCTATTTTATTGTTTGATTAATTAAAAATAATAACCAAGTAAGACTAGGTGCGTTGATGGGAAAACGTTTGAAATAAGACCTAAAAGTGCACCGCCACTTCCCCTGCTTAATGATTGTTATATAACAAAATGTATAAGTATTTTTTTGATAAATGTTTATTCATTCAATCATTCTATATTTTGCCCATGAGGACACGTGGAGATCTCAACGCCATCATCTTTTGATGCTTAAATGATTCTCAATATACAGTTGTGTATATTGTGCATAAAGCTCGACAAGAAGAGTTTGAATGGGCCGAAATGTTGAATTTGAACTTTAGAAAGTAGTAATAGTACAAATCGTCCACGAAAGAATGCTCAAGTCATCAAGATAGCGTGATTAGTAGTTCAATAAACATGCGAGTGAAGACGGACCCAATAAGTAATCGAGATTCAGTATGAGTTAACGACTCACAGACCAACACCCAGAATCAACTCTAGTTAAATGGTGAGATGGACAGGATCGAAGTCACGATAGCTCAAGTGGTAGAGTAGCGGCGTATTTTGCCGAAGGTCGTGGGTTCGAATCCCGCTCTTGGCACTGACGTTTTTATCTCAACCAAGACCTTACATAAAAATAATAATTAATTGAAAGAAGTAACTTGGTAAATTGACCACTAAAACGTAAATGGAACTAGTTGAACAAAAGGTTGCAAGCATATGTTCGAATTCTGAAAAAAACCCATAGATTACTCATATGTTTTATTTACGTTTTTTAAACCAATTGTTAGTAATCCGTTTACATAATTTGACAAGCGTGAGCAAGTTCCTCTCCGTCCATTTGACTCATAGGATACTCAAAGGAACAAAGATATTCCGGGAATTTCTAAAGACGATCTTATAAAGTGCAAATAGTTTTTGAAAACGACGAAATACAATTTGACTCCAGGCGACGTTCTTTCAGCGCTTTGGAGCAACCCATAAGCATGGCCCGAAGTGCAGGTGAGAATAGTGCCTCTTATAATTGCCAAATTTGATGGTAAATTTATTTCACCTGTCCCGTAGACAATGCCACCGTAGTCCATTCCGTAATAATCGGTTTTGTCCAATTCGACGGAGTAAGCGTCATTGCCGATATGCCACGTGCATTCGTCACTTCTCAATTTATCCCAGTGAATTTTAAAATCTCTAGAATCCTTCCAAGGCATACCCAAGAAAAGGGCATTGATGCTCTCCGACAGCCGTCCAATGGCGATATCGTTAATAGGACCATTCAAATTTATATTAAAATGCGGGTGTACTTTCAGAGTTTCTATAAAGGCTGTTTTGAAAGGATTCAAATAAACGTCAATTCCCTTCCACCAGAAATCCAACAAAGGATATTCCGGATTATCGTCGCGGTGCAGAAAACAGTCGGCCACAGCGATGAACCGGTCGCTCCCGATAAGACTTCCATAACAAAATATAGAATCTTGAAAATAGAACGTAATGAAATAAACGGAGCTCAGCTTACCCAGAGGGATTAGCGCTAAAAAGAAAAGTGTTTTCAGCATAACTCGATCTGGCCGCATTTTACGTTATATATGTTATTTGTGAAATTTGTCCGTCTTGTGAAAGATATATTAGAATGTGAAATCATTCAATCAATAGTCACTTCAAAAGTAAGAAAATGTGTATCGAAAAAATCAGATGACACATAATCGAACATTTGATTGTTTTCAAACATTACTAGCAAACCACAATGACTCGTTGAACATAGCTGGATCGGGACTCTGACTTTTGATTAAGAGAATATTAAAATTGACTGAGGAAGACCCACTCGACGCCTGGTTATTATATGTATTTAAATAATAAATCAATATGCCATTTTATTGCACCATTTTTGCTGTAACAATTATAAACATGTCATTTTTCTCTTTTGCATCAGGAAATTTGAAAAATTCAGCTATTATCTGTACAACTGTATGCCCAATCGACACATTCTAGGAATGATAACAATTGATAACTTTTACTTAATTTTTTCTTAGGTTTGGCTGGATTTGCTATTATGCATGGTGTTGAAATGAGGATGGTTTCGTAGATGATGTAGCTCTAGACGTGAAAAAAGACATTCGGTCCAGCTTGAAGGTATAGTAGACCTTTTCCGTCTTCCTAAGAATCTTAAATGGTTTTTAGTAGATGGGCTGTGGTCCACACGCAGGAAAGCTGTTTGACGTTTTACAATCCTTTACCCACGAAACAATTATTTTTGCTGCCAACAAGTAAAGAGAAGTTGTGGAGACTGATGACGAGTTCGACTGAGAATTTATAACCGTTTCCGCAAAGCTCTCTTAGCAGCCGCAATGTTTGTCTGTATATACCAAGGGACACCTGTATGATGAGTTGTTCATACATGTCATCAACGCCGCCTTTAGAGTTCTATGGTGTTTGAATTGTCAAAAGAATCGGAATAGTTTCAATAGTTCCGAGAATTGAACCCTGAACGGTCATCCCGGGATGTCTTGGACTCGAATAATCTCATTTCCCGGAGTGTTGAAAAGTCTCCAGGTTAATATATATCAAGAAGCCAGGCAAACCTCATGGTATCCCTCATAACTATAGATTAATAAGCCTTTTAAGCTCTTTGAGTAAGATTTTTGAGAAAATTTTACTTATCCGACTGGAAAAACACATCTCAACATAAGGAATTATGAAGGAAGTTCAATTTGGATTCAGGCTCGAACTGGACACTGTGTCGCATCTGTCAAGGGTGTTGGATCATGTAACAGCAAATTTTAGTGCAAAAAAGCACTGGGATGGTCTTGCTCGACCTGGAAAAGGCCTTCGACACGGTGTGGCAGGAATTGTGTACACACTTATTCAAAACAATTTCCCCCCTTACCTGGTCAAATGTACCCATTCATATTTTAACACCAGAGTTTTCCAAGTTTCACTGAACAACTCACTTTTACTTAAATTCAAAATAGCTTCAGGTTTTCCACAAGGTTCGATCCTTGTACCTATCTTATTTACACTCTTCTTAAACGTCATGCCTAAAATAAAAAACTCCCATCTTGCATTATACGCTGATGACATGGCTCATCATGGAAACTATGCACCATCGTAAGCATATTAAATCTTGAGCTTGCAAAAATTAGCGGTTTTTGTGTTACATAGAAGCTCAAGATAAATACATCTAAGACCGAAGCAATTTTCTTTACTAGGCATAGACCGTTGCTCACACACACGATCTCTTTGGAGGGAGTTTTAGTAAATTGGGTGGACAAAGTTGTTTATCTGGGACTGACACTAGACAGGAAACTTAATTTAAGGTAATTTAAACTTAAGGTAGTGTCCTTGGTACTGTCTTATATATCATTTAAACTGCAGACCTACCAATACATCCTAACACTATTAGCACCACCTACGCGGACGTTACCGCAATCCTATCCTCTAACTCGAATCTTGTCCACGCTATCTCCAGCATCCAGGAACATCTTGAGCTCATCGAAGACTGCTGTAAAAAAATGGAGGACAAAACTGAACGAAGAAAAATGCACTCAGTGTACTTTTACGCAGAAAAAGCAGTCCTGCATTGTACATCAACAAAAAAGAGATACCAGTTTCCACTCAAGTCAAATACCTGGGATATCTCAACAGCTGACTGACGTGGAATCCTCACACAAGACTTAAAAAACAGCAACTTAATACAAGACTTGGACTACTACGAAGACTTTTAAGACCGAAATCAACTTTCACAATTATGACAAACCTAACACTGTACAAGACTTTACTAAGACCAATATGGACATACAGAGTGGAATTGTGGGGCACTGCCAAGCCTTCCAATATCCAGCGCATCCAGTCCTTCCAATCGAAAATCCTTAGGCAAACTGTCAAAGTACTTTACAATACTACTAACCTCACTATCCACATAAACCTCAACATTCCTTCTGTCAACGAACTAACCGGTCCAGATTCCAAACCTCCCACACCACCCTTTCGAACCACCCTAACCATACTGCTAGAGCCCTATCCACTCATTCCCATCCTGACAACCCACCACGCCGCCTCAACTGAGATGGCCTCGGGACCTCCTTGACCCCTAAACATACACACTGAGTGCCAGCGATGGCTGGCTCCTCAAAGCATGTGTTCTACCGGTGCAGTGCTGGCATTAGTGCTAGTGTTGTGCTGTGTGATATATTAATCATATGTACATATTTGTATAGTATACTATCATTATAGGTAACAAATAAATTTTTAAAAAAAATTGGTAAGCACATCCACGGGCTAGTCGTTAAGTCACGATGTGCCATTAAGACATTATTTCCGCTTTTAACTAGAGAATCGCTTCTCAGCATAGGGAACAAAAATTTTTAAAGCCATCGTCAGACCCATTTCGCTGTACGCCTGCCCGACATGGAGCCACACTTGTAACACAAATATCAATATACTTTAAGTCGTACAAAACAAATTCCTAAGACTTGCCACTTCATCTCTGAGATACGCAAGGCTTACCCAAACCCACACGGAAACTGGCATAAAATGGAATCGCGACGTCATAGTCGTGAGCACGAGACAATTTTTTGAACGTTTCTCTATGAGCCGAAAAGCAATCTCCAAATCAGTATGTAGAAATATCACAGTTCTGTGGAAACATAGGAGAATAAAGCGTAATATAATGTAAAGACAATGATAAAGCATGTAACTTCTACCTATGAAAAATATCTGACTACTTAATGATATAAGCGCGTTATACCTGTGATATTTATATTTTGCCATTGTTTTAGAGCTATGCCATATTTATTTAGTTATTATTATTATTAAATTTTAAGGGCGTTTTAACGGTAAGGTCATTTCACGCCCTAACATCCAAACCTTCTATCTTACGCTAGCTATATCCTTCTGAGTGCTATAAATCTCTGACTCCAAACATTCACTCATAAACTCATTTATCCTATTGCCATCCAAAGCTTTAATTTATCTTTTTAAAATTCTTAATTTGGAATGCCAAATGTATGCAAAAATCCCATTTTAATTACATACAAACTTTATTCCTGTTTTTTGATTAGAATTTTGAATTTTTGTTCCATAATTAAAACATTTCCTGTAGGCTTGTATGGCTAATAATAATAATAATGGAGTCAGACTAGCAACAGTCACAGCATGATTATAGGCTCATCCTTATCCTTTTATTCTTCCATTCAAATATGATACATAAACTAATGCTACATAACAATAATAAGAAACAAAAACGCAATATTGGGTTCCCGATTACTCATCGTCAACAAGACAAGAGGATCTTTAACGTCCGCACCTAGCCTATACGGCCTTATCGGACGTTTTGATTCTCAAGATGAGAGCTGACGCACCTCTGCATACGACGAAAAAGTGTTACCGCCGCAGCATTGGTGTAGTGGTGTCCCGGCCCCTAAGGGTCAGTAGCCACGCTCTCCGCTTGTCCACTCTGAATGGTCGGGCCCGCATTGTGCGTCGGGTCGTACGCCGCACGCGAGGAGCTAAAGGGCCGAAATACATCAGCCCGTCCCCCCCCTCGCGTACTCCCTAGATAGAGAAGGCGACTCTATCTCTCTGAGTGTAGAGGCTCCTCCAGCGTAGAAACTTCCGGGAACGCCCCGACAACGGTTTCGGATTATAGTGGGATTGCTACCCACCCCCTAAATGACCACTGTCTCCGGTAAAAGGTCTCTTATCGAGCTCAGCCTACACCTGTTGCGCGCAATCGAGGGACGCCATAGGTCTAGCCTAGGTGGTCCGATCCTTCGCTTCCCCAACGGTACCACGCCGGTCATACGCACAACAATGCAAAGCATACTCGAGTCAAAGACCGCCGATATCACTACCCTTTTCCAATCGCTTACTTACGCATTCGAGGGACTGTAGCATGATCATGACGTCCTCAACGCTTACATGCTGTCGTCCGGTCGCAACGTCTCCCTTGAGGAACGGTGGGTAATACACTGGCCATACGCAAGCTTCACGAAAGGTCCCAGATAGAAGACAGCCTCTGTCTAAGTTCCCGCCAGGGGCGTCACCACAAGCCACCACGAGTCCATCCCAATGTGACTCTGGGCTGGTTTTTGAAACGTTGAGTCACCCCGTGGTACAGATGGCCATACAACCCTCCCCCGTCTTTGTAGACAGGATCTGGTGCACTGGCCCTCGTGTGACTCTGCTAAGGCACCCGCCGCCCCTGCCGAACCTGAGGCCGACATAAGACAGCTTGTGCTTTAGAGAGGTTGCCACGCCCTCTGGGCTGCACCATTATTTTGTGCCCGGATACCCCAACTTGTAACCCCTTGTAGGGAGGGGTCACAGGATAGAATGAAGGAATTCGGATTGAGAAACAGGGCCGTGGAAGAGAACACGAGGTGATCCGTTTCGGGGTCTCGAGTCTCAACCACATTTTACCACCCGTTGTCGCCGTGGTTCCACATAGAGTGGGCCATGACTCCCAGGGTGGGTAACAAAAACATAACAAAAACGCAATAATACTTCTTTATCTTTTTTTTGTTTTTGAGGACCTAACTTTCTTATTTAAATTGCGATTTTTGGGCATTGCAGTTTATCACCCCGCAATTTGTATTTTCTTCCATTTCATTTTTTAAAGAAACACTGGGGACCCAGTAACTCCTGTAAATCACTCCAAAGGTTGAGCCTTTGCCTAAAGGGTTGTAAAGTGGGGGAGTCGACCAAAATATGTTTTATTGTCAGAATGATACGTTCTCCACTTCGCATACGTCGAGGACAAGTTGAAAGATTGTTGCCTATTATGAATTAGCCTGATGAGACCTATTCGCAGTCTAGAGAGAATCACAAGTTCTTTTCTCTCAAGTTCCTCAGTTGGCCATTTATGTACAATTGGCACAATTTCTTTCATACTATCTCTACAGACATTCGATCTTGCCGCCCAATTTCGTTTGATTAAGGGTCAACCGAGAAATTATTTTTGATGGCTTCGAGACCACTTTTCGAATCAGAGCGAATAATGGCATTACAAATTCCTTGCGATTCCTTTATAATCCTCAATGATCTGATTGCTTAAAGTTCAGCTGTGTATACGCTATCCTCATTCGACAGAGACCAGCTTAGGTTATACTCATCAGCAACCATCGGTAAATTCTTTATAATTGGGATAGCTATTTAAAATTCACAAGAATTCTGCCGATCATCAGAGAAGGTGTTTCTAATAATTATGGCAGTAGGTAACGACCACGGTGGAATATCTAGCAATTTAAAACATTCAACCGCCGACACGGTATTCCCTCCTAATCTCAACATTTCAGTACCGCGGATTCCCATAGGTCTGGTCCTAGTTCTTGGAACGAATACATAACTTGGTGAGGGTTACGGAAAACTGAATTAAATAGAGGATGGAAAGGCTTAGACCAAAGTCTAGCAACAAACCTACGAATTGCCTCCTCCCTGAAAAGATCCTGAAGAAGGACACTGGCATCATTGCAGAGACTATATAAAGGGTTTGTTCTAAACACCCCTATTTCAATCCTGATTTATTTAGTTTTATTTATTTTTATTATTTTATTGCTGTTTATATTTCCTTGTTGTTTATGTTTTACACTGGATGCTATTGTTATCTTTGGATGTATTGGGTTATAGTTAACATCTATTATTATTTATTATTACCCTTACTAAATTCCCGTAAAATGGGTTTAATTGCCAAATAAGAGTCAACTTAGATGATTAGTGGTTTTTATGTAAAATTTTCCCCACTAAGTGAATCCGAGGTTTCAAGTAAACCTTTGTACAACTGGCAAGCAATACAACTCAGGCTGAATGTCCTCATATTTGAAGATGACGTGGTGCTAATAAAAACGAAACGAATGTGATTAGATTTTCAACATTCTATTATTCATAATTGCATACATATTTTTCGTCTATTTAGAAGTTTCCTGCATTTCTAATCACCTCTTTTTCCTGTTTTTATCTCTTCCAAATTCTTTTCTATTGGCATGATGTTATGTTATGTGTTATGTTATAATTCACTGCCAAGTTTTATCTCTTTACTTAGTAAGATTCCTCCACCCCTTTTGCTGGATAACGAACCAATATTTGGTCGTTTCCAATCAATTTGTTCTGTTTATCAACTGAAATTACAATTTCTCAATGAATTGCTGAAAATTTAAGCAGTTATGGGCAGTACAGTTCCAGTAGTCAGAGATTACATACTGGCATTAACCCACCACTGAAGGTGGAACAAGCCAATACTCATCTTACAGACCAAAACCACAAAGGTACATGTTCAGTATCCCATAGATACCATGACGAAATCTTACAATTCAGCAAAATTAAATGGAACATTTCCGTCTGTTGCAAAAAAATGTGTTGATTCTTTGTTTTTACGAGTAGTCGGGGTTATTGTTTTGTGAGATAAGAAAAATCGTTTGACGAGGAGTTAGTCGATAATTGTTTGTAAGAAACCTCTCAACTTATAAGGAGCGATTTTCAAAAGGTAAAAAAGAGACTTTTGTCGTTTGTACATGACGAACGCCCACTCTTGCCATTGTCTTCCGCTTCTGATTTATAAGCCTTCCAGGCCCTTATCCCAAGTAGTTCCCGAGGGAGTGAATTCCCAATAAGGGTTGGATTCTCGTGACGTTTTGCCCAATACATGTTTATCCTTTTGATGTGGTTTATCCTAAACCGAGCTTCGACGAACGAAAATGGCTCGAACCACGGACATTCGGAATGCTTGAGCACACAGCTAAGTGCCTCGCATTGCTTTAACAAGTTCAGACGTTTTCATATTCTCCTAAAATATAGAACATGCAAAATTCTCGTTTATTAATTTTTAATGCCACCTGATCGTCGCGTGATAGGTCTAACTAGGGAAACAGTGCTCTTGTTATTTTCTTTTCGCCCTTTTTAAGTTTACATTCCGGCTAGTTTCGGCAGTCACCTTTCAAATTTGTTCAATTTTACCAGACTTTCCACTGATTTGAGTTATTAAGACAATTTGAGCATACGAGTTTATACTAATGTACTGTGCGTCTAATTATTCCCTTTAATATGCGAGGGCGTTAAAATTGACGACCTCGGCATCCGCGGTTCCATTTATCTCCATTTGTTCCAAACATCCCCTAAGTTGAGAGACAAAACAAAAAGCATAAAAGAAGAATGTGAAATTCTAAAAATAAAATTATGAATACAAAAGAAGGATATTTGCGGTGTTGAAAAATTACATTTCAAACCGTTATTTTCTCGTGAAAAATCCAGTCAACAACTGTAAATTTTCTCGGTTAAAAGTGTGTTGTTCACAAATTTTAGGGAAACAACTGGAGCTGCAAAATCCTCATGTCGCGTAAATAAAAATCTTAAATCAATTTGACATTCTTGATTAATCTGTAAACAGTCATTTCATTCCACACTTATGTGTAAATTAAACAACTTCATCAAGAATCGTTTTTTCAAATTTGATTGTGTTACTGCTTAAATTTCAGTGTAAACACGAAATCATGGGGTTGTCATCTCACGAAGTAAATAGAAGAGGTAAGAAAACCTAGCAATGCATTAAAATGGCAGATGACGTCGTGCTAATAAAGAAGAAGAAAGAACTGGAAAGAAGACGTATTTAAACATAAAGAAGAACAGATAAAAAGACGAAAGGGCATATGAAATTATTCAGAAATCGAGAGATGCGGTCTGGTGTGATGTAGGTTTCAGAAAAACATTTTCTTTATCGTGCCAACGTTTCGATCTTTATTGAGATCATCTTCAGGGCCTGGGATTTACGAACATTGTTTACATTTAACAAATACATTTAGGATGTGGAAAAGTGAATTTATACAACGCAAAATATATTTTTTATATTCAATCAAAGTATTTCTACTCACTCAAGTGTTTGTCTTCTGTGTAATTGTGCCATTCTTGCGTGACGTGTTGAGAGTGCCAGTGAGATTTTGCTGTTTTATATTTATATACGTTGGATTTTGAAGGAGTGGGGAAGGAAGTCGGTATAGAAAAAAGACATTTTTGTATAAGGCATCGGCTTCTTTGAGTGAAAAGAGCCGACGAAGGGAAACAATGTGTTGGTAATGGTTCGGCCAGATTATCCTTTCAGGAATATCTAGAAAGGGATAAATAGGAAAAGGATAGCTAAATTGTTGGACAATTAGACTATGAAAAATATTTGATGTGTGGAATGTAATGTATATATCATACATATATGATATACATGTATATCATTACTTATACATGTATATATATGATTTCTGAATAATTATCGACTAACGCTCACCATCACGTATATGAAATTGTGTGACAAAGAAGAGTTAAAGTTTGGAAAAGAAATTACAGCTTGTTACAGTGAATCAATTAATGATGTCAACAAGATCAAAGGCTGCAGTGCCTGGAGAGTGCAAACCCCGCTTCCTAGTTTCCTTTTTTCCTTTCAAAGGAATGTATCAAGCCAGAAGTTGAGATAAGAGATAAAAACTCTAGGAACATATTAAAGAAGAGTTATCAATGATGGGCATAGTAAAACTAGTTATGGAAAGGATGTCAAACTGGAAATGGTGCCGTTTGGGCATAAAGGTGAATGGAAAATTACTGAATATCATAAAATTTGAAGATGTCGCTAATAGAAAAGGGCGTGAGACAATGCAATATGTGTTTAAAGATGCAGGAAAAGCAGGTTTATACTTAATTAAATATATATGAAGTTATGAAAAAAAAGAAAAGTTGAATATAGTAAAAGAAAGTACAGCAACCTATAAGGCGTTATACAACTTTGAATGATGGTGAATCTGCCACACCAATAACTTTTTTACAGTATTCAGCGGTCAGGGATATAAGCAGGGAGAGGTGATAACACAATCCCACCAAATAAATTTGGGCAAAAAGCTGAGTTTTTCGGTAACGCTTGCAGTTCAATACAAGTAGTGCTCGATGATGTAAAAGGCAATAAACTGATTTTTATAGTAACGATTAATTACAATTAATTAAGGTTTTTAGTTGAGATGAAAAAATGTTAATGGCACGAGAGGGATTCGAACCCAAGACCTTCGACAGGTGGGTTCGAATCCCTCTCGTGCCATTAACTTTTTTTCATCTCGACTAAAAACCTTAATTAATTGTAATGTATTAATTGGTCAAGCGGACCACGAAATTAGTGAATGTAACGATTAATAATAACAAAACACTTAAATATTGATTTTTATTCATTCAATTAAAACAAAATAATCAAATTTTCTTCGTTTCATTATATTTTAATGGTATTTAATATTTTAAATTCGTTTTTTAAAATAAATTAATTTCCTTTTAACTTGTCAAGTTTGTCGCAGGTAGTGTAGGCGGACCTGAGTGATTGGAAAGGTTCAACTACATTTTAGAATTAATTATGGTAAGATTTTCAGTTTCAAATTAGTTCATTTCCACTAAACATTCCATTGGCAAGTTAATAAATAAACAACTTAGTGCATAATTAGCTTTATCGTGTAATAAAATTTAAAAATATAACTTTGAAACGAAATGTAGATTTTATGAATTTTTTATTTATTTATTTTCTAACAGTTGAGTTACGGCATTGATTTGTAAGGACTCTCCCGAGATACGGCAAAAATTTTAATTAATTTTTTTTTTCAAGTACTCGAGAAAAAAATCCGAAAGGTCAAATCAAAAAACAGTCTCCACAGCAACGATATATTTAATTCAAATTCAACAAGTTTGTTTAAACATATATAAGATAAATATTCTAAATAAAAATATAATAATTTATGTATCTAGGAAGGAATCTGGAAAGAACACGACATGATCTGCAAACAAAAGCCAATATTTTTTTTTTNCATATCCAGTACGTGAGGATTTGAGTTCTCCCCAAGAACCTTCCTAGGGGCGGTAGCCCTAGGGTGTGTATAGTGTTTGTGTGCTTATGTCAGTATGTGTGTTTGTGTGTTTTGTATGTGGACGCAGTTTACCCTCGTGCCCGGGAGCAAAAAGCCAATATTGAATAAGTAATCGTGAATATGTTTTGAAAGTAGGTAATTCTTAAATCTTATCCTTTGTCTAAGTTCGAAACTTATTTAAAAATAGTCTCCATTCAGTCTGGATTAAATAAAGACCCCGAATAAATCCGTTTTTTTTTAGATTACGACACAAAAATAAAAATGTAAAGTACGGATTGTAAATATTAAAAGGAAAATCCACTTACCAATTCACGGCCATCTAGATAAAAAAGAAATGTGGATATGTTAGGGCTGTTTTCTGTCTTAATGAAAAACCAAACGCAGTCCTTATCTGGGATTTCAAGGATGAAGGGATCAAAAGCACGAGACGCCGGGGGCGGCCCACGGCTATAAATAATAATTTTCAGTTGTATTGCAGATGGGAATTAGACTATATAATACGAGTCGGAGCCACGCGAATACCCGAAATACACACGGTTATGAATAAAGATGACCAAGGACTGCGTACTTGCTGCGGATGTCACTGCGATTTCTGAATCCAACCGTAAAAGAGGATCAAACTTTCATTGAATATTCCACCATTGTCGGCCGTTTCTTATAACACAATTCAATAGAATCATGTATTTTTCATGTCTGAATAGATTGACGTTTATACGAATTGCTGTATTCGTGGAAGCTTAGGTACATAGATGATTTGATGATTTGACATACTATTACGGATAGATTTAGTCTTAATGATAATAAGATTGAGACATATTAGACATGATTTATAATATTTCCTTAATAAAAGAAATAAAAACTCATTTATTTAAACACTAAAATGTTTAGTGACCATTAGTTAATGATTATTTGTAGATCGTGAGGTGCGGTCTGGTGTGACGTAGGTTTTAGAAAAACATTTTCTTTATCGTGCCAACGTTTTGACTTTATTCACATCCTACATGTATTTGTTAATTTTAAACAATGTTTGTAAATCTCAGGCCATGATGATGATCTCAATAAAGATCGAAACGTGGGCACCATAAAGAAAATGTTTTCTAATACCTACGTCACACCAGATCGCATCCCACGATCTCCAAATAATCACAAACAAGTATAATTGATACAAACAATTATATTTACTGGAAACAACCTCACAAACATATGGGCAAAATTCAAATAATTAAGGTTTTAAGTTGAGATAAAAAAGTCAGTGACACGAGCGGGATTCGAACCCACGACCTTCGGCTTGATACCTTCACAGGTCTCAGGCTGCCTGTTCCTATGTCCGTTTTCGGACTTATACAGGATGGTTGTGCAACCATATACCCCTGGAGGCCCAATCCTCACGTCACCAGGCGTTAGCCGCGGCTGCAGCCGTGCCCAGGATGGACCACGGAGAGGTGCCTGGTCGGGATACGACGGGAGGGTCGCACCTTACAATAATCTTATGTGCTAATGAGGGGGTGCCCAATCTCCCCGTATACTGAATCCCGCCCAGGGGAGAAAGAGAGTGGGCACCCCTCGTACATACTACTACTATATATATACAATAAACTACATATATATTTACAATATATTAATATACAATTAAATTTAATATGTCGCTAATGTATTTTTCATTTGTTTTGATTGCGCTGACACTTAGATTAACACTTACACGAACACTTACACTGACATTTTTTTATTCGTCATTGTTGGGTGGTGTTAGCCAACCTTTTATTGTCATCACCTGATACACGAAGCGTTTGGTGGCCGCAAAACCTTCCTTTGACATGATCGCACTGGATATGGCTGGGACGTCACACTCTATGGAGCACTTTTTTCTTGCGGCTGAATGAGCAGGGCACCCCGAAAAAGTGTGGTCTGGTGTCTCTTCAGAACCATCAAAACACTGAGGGCACTCCGCCGTGTTCCGCATACCGAATTTACACAAATACGTCCCAAAATCACCACGCCCCGTGAACATTAGGGTCATATAATGGTCTGTCTCGACATATTTACATTTTAGTCTATCACTTATAGAAGGCATAAGCGGATGGGTACGACGGCCTTTGTCGGATTCTCCCCATCGTCTCTGCCACCGCGTAATTGTGTCCAAATGAATTCTATTGATAACGTCTTTCTTTTCCGCCGGTTCCATTCCTTGCGTTTCTTCATAGATTCTACGCCGTTTTTCAACTTCTAATATAATTGGGATTACACCGGCAATTACACAGAGAGATTCCGTAGGAGCAGTACGATATGCTCTGGTGATTTTTAGTAGTAATTTTCGATGCGCTGTTTCTAACGTTCTTCATTGGGCTGATGTTACAATCCATTTGTTTCGATCCACCAAAAAAATACGATATTTATAAAACAATAACTCTCACCGACCTTACTCTATGGGCAAATCTCCGAAAGCCCAGCTGGTGCAAAGCTATCTTAATGCCCAGAAGCCAACTTAATTATTCTTAATTAATATTAACAAATCGCAACAATACCAAATTTATGCGATCATGTACATTTAAAAAATCTAGCAGGTTATTTTGCTTACTCGAGAAGATAAATAATAGTAATAAAAACAGACAACAGATAATAAGTCTGCAAAGAATGAAATGAGAAATAACTTATGCGGGGCCTGTGGGAACAGAAGGAGGCACAAATTGCTGATCTAATATCTCATGGCCATAAATATTTTTCATTGATTTTATAGCTTTATGTACGTAATAAGTGTTATTTATTGGAACTAATGTATTTATTTGCGTGAATGGTAGAGCTTAACTTCAATTAGCTCGAGGAATATCAGCTTCTCCTGAGCTTGGAGAAATTTAAGATTGTAATTTATTATTGTGATTGCAGAGGCTCATCCTCAAACACTTTGTTGAAGAACATCGTATTTTTTGGTAGAGTGAATTAATATGGATGAATGTAATATATTAGCGTGAATAGCGAGGCTTATCCTCAATCACCCCGAATAATATCGACTACTCTGAGGTTGAGTGAACGAATGCAATTTATTAGCGTGAATACAGAGGCTTTTCCTCAATTATCTCGAGGAATATCAAATACTCTAGCGTAGAGTGAATGCAATTTATTAGCGTGAATACAGATGCTTATCCTCAATTACTCCGGGGGATATCGACTTCTCTGGAGTAGAGGGAATGCAATTTATTAGCGTGAATGCAGAGGCTTATCTTCAATCACCCCGAGGAATATCAACCCCAGTGTTGAGTGAATGCAGTTTATTAGCGTGAATGCAGAGGTTTATCCATAATTACCCAGATGAATATATTGTACTCTACGTTAGTGTAAATGCTAACCAGACTAAGACGATTCTTTGAATTTGGGTTTGTTATTTGTTAATCCACAGTTGACGAGAGCTGAGTTACTGAAAGACTAGCACTAGATACTAGACTAGTATAAAGCAACAGAATCTGTTACCATCATATCATGTAACAATATTACTTGGCTACGTACATTGGAAAAGAAGTTAGTAGAATTAAAACGCGACTTTGATTGAATATAAAAAAAAAATTTTTTGCATTGTATAAATTCACTTTTTTTCCAAATGTTTTTGTTAAATTTAAACAATGTTTGTAAATCCCAGGCCCTGAAGATGATCTTAATAAAGATCGAAACGTAGGCACGATAAAGGAAATGTTTTTCTGAAACCTACAACACACCAGACCGCATCTCACGATTTCTGAATAATTATCGACTAACGGTCACTAATTACCACATATTTCTACACGACTAAAAGCAAAAGAATACCACTGGCCCATGGTCAATGTAGTTTGTCGTCCTTAAAACTAAAATTATCATTAATCATAGTCAGGTATGTGATGAGGACTTTCTAGGGATCCATTACAACTTGAAACTTAAATTGGATATTGTACTTGTGTATTATATTGTGCAACATTTTCTAAGAATTTTCTAAGAAACGAAAAAATCTCCATAAGTTGAAAATTATATGTCATGGTACAAATTTAAGTTACAAATATACATTTGTGCCTTTGTAATTTTACTCTAAACCTTGTTTTGAATTGCCTGACTTTGGTAGAACCAAGATCAATAAAAATATTTCTATTTCGAAGGGCATTGTAATGTTTGTAGATTTTGAGACCAGATGTTTTATGTGGTCTGCCCACGTCAACTTGAAGACTACTGAAGGTCGAAGCCCTGCCGGACGTTCAGTAATCGAGGTGTGGCTGTTGTACATACATAAATAAAGCTTTTATCCTATTTTTATATTACTGCTACGTTAAAGCAGCCCTACATTAGAGAAAAGATTTTTACACAAAATTTCTTGCCATTTGTTTTTCAACGCCAATTCGTTTTGGCAAATTCGGTTAAATCTTATTTCACTTTAGTTAGGGGTCGACGAAATTTTCTGAGTTTTCTTCCGAATTCTACTTTGTTGCTTTCTTTGTTCTTTTTGTTCTCGTCAAATCTGATGCATTTCTTCATAATTAACTTCGTTGATTTTTTTATCCTTAGTTTTCTCCGTGTGTGTTTCTGTTGTCTACACCCAATTTTTGGTGTTCATAATAATAAGAATACAGGATGTTACAGGGTTAAATGTCAATACTGTCACGGTAGATTCACTAAATAAAAGTGACACTAGAACAAGGTTTCTATCATGATTGTTTCCTGAGATATTAACATTTTTGTGAATTTAGTCTAAAATCAAATATTTTCATGTAAAATAGTAATTTCTCTACTTTAGCGGCATTAAAATACAAATCTGACCTTTAGTTTACAAACTGCATTTAATTTTCCACGAGATAACATTTCGAAAAAAACATTTATTAATTGGTAACAAAAAATAGATACATTTCTCTGAAAAAAGTTTTTCATTGCTTACATTAAATCACTAGTGTTTTCTTGTCCGATCATTTTGCTCTGCCTACGGTCGTTGTTCCATCTTTCACGAGTGTTTCGGCTTCTCGACATCTTCAGTGCTCAAGCAATGAACTTATTACAGGCCTTAGTTATTTCGATTCCGTATGCAATCTTAGGATCCCTAAATAATATAATTTAAATGTTTATTTTTTTACATTCCTATGATAGTCAGGGGTATAAGCAGGGCGAGGCACCGAAGGTATCGCCTATCACAGTTAAATACAGCAAGGATAGTGGTTTTAAAGAAAAGAGAAAGACGTTTTTTATTATTAAGCGACTGACCCTTCTTTTTCGGAGATAATGCTTCTCTTTTTTCTAATAGTCATGAGAACATTCTCTTTCGTTAATTATTAAACTTGCTTTCTGGTCGTTGTATTTTGCATTTTGCATACAGATTCTATCTCCTTATAACCCTAACCAACGACGACATATATCGGGCCAAAATAAAAGTTCATCACCCGGCATACTCCAATTTCGTTGACTTTTCAAGTATCACGCACGATGCCAGTAAATCTTTGGATGGATAAACATATTAGCGGGTGTTATTCTTACTTTATGTTTTTTTTTTCCAAATTTTTTTTTCAGACAATTGAATTTTTTCACGTAAATACATGTAGGTAATTAAATAAAGGAGGAAAACAGTGCCTCACCTCAGTTTGAAAAAATCTAGTAATCGATTCATTTTTTCATTATTTTTGGTTTAAATGTATATTTCATTTATTAGTTTTTGTTTTTTGCGAATAAACAGTAAAGAAATGTGACCAATACCGAATTCTGGGGGTTGGTTAGTGCTCCATATACTAATAATCATCATTCAGAAAAGGTTAATGCTCTAATATTGAAAAAAAAAAAAAAACAGATTTTGATTACTCACATGTTCCATTTTACTCACACAGTAAATAATTTACACAATTCTACAAGCGTGAGAACAATATGACATTTTATTACAGCCATCTTCGCTCGGTGGATAGTCAAATTAACGAAGCCTTTCCAGGAATTTCAACGGACGACTGGATAAACGTCAAATATTTTTTAAAAATTATGAAATACAGTTTCACGTTAGATGATACCAGTTCAACGTGCTGAAGCATCCCGAACGTGTTGCCGCCAGTGCAGGAGAGAATGGTTCCTTTCACAAACTTAAACTTCGAATGCACTTGCTTATTACTTAAACCGTAGACGATGCCACTCGTATCACTCTTATAAGTATCTTGCTTATCCAAGGCGATAGCGTACTTGAATCCATCAATTATGCACGTGCAATCCCCGTCTTTCAATTTATTCCAGTAAGTTGCAAAATCTCCCGGACTCGACCACGGCAGAGACATGAAGACGAAATTGACGTTCGAAGCGAGCAGTCCAATAGCGATATTGTTATCAGAAAGTTGGTCCTTCCTTGTCTTGAATCGTTGGTGCACTTTCAAGGTAACTATTGTCGTCGATTTAACAGCCTTAAAATAAACGTCGATTCCCTTCCACCAGAAATCGACCACTGGATAATCGCCGCTGTCGTTGCGGTAAAGGAAAGAATCGGCCACACTGACGAATCTATCATAGTTGATAATACTTCCATGACCGATTATATTCCCACCGAAATGGAAGGTCAATAAATATTCGGAAGCCAAGTTGGTTAGATTAACCAGAGGGATTAATGCCAAGATTAAGAGTGTTTTCAACATTATCAGTTCGTCGCATTCATTCCATGATTTGTATTCAATGTGATTGTGTAATTTTACTTTATTCTTTAATTTAAAATATTTGGAAGAAATACTCCGAAGCACAAAAAAATACTTATGAAACAAACATATTCAAATCCACACACGTTCAATTCGTCAATTAATAAAACACCTGGTAATTTTTGTTCTTATATTTTTTTTTAATTTGCTGTACCTTCGAGTAGTGACAAGTAACAATGAGCAAGAAAATATATACAAAATTAAAAACAAGAGTGGAGAAAATACTCATTGGAATTACTCCAGACCATATTGTCTGTTTAATTGATGGTATGGTAATAAGGATACTAAGAAGCGGGGTTTGTGCTTCCCAGGAACCACAGCCTTCTGGATTATTGTACCTTTCTAGTTCCTTAGTACAGTGCAGTAGACTCAATCCTTCTCCTTAGAAGTATCAGGTCATTGCTGCTACAATTTGATTCTCTAAGTTTTTTTTTACGTTAAAAACGTTGTATATTACTTTAAATCTCCATTGCTTCGCATATCGAAGATGATATGGGTGGCTGTTTCCTCTTCTTCATTACATAATCTGCAGATGGGATCATGGTTGTATATGCCCATGTTGTGTTTTTGTTTTCTCAGATACTAGTGACCGGTTAATAGTCCTACCACTCCTCTGAGTTTAGCCCTCTCTAATGGCAGCAGTGATTTTGCCAGCCTTGGTGAGGGTTGTTTCATCGTACGTTTACTGCGTCTAGCACCATCTCAAGAATATAGTACTTCAATTCAAATTCAATTTCCTTAGAACTATAGTCAATGCTTCTTACTACTCGAACATTCCCCTTAAGTTAATTAAGGTTTTTAGTTGAGATAAAAAAGTCAGTGTCACGAGCGGGATTCGAACCCACGACCTTCGGCTCAATACGCCGCTACTCTACCACTTGAGCTATCGTGACTTCGATCCACTCGGACACTAACTTCCATCTCAACCGGACCTTTTGAATTTGAGTTCCAAGTTATAGTTTTTCAACCCTTCTAAGTTATTTTGCAATAATCAAAAATGACCTTTTAAAGGATTAAAAAAGGCAAAACTTACCTCCAGCCGTAGGTAGATATTTTTGTAATTTTTTTAACACCACAGCGCGAAAAAAATACCGGTTTCCACCGATTTCCCAGCTTTTAGACTGGAAAACTGAAAAAAAGCAAAAAATACAAAAAAAATTAAATACATTGCTAATTATGTGCGTGAAATTCTAACCTACTAAAATTTTGGCTTGGAAGAAACAGTGGAGTAAAACTATTTAACAAAAATATCTTGGAAGAAAAACAAATAGAATTTTTTATAATTTGTAAAAATGTGAATAATTAGCGTTTCATAAACAACTTCGTTCAAGTTTGAAACCATTTAAAATTCTAAGTTAACAACAAGTTTACCAGGAATAAATTATGTATGACAGAACAGTCTGCCCAGTCAAAATATACATTTGCCGAAGCAAATATACATTTTTTTTAAATTATTAGGTAACTGTTGAGTTATGGAACCAAATTGCGTAGTCTCGAACTAAATATAATAAAAATAAAACTAGCTATTTTGATCCCTCAAATTTGTTTCGGCATTTCGCCGCCTTCAGAGGTAGGCTTGTGTCTGTGCCTCTCACTGCTTATAACCTTGACAATTAGTGAAGAAGCCGAAAAGCCGAAACGCTTCTAATAGACTAAACTAGCGAATGTGGCTGTCAGGTACTTGAGTCAATTTTGCGTCGATGAGAAGGAAATTTCTTTCTGAGGACTTGTCTGAACAACACGTGTTGTAAAATTTCTTCTTGAATGTTTAAGGCTATAAACCTATCAATGTGTACTTTTGTCGTTTCCCATCACCCTGGTCTATTTACACTTGCTGGCTCGATCTCACAAGCATAAATGAACTTTCATCAGTTGAGTTGTCTGCTTATTTCATAGAAAACTAATGAAAATTGTGAGTCGAAATGCGAACGATAACCCAAACAAGAATATTTTGTTATGCTCTTTGTTTTAGTTTCGTCTTGTATTTTTCCTTGGTTAGTGATTCTGTTCTGATTTAGGTATTTGAATGCATTGTGTCGGCCAGAGGGAGATTTCCTTCTGAAGACTTCAAAGTGTTTAACCTCTTGTGGTCAATTCCTACTTAAGATGTTATTTTATTGAGGATGGATTTGTAGTTTAGACGTTTCACTTATCCTGTTTTGGAATCATTAGCATATTTCCGGATTTCGTGACAGACAAAAATACAGATGCACAAATCATTAAATGATCGGTAACGACAAAATTACTTAAAATGGTAGTAGACTCGTTTTGGGTAAATGAGTTCTCCTAATAGAGAAATCACACAGACTCAGCCTTAAAAAAGTATGTCTGACCAAGATGATACCAAAATTATTGGGAATGACGAAATTACATAAAAACTATAGTGCATTCGTTTATACTTCTCGTCACTTTCAATATTAGGTTTACTTTCACAAACTTATAAATAGGACTTTTTTATAAAATAAATCTCAAATACAGCACTGAAGAAGGCAAGAAGCAAAAATTTGCCCAACAGGTTAAAGTAGCGAAGACAAATGAGATTTTAATTAGTAAAACTAATCGCTAATGATCAATGAAATCTTTTCGTCAATACGTTTATTCAGAGCTCTTCTTGAGACTGAGTGGTGATAAACTTATAGTTTCCAATATAAAAGTCCCATATTCGCTGTTTAGGTTTCTTAAACTTAATTCTGCATTTTGCGCCTTCCTCGGTGGGTTTGTGCCAGTGCTTCTCCCTGTTTATATCCTCGACAACCATTAAAGATACCTCTTGAAGATGAGAAGCCGAAACTCGTCTGACTAAAGTAGTGAAGATATGCCGACCAGGATTTTGTGGTGAGACTAACCTGTATACATATAGTGGATGGTTCGTCTTCTCGCCATCTTCAGTGGTAGGTTTCCGCTTCACAACTTTTATAAATTGAAGTTGATTAAAAAAGAAATTATTGAGACCCAGCAGGGAAGATGTCTTTCTGGCTGTGCCTCTCCCTACTTATGACCCTTATAACCAGTATCATAACATAAACGAGGTTTCTTTTAACCAGGCGTTTCCCCTACTTTGAGCAGTGGGTTTATATCTGTGCTTCTCTCTGCTTATTACCTTAACAACTAATGAAGTTGGAAAGACCTATTGTAAGAATTCATGTTCTGTGTCGTAATATATAGTTTGGTCCTTTCCCATAGACTAAGGTTTTATCCTCTTAAACATATTTCGTATTTTTCTGCCTTCAGCATCTATTTGTGTTTGTGCCTCTTCATTATAGCCGAGAAAACCACTGGAGCTGGTTCTTGTATATTAGCCGAAACTACTCTAAAAGATCAAAATGGCGAAGATACGCTCACCAGAACTATAGGTTCCACGAAACTAGATAAAAATATTATTTTGAAGTCTCGTTTCCTCTTCCCACCATCTTCAGTGACAAGTTTTCCTATCGCTAACATATAAATTGAAGTCGATTAAATCAGAAATCACTCAGATCAGGCAGTAAAAGTGTGAGAAGCCGAAGAGAGCGAGGATAAGCACACGAAAATGGTCGGAAACGACCAAACTACTTTATCAATAATTTTCAATTAATTAAGATTTTGGGTTGAGATAAAAAAGTCAGTGTCACGAGCGGGATTCGAACCCACGACCTTTGTCTAAATACGCCGCTGCTCTAGCACTTGAGCTATCGTGACCTGGATCCACTCGGACACTAATTTCCTATCTCAATCGCACCTTTTAAATTATCCCTCCTTTTTGCAATTTTTCAAATGTAATCTATTTAGCCGAAGATCGTGGGTTCGAGTCCCGCTTGTGACACTGACTTTTTTATCTCAACCAAAAACCTTAATCAATTGAAAAGAATTTATTTGGTCAAGCGGACCACGAAACCTAATAAATTTATTAAAAACACACAGCGGAACATTTTCTTCCTTGTTCTTTTATTTTTCAAACATGCGTATTCAAGATTTTAAACCAGAATAAAATAGATCTCAGCCCCGGGAACCGGAATCGAAGAGCCTTCCATGATTCATTTATTGGAGGATTACGCACTCGGGGAAAATAGCCTGGTACGGCGAAGAGGCGATCCGACCAAATTACACGGCTCGTAATAACCCCGTTTGATCCTTTTAATACGACCCCTGACTATTTTGGGAGAGGATAAAATAGGCGGCCCTCCTAAATAATCAGCAGATGATGGCCGATCGTGATTAGAACGGTCTCTCTCTCATAGGAAAAAAGACGGCGGATCACATTAACAAAACAAAAGGCCAAAGCCTGTTTAAAAAGCTGGCTTTAACAGTTTTGCGGATTAACAAAACCACCTAATCCTTTTGGCCTCCTATATACTGTGGCAATATTTGAGTTCAAAGACCCCGCGGTCGTTGGTTCGATTCTCACCGTCCCTCTGGTTCTTTTTTTCACGATATCCTTCCCCCATTAATAAAATGCATCATCAAACACACACGTCTTCCTTGGCTAGTAACATTAACATTAGATCTAGTGATTTTTTTGTGATTCCCTCTTTGATTCTGCGGAGAGATGAACTTGTACAATACTTCATTTGTTTCTAATCATTTTGTGATTTTTGTTCTTTCAGAAACGTTTCGGCTTTTGGACATTTTCTTTCGAGCTGGGTCTGTGCGATTTTAGTCTAGTGATTTCCCTTTTTAAAGTTTGTGCAAGATAAAAGGTGTATATTTTATATAACCCATCCTTTGGGTACACACCTCTGAAAAGTCCTGAATCCTTCTGTGGCATAGAGATTCACACTTTCAATGAGTATCTTACACAAAAAGACGAACTGAGATTGAAGAAAAAGTGGAGATTACTCATCGGGCATAAACAATCCAAGAACCATCTAGATGTCGTGTAAGGAAAAAACAACATCGCATAAAAAAAAGAAATAGTGGAATTTATTCAGTGTACATAAACAGTCCAAGAACTTTCTAGAAATTGTGGAAGGAAAGAAACAACATCGCATAAAAAAAGAAATAGTGGAATTTACTCATTGGACATAAACAATCCAAGAACCTTCTAGAAATTGTGGAAGAAAAGAAACAACATCGCATAAAAAACAGAAATAGAGGAATTTATTCATTGGACATAAACAATCCAAGAACCGTCTAGAAATTGAGGAAGAAAAGAAACAACATCGCATAAAAAAAGAAATAGTGGAATTTACTCATTGGACATAAACAATTCAAGAACCTTCTAGAAATTGTGGAAGAAAAGAAACAACATCGCATGAAAAAATAGTGGAATTTACCCATTGGACATAAACAATCCAAGAACCTTCTAGAAATTGTGGAAGAAAAGAAACAACATCGCATAAAAAACAGAAATAGAGGAATTTACTCATTGGACATAAACAATCCAAGAACCTTCTAGAAATTGTGGAAGGAAAGAAACAACATCGCATAAAAAAAAGAAATAGTAGATTTACTCATTGGACATAAACAATCCAAGAGCCTTCTAGAAATCGTGGAAAAAAAGAAACATCTCATAAAAAATTCAAATCTTGACATCTTTAACAGGACAGCGCAGACTGAATGGGCATCTGAAGAAGATTTGTATAACCCAACTCGCCACGTGGAGATTCTGCAAAAAAAAAATAGAGGAGACACCATCATGCCTATCAACAAACTGTGGCACCATATTTTCCACCAGGAGGAAGTGTATTGGGCTGTACAACGTAACCGTAGAAGAAATTAAATGATTGAAAACGAGTCTACTAATCAAATTTATTGCTGAGCTAGGCCTCGCCGATATCCTTCAAGTACAGAACGGGAGATACAATAGCTATCAAAGTATATTACATACCCCGAACATTACGTCTATATCTGCATATTAGTTAAAAAGTTTTGTACTACATTTATAAATACTTAACTTGTTATTGTTGCCTTTTTAGTGACCTTTGGAAATCACAATGGTAAGAAGATTGGAAATTAAATTAACACGGTGTAATTAAAGGAAAATTACTTAATTGTAATTTATAGTTGAAAAGGCCTTTTTGCCTCACAATCGGAGTGAGATACCACCAGATAAAGAGACAAACGAGACAATAAAAATACATATTACACAGAACCGCGCAATATACTGTACGTTCCGGGAAATTAAACACGCTCAAAGGGGTATTTTATTCGTCTGTTCTTTTTAAAAGACAGAAGCCTGCTGTGAACGGAATCAACAGGTGGCCCGCAAAATCACGAATTGGGCTTATTCTGTTGGTTGTGTTACGCGCTTTCCAACGCGCATTATCGAGCGTCAATTCGCGGAAAATGTTTGTAAAACGCGGTTCGCGAGGCCTTTTCCATCTCTTAAAAGCGGCAAAGTTGAAAACTTAATTTCTTAATCCCGGCCCATTTTCAAAGGATAAAACTTACCTAACACCTTAATATTTTGATAGGTGAAAACGCTTTAATCAGAAAGTGATGTCACTTTTTAATTAAAAAACTTTTATCATGAACGTCGTTGTTAACGTATTTCCTCTACCAAAAATATACCAATTTAAACAGCTTATAATATAAATTATTTATCGTAATATATTGCAAAAAATATTTTTTTTAGATTATGTTTAGTTTTATCAAATAATTATTCTTTTTATGTAAGGTTTTGGTTGAGATAAAAACGTCAGTGTCACGAGCGGGATTCGAACCCATGACCTTCGGCTAGATACGCCGCTACTCTACCACTTGAGCTATTGTGACTTCGATCCAATCGGACACCATTTGAAAAATGGCAAAAAGGAGGGAAAATTCTCAACGTAGGTTGAGGTGGGAAGTTGGTGTCCGAGTGGAAGTCACGATAGCTCAAGTGGTAGAGCAGCCGGTATTTAGCCGGGGTTCGAATCCCGTTCGTGACTAACTTTTCATTTCAACCAATACCTTACATAAAGATTAATTAATAGAAAGAGGTTATTTGGTCAATCGGAACACGAAATATAATGGATTTAATAAATTGAAATAATAGCCAAAAGTATATTATGGCCAAACTAAAAAATATTTAAAGTAGAGGAAAATACAGTATAAATATGATTATAAATATAAAGGCACGGCAGGTACTGCCCTCGCCAAACATTGCCATGATCACACTCACTCTTTCAATTTTGACAATACAAAAATAATCGAAATAGAACATTCCCTAGGTAGGAAAATACTCATGGGAATGATGTATATGTATGCAGATTCACTACACGAACGACAAAGTTTGCCAAGTGCTTCTACACCTCAAATGAGATAAAAAAGTTCGTATGAATTATGGTCCTCTTCTCAACCCTTTCGCAGATATTCACAAGTTTTTTTTTTTCTTTTAATATATACGATTTTCGTCATAAATCTGCTCGTAGCTCTTGAAAAATTTATTTTTGGGAAAATCCAAAAAAATGCAAAAATTTAAAATTTGTGAAAACAATTTCTACGTGGTTTGATACATTACGATATTGTTTGCCAAATTACATAAAAAGAATAATTAATTGAAAGAAGTAACTTGGTCAATTGACCACTAAAAGATAAATGTATAATGTTTAGTATTTAGAGACCGTTAAATCGATAGATAGAAAAAAATATTTTATTTTACAATTTTGAGTACATCATGAAACAAATAAATAAGGTATATACAACATGGAATTAAATCTGTCCGTCGTCGGAGAACGTTGTAAATTCAAAATTAAACATAAAACTCTGGATTTACATGCATTAATTATAGAACATAAATAGAATAAATACATAGAAAAGCAATGGCTTTTTCGTACTGATCATTAACGTTATTTTATAATTATGGTATTTAATGAAGGAAAGGTGTTTACGAAGCTAAATATTACATTCCTGGACTAAATGTTATCTATACTTCCAGGCGTGGCGAGCAAACCTTATGAAAGCCCGGGGATCCGAACCATTCAGAAGCTTAATGATTCGGGCTCTTCAGAGAGTGAATGACCGAAGGTGTAATATACGAATCTCTCATAAAATTGAACACTCAGCTAGGAAGTGAGAAGAACCGTCTCGATTGTCCGCGAGTTGCACAGAGAACAGATTTCATCCCTCCCTCTTATCCAAAGAGCAGTGTTAAAATGGAGAACCTCGCAACGAAGTTTAAGAAGCCAACGCAACTCAGAAGATTAAGACCGACGAAATTTCTTTCTTTTAAATTAAATAACTAAAAACAGCAAGAAATTGCCTGAGGATTGAGCACGGCGCATGCATTTTGTTCTATGATGCTCTTTTATTTATCGTTTAGTGACGGTTATTTAATGATTATTTAGAGATCGTGAGATGCGGTCTTGTGTGATGTAGGTTTAGAAAAACATCTTCTTTATTGTGCCAACGTTTCTTTATTTAACCCCGCCCCGAAGAATATCGAGCATGGTAGAGTGAGTGTGTGACATCTGGAGAGTAAAAGTAAATTATTAGCGAGAATGGAGAGGGTTCAACCCAGCCCCGAGGAATATCGAGTACTTTGGGGTGAATGTATGACGCTTGTAGAGTAAAAGTAATTTATTAGCGTGAAAGGAAGGGGTTGCTTATTACCCCACCGCGAGGAATATCGAGTACTTTGGGGTGAGAGTATGACGTCTGGAGGGTAAAAGTAAGTTATTATCGAGAGGAGAGAGGGTTCAACCCCGCCCCGAGGAATATCCAGTACTCTGGGGGAGTAATTGTGACCAGACCTCTATGTTTCTATCGAGTGTTGTGTTTGTGATAATTTATCGGAATGAATGTAATTTATTAGCGTGAAAGGAAGGGGTTGCTTATAACCCCGCCCCGAGGAATATCCAGCACTCTGGGGTGAGGGTGTGACGTCTGGATAGTAAAAGTAATTTATTAGCTTGAAAGAAAGGGGTTGCGTACACCCCCCCCCCCAGGAATATCGAATACTCTAGGGGAGTGAGTGTGACCATACTTCCATGTTTCTATCGATTGTTTTGTTTGTATTAATTTATTGTAATGGATGTAATTTGTTAGCGTGAAAGGAAGGGGTTGCTTATAACCCCGCCCCGAGGAATATCGAGTACTCTGGGGGAGTGAATGTGATCAGACATCTATGTTTGTGGTGATGTATATATATTTTTTGTATGTTTTGTTTCTATTTTGTATTGGACAACCTGAGGTACAAATGAGAGACTAGCATTCTAGCATATCAACGTAGTATACAGGGTGTCCCAGTTCCTTCTGACGAAACTCAGGGAATCGATTCTACTCTTCGTTTGGAGCAAAAAATGCGCAGGAGAAAATTTTCGGAAAGTTCTCTATTTTTAAGATATTCGTCAATTTAGGTTTTTCAACTTTTCACTACCTTACCACATAAAAAGGTTACAACTTCCAAAATGTTGAGGCTACCACAAATCCAATTACACCATTTGAAAGAACGCTAAATTTGCTGTAAGATAGTTCTATTTGCAATAATCTGAATGATGTAAAATGTTTTTCATTCAACCGGTCAAACAAGTGTCATTTTTATTTTACAAAGCGAGTTCTAATTGATTTATTTCTACCCCCCCTTCAAATTTACTTTAGCTCACGTTTTTGAACACACGGCTAACATTTTGTGTCCTTCAGAATATTGCAAATAGAAGTATCTTACAGCAAATTTAACGTTCTTTCAAATTGTGTAATTGGATTTGTTGTAGTCTCATCATTTTGGAAGTTGTAACGTTTTTATGTGGTAAGGTAGTGAAAAATTGAAAAAACCTAAATTGATGAATATCTTCAAAACAGAGAACTTTTCGAAAATTTTCTCCTGAGCATTTTTTGCTCCAAATGAAAAGTAGAATCGATTCCCTGAGTTTCGTCAGAAGGAACTGGGACTCTCTGTATAAGAAAAAAAGAGTAAAAGAAGGAAAACACGCAGAAGACCGGCAATGACCTCAGCTGTTTGTCGGCCCATAAACTTCCCACTTTTTTATTATTATTTATTGTGCCAACGTTTCGATCTTTATTAAGAGATTTTATATGATATAACAGTACGCTTTTGGTCAGTGTAATCTGGCCTAAGATTTTGGAGGTTTTTGTACGCTTTTGGTCTGTGTAATCTGGCCTAAGATTTTAGAGGTTTATGGTACTTTCATCGCCTATTTTCTATGTGATATTTTTACGTGCTAATGCTTCTATGGCCGCTTATCTCTCTGATTTTGTGTTTGATTTTGTCACAAGCGTAAATAGACACATTGTAGATTGAAAAACCGCCGTCCCAAATATTCATTGCGCCTAAAAGTGGAGAAAACAGCTGTACTTATTAATTTTTGTTAGTTTGGTCGTTTTCTTTTATAAGACAAAAGTAGGCTTCTAAAATTCATCAATGGTGTGTTTGTATGAGTTCTCCACCCTGAAAATCTTTCTTTTTTTCTTGTTCTGATAATAAATTCTAGTCTACTCTATTAAAGTTTAATTTTGCAATAAATTTTTCTCAAGAATATTTCATTTGTATTTAATATGTCGCGAGAGTTTTGATAATAAAAGCGGATTAAAATTAGTTCATGGAGCTGGATGAATTATATCCGCGAGATTATGAGATTGATATTTCATTGCCATGCTAATTTTGTCGTTTCATCTCCACGATAATAAGAAAACTCATTCACTAAAGAAATGAATAGGTAAAAGTGAATTTAATCCAAGGATAAACCTGTTTATGTGGATTTACGATTTACTGACTTCCACTTTACTAGAACAAAGATTGAAAAAATAAAATTTATTACTGTTCGTTTCAATAAACTTCATTTAAAATAGTTTTAATGTTAATGTGATTACTATTCCAAATGCGTCATGAAAATGCGTCCGTATTGTCCAGACGCAAGGAGGGAAACGTTTGGAACATCGGTCGTAGTCAAGTTTTCGTATCGAGGTCTATTAAAATAACTATAGGCTTATTAGACTGGGCCAACTTTGCAAATTTGCCCCGAGTGCCATGGAAACTTGTTACGAACTTTTTAGCCGACTCATTTTTCACGGTCGGCCCGCCTGAGAAGGCCGAATAAAAATTCAATCCAGTTTTAACCAAGTTTGATCAAATGGGCCGCGAATCTGGCCGAATAGGTTCGACGATATTCAGAGTTCGTTCCCACGGGACATGAGATCTGCTGAGTAAGGATGTGACCCTTAGGGCCTTCGCCGAAGGTTAACACGTGGCCCGAAACTCCTGTACGAAGGCAATTGAGTAACACAATTTCATATTGCGTTTTCCATTCCGTTTTTTAAAAGTGCCGTTCGATTCTGTCGAGATATTAAAGTGGCAATTATGATTTAATTTATGGCCTATGGGGCTCTGGGTGCACTGACCTTTCTCGTGACACGCCCGCCATTTACTTGACCCGCACAATCTTTTCTACTTTCAACTTACGCTAATTTTTTTCATAAATATTAACCTAATTTGAATTTTAAGGAAAAAATCTACTCACACTTCATTTACAAACCATTCACCACTTATCAAGGGCAATAAAATTAAAAAAAGGAAATTAAGAATAATGCATAGAATGTTGGGACCATAACATAAAAATGCTTGTTCTTAACTAGTCTTAATTATTCATCTGTCTACTTGTAGATTAAGCAGAGTGACGATCATACTGAGGTCATCTGTTTGATGATTTTTTTATTTCTGTCACAGGTTTCCATTTACAAATCATTCACCCATTATCGAGGGTAACAAAAGTACAAAAAGAAAATTAAGAATAATGCATAGAATGTTGAGACCATGACTTAAAAATGCCTTTCCTTAGTTAATTATTCATCAGCCTACTTGTAGGTTTAGCAGTAGTGAAGATCGTACTTTCACGATCTGTTTGACGATCTTTTTTTTTTTTTCAATGGTTTCCATTTAAAAATCGTTCACCACTTAACAAGGGCCATAAAATTACAAAAATGAAATTAAGAATATGCATAGAATGTGTGGTGATTAGTGACCGTTAATCGATAATTATTCAGAAATCAGGCACTCTCAACACGACACGCAAGAATGGCACAATTACACAGAAGACGCCGCTACTCTACCACTATCTTGACATCGATCCTGTCCATCTCACCATTTAACTAGAGTTGATTCTGGGTGTTGGTCTGCGAGTCGTTAACTCATAGTGAATCTCGATTACTTATTGGGTCCGTCTTCACTCGCATGTTTATTGAACTACTCGAACGTACACGATATATCAGCTGTCCTCCTAGGATGTAAAATCCTCAAAAAATTATTTTTAACGTTTAGTAATCATCGATCAACAAAAATCATTCCTTCTCAACTATTGCCGTCTCATTTATCAAGGTGGGTTTTTGAAACTGTTCTGTCAGCCTTAGAAAACAAAAATACTTCTCATGCACTTTTGCTGATGTGGCCAAATATAGGGTATGGAATCCAAAGTTCTTATAAAAACTTCTAGGCTAGGTAATCCAGCTAACCGTTATTACATCCTTATCGTGTAATATCATGCATAATTCCGTCCGCCTTAGAAAACAAAACTACTGCTCAGGTGCTTTTTCAGATGAAGCCCAAGATTTAGGTACGGTATGGAATCCAAGTTCTTGTAAAAACTCCTAGGTTAAGTAACCTAACTACTCTTCATTACTTAACCTTCTCATGCAATGGTAAATGCATAATGCTTTTCCCAGGCTAGCTTATTACGGTACCTTAATCGTTTGCTTCATTGGCTGCTGGAAGAGAAAAGCATTGCCCAAGATATGGTCTAATTTTTCGTGGGGTATGGAATCAAAGTCACTTTTGAACTCATACCTTACAGGAAGATCCTAAGTTTCTTTATGTACCACCACAATGGATAAATCACTGGGAGGCATAGAATTTGTACGAAATCTATTGACTATTATTATTCAGAAATCGTGAGATGCCGAGCACACTCAACACGACACGCAAGAATGGCACAATTACACAGAAGACAAACACTTTGAGCCCTGAAGATGATCTCAATAAAGATCGAAACGTTGGCACGATAAAGAAAATGTTTTTCTGAAACCTACATCACACCAGACGGCATCTCACGATTTCTAAATAATTAAATGCATAGAATGTTGAGACCATGATATAAAAATGCCTGTTCTTAAATAGTCTTTATTATTCATTAGTCTACTTGTAGGAGTAGTGAAGATCACCTTAAGGTCATCTTTTTGACGATCTTTTTTCAATGGTTTCCATTTACAAATCATTCACTACTTATCAAGGGCAATAAAATGCCTGTTCTTAACTAGACATAATTATTCATCGGTCTATTTGTAGGATTAGGTGTAGTGAAGATCAAGCTGATGTAATCTGTTTGATGATGGTGTTTTTCTTTCCAAGGTTTTCATCATCATGGCCTAAATTTAAGGGGCTAGAAAAAGAAATGAACTGCGTTATTTCATAACTTCAACTTTTGTCGTAATCGAGTAATCTGTTCTCATTATATATAAACAATCTGTATTAAGGCATGGTCTTGAAGTAAAAAAAACCACATTCAGTTGTTACTGCCAAGCTTTCGCCCTAATTTAAAGTCATCATCAGGACAAAACAATCTTAATCTACAGATTGAGTTTTTATAGGTGTTCTCAAATTTCCTTGAAGACCGACTCAGTTCTAACATTTCGAAGGAATTTAACAGTGATATCTGTTTTACTTCAAGACCATACCTTGATTCAGAGTGTTGATGAGAGAAAAAGTGGCCGATACTTTTTATTCTGAAAAACTCATTATTTACTTGTAAGTTTGTGACAGAAGTGGCTTCAGAACCTTTGGTACTGCGACCTTCAGATAGGACTATTTCCTTTCCATATGTAATATTACTAACTACTTTTAAGCATTTTATTAGACAAGATTTGTACCCCGTTGTTGTAGGCTTCTTAAGAATATTGGATTGAGCTTTCCTTTGCATTTCAATAAAAATCATCCTTAAATAGAAAAATAATATTATAATTAATGAATTATAAGTTATCATGTTATTTTTAAATAATTAATTTTCAGTTAGTTAATTAATTACTGGCATTTTTAAAAAAAATTATAATACTTACAATTACGTTTTTACAGGTACTACAGAGAACTATATCTAATAACATGTCTTCTCTCACACTTACAAATTCCCGCACGATATACGCAAATTGAAACACAAAACGACTTATCTACCAAGTATACAAAAGATATCTTCGTTTCCTGCAAATCTATACACAGTAAAGCCCAAGGAATTTAAATGAACTGAGATTTCTCTAAAAGAAAAAAAAACATCCTCGCCAGCTACCCGCCTAATATTTAAACCTTTGTGTCAAAACGGAAACATCCCGAGAAACCCTGAGGGCTATAAAGTTGGCCAAGCTAAGCCCCAGGCAAATCATTAAGCGCGCGTAAGTTTGCCCTGAAAAGTTTCTACCATGTGATTGTTTTTCTTAAGATAAAAGGAGGTCTCTTATAAAAGTCCATTCTTTCAAATTTGAAAAATTAATTTAAAGTTGTTTTTAAAATGAAATTAATCTAAGAAACGTGCTTTAGAAAGTTTTCGTGTATTGGTTATATTATGCTATATATATTTTCTATTGACCTAACCATTAAACAAATACAATAAACTCGAAAAATTACTATTAAATATTAGTTTGTGTTGCAAAATAAGTCCGCAGCTAGTTAATAATTCGAATTTATCTCTACTGTGTTTTGATGGTTCAGTCATTATTATTTAAACAATATGAAAAAGGAAAAGTAAAGTGTTTTTATCTGTCGGTTTCATTGAAGACCTCGTCATTTTACGAGGTGTTTTTATATAAATTGAAAAAAATGGAGCATTTTCGTCGGTTATAGTTTTTATTACCACAAATAAAAAAACGGCAGCCCAGACTGTTAGGAAAATTTGAGATATATATGGGGTTGTTTAGGAGAAAGCGCTGTTCGTAAAGTGGTTTGCTCGGTTTGGAAACGTAAATTTGATTTGTGAGTCGCAAAGCCCTCCTAAATGTTCCGTTTTACCATAATTTCGTGTATTTATTTTCAAAATGTTGTAAAAATACTTTTTGGAGTATGTATATGTACATAAAGTATGTGGAGTATGTGTATGTACATAAATTCACTAGTTTTCGTGGTCCGATTTATCAAATAATATCTTTCAATTAATTAAACTTCATTTAAGGTATTGGTTGAGATATAAAAAGTCAGTGTCACGAGCGGGATTCGAACCCACGACCTTCGGCTAAATACGCCGCTGCTCTACCACTTGAGCTATAGTGACTTCGATCCACTTGTACACCAACTTCCCATCTCAACTCAAACTTTCGAATTGGTGTGCGAGAAGATCGAGTCACGATAGCTCAAGTGGTAGAGAAGCGGTGCATTTAGCCGAAGGTCGTGGGTTCGAATCCCGCTCGTGACACTGACATTTTTATCTCAACCGGTACCTTAAATAAAGATATGTGCATAAAGTTGGATTACCTCAATTAAATTCTCAGTTAAGTTGGATTGAACTATGCCCTTGAGGGACAAGCCTATTTTCTTCTTAGATCTCTGCATACACTTAAAATATTCATTGATTTGCTCTCGGGGTCTGCTGATGAATCTATATTTCTTCTGTTTTGATCTATGAGATGATTTTTGGGCTTATAGCCATCAACCAGACGAAACACAAATAACATATACAGTGTTTTCTATATCGTTTATCTCTCCTATAACTGTTTATCATGACCAAATTCAAAATTTCGTCAAAAATAACCAATGCTGAACGGAAGGGGACATACAAGCGTTTCAGCGCATATTACAACATCGAGATATGTTGTTCGATGGTTTTTCAATTGTTTACTTTGAATAATTTATTGGACTCCCTCCTAAAACGCAATGAAAACGACTTATTTATAAAAATGTTAATAACCGAAAATAAAAACTGGGTCCATTACAATTATTTTCAAAGCGTAAAATTCTGAGGAAAACGCAGCGACTCACCGTTAAGAACTCAAAACGGCGGATTATGTCTCAGAAAAGTATGGATTGAAAAATTTGATTTATTTTGAGCTTCTGCCGCCAAATCAAACTCTTAAATCTAGTGCATACTGCGCAGAATTTGAGGAATTAAAGACAGCTATTCGCAAGGAGACTTACCACCCTTAGATTTTTTTTTTCAAACGCGCCAAAAATTGTTTGAGCTTGGGGAACCGACCCTACTCGCTTTATATTGCCCTGTATATCACTTGAGAACTGCAAATAACACATCGCTCAAAAAACTAAGAAATTCGGGTAAGGAGGAATTATAAAATTACATGAACGATAGCAACAAGTAGTGGAACAAATTTATTTATATTCCTTTTTACGTAAGGTCTTGGTTGAGACGAAAAAGTTAGTGTCACGAGCGGGATTCGAACCTATGACCTTCGGCTCAATACACAGCCAGATCATGGGTTGGACCCCACTTGTGACACGAACTTTTTCACTGAACAAAGACCTTTCATAAAAGGGAATAATTAATTGAAAAAAATAATTTGGTCAATTAGACCACTAAACATACTGTATTATTTATATTGTTGATTAAATTTATTTTCAAATGCCTTACATTTTTGTTGAATTTACCATCAAAAAGCGCATTAAGGAGTCATACTATGAAATGTCTTTAAAAAAAATATTATTCGATTTGTTACAAAAAAAAATTAACCGTATTTCAAATATCTAAACTATGAACATCAAATTCAATATTCTCTTGTTTTTTATCGTGGAAATTACTTTTACGTCGTCAGATGGCGCGGCGTTCGGGTGATAAGCAGGGTGAGATGTAGGCAGTGGCCAAGGTCAGGTTTGAACATGAGCCTTGTGACAGTTTTGTTTTAAAACCGCAGATCAAAGTGGGGCTTTTCTCATTAAAAACTCCATAAACACTTTTGATTTGGTCATAGGCCGCCTAAAGTGATATGAAACGGGCTCGTATGGCAAAACGACTTCGTGTAACATGAGTAGGAAATTTTTTGTTTAACCAACAGAATGTCTTTTTTCCATATTTTCTCACAATTCCTAGGTACAATACAATAGTATACAGTTTATACTTGAATATGCACCAATAAAAATATTGTGTAATTATTTTCTGTATTATCAAAGTAAATAAATTTTTGGTCAACGATTCAAATTTATAAGCAAAGGTGCTTGAAGAGCAAGCTAGGAGGAATGAACGGTGGATTAATAGCGTAAAGATGATGATGAAGGATTATATAAGGCGAAGAATATTTTGACTCTTGATGATAAATGATCCTCCGTCATCATCTGTTTCAAGTTTCTAATAAAATTTACCGGCAGATTTATGGCGGCGGAGGTACTAATTTATTATAGAGATGCCCAAACCTAACAAATGGGAAACATCGAGCAACCTTTCTTCTTTTACTCTAATAAATGCATTTCTTCTCAAGATGCCCATAGGGAGACAAAATGAGACATCTACCAAAACCAGTATACAACAAAACAGCCATGTTTTTACCAAAAATCGTGAACTAAAGTGAATTAAAACTCACTTATGGGCTCAGTACAATTCTTACATCAAGCGGCATTCCTACTCGCTCTCTATATGGAGTCAACGACTGATACCCTTCATGGAATAGGAACTCATTTAACAGATTTTTCCCACTCACTCTAATACATACATTCCTTCTCAACATGCAAAAAGGGGGGCGCCGGTAGCCGAGTGGTTAAGGCATTAGACTCTCGGCTAGTAGATCCGCGCTCGTGGATTCGATCCCCACCGTCGCCTCTGGACTTTATTTCTGACGCCTAAGGAGACTGGGTGCCGCAATTGAAAGAAACTGACACGGCACTCAGCGTACCTGAATTTGGTCCCAACACCCTTCAAAAATTAGTTTCTTCGATGAAAGAACACCGGCACACCTGGGCTCAAATTCATACGCCCCAAAAATGGAGCCAGGGATAAAGTGCAATAAGCTCCTCCAGTTCCTGGTACCCATTGTTAAAAAAAAAGGATATCTACCAAGTACAATAAAACACCCCTGTTTTGAATATATTTATTAATTATATAATAATTAATACATAATTAATAAATATTTTATTTTAGGTTTAGTTTTTTGGCTAGCAAACTGCTGAGGTCATTGCCAGCCCAGGTTAGATTTGCGTCTTTTTAACAGCTCTGTTACTTCCAATATTTAAAAAAGATGTCCAAAAAATCTGTACCGAACTCAAGCACTATTATTATATTAAGTTGAACTCTTACTCGCTCTCTATATGGAGCCAAGGGGTGACACACTTCAATTAAATGGGACACATCGAGCAAATTTTCTTTTCTCACACTCCATATTCACCCTTATAAATACATTCACTCTCAATGCACACGATGCACTCATAAGTAAACATAAAGCGAGCTATTTATCATGCACTGTATGCAATAAAACCGTTTCATCAAAAATTGAAGCAGAAGGACCCAAAGACTCGCTGCCGAGCTCAAGCACAATTGTCCTATTGGGTGACAATCCTACACGCTCTCTTTAAGGATCCAAGGAATAACACGCTTCGATTTGATGGGACACATCGTTCAAGCTTTCTTTTTTTTAACTCTAATAAATACATTCCCATTCAATATTCATAACAAGAAAGACAACGAGATATCTACCAAGTACTGCATGCAATAAAAAGTTCCTCCTTGTTCTCTCTATTAAACCAACGAATTACTCCCGTCAATTAAGTGGGAAACTTCGATCAACCTTTATTCTCTCGCTCTAATAAATACATTCCCTTTCAACATATACGACAGAATACACAAAACGAGAATCTACCTGTACTATTAACAAAAAATCGTTGTTTATTGCATAAATCGGAAGACGGGACTTAAAGACTCGCTGCCACGCTCAAGTGCTGTTCTCATATCGAGTGGAATTCTTCGCTCTTTATATGGAACCTCGAAATGACACCCCTCAATGCCCAAATATAAATTTTGATGTGCCAGTTCGCCTATTCTTAGTCAGGTGAGTAAGATTTGATTCAGATCTTCCGAGGACTACTTATCGCCCGTGGCCAATCTAATGTTTATTATTATTTTATGCTGTAGTCTAATTTCTGGTTTGGATTAATTGTGTCTGCGCTGCACAAACATTTCTTTTTTCCGCGTTTTACCATTTTGTCCTGTCGTTTTTAATTAAAGCACTGTTTATGTAAGACCTCGCATAAAGCATATTCTTTATCTTTAAAGGTGTATAAGAAAGAAATGAATTTTTATCTGATTACTGACCCGTTTTGATATTTAATGTTAATATTTTGACGGGAAACATTAGCACATCCTCGCTACACGCGATCCCCTAGTCAGTGGATGCTAAAAATACAGCTCTATTAGGGGCCGTTTTTGCCCTATTTAGAAATTCTGCAGATATATTCTTCTTCCACATTATAGTCCATCTACAAAGTACTAATTTATTTTTGTTCTTTAAAATTAGCATTTCTATTAAGGTTTACCGGGCCAATCAACATTTCATCTGGATTTAAGTTCATCCAGGTAAATAGTAGACATTCATCGTTCACTGACAATACCTGGGAATCGCAAATGTTCAAAATTAACAATTACCTCCGTGATTCGATAATCGGACACACCTGGTGTCCCAGAGTGTGAAATGAGGTAAAATCGATCTAGGTCCTCCACCTGCGAACCGGCAGCTTTAGAAGTAATAATTAACAGTGGGCTTTCTTCCCTTAGATCCAGGATTTTCCCCTTCTCAGACTCGTTTTAACGAAACTGTCAATATAAATTTCACATTCAGGCGATTAAAACTTTTGTTTATTTGTATGAACTTTGAAGATGGCCCAAAGCAAATATTTGCTTTTTGATACTCTCTCTCTCTCTCTCTTTCTATCCATCTCGCTTAAGGAGTGCGTCCTTTAATTTATGGTAATTAATTTGGCCGTGTTGTTTTTGAATAATTAACCCCTTGGATTAAACTTTTAAAGCTAACAAGTTAACGATTGTAAAAGGGTCGGAACCTTTTACCTCGGAACACTGGGGATCCGGCTTTTCAGTTTTTGCGAACTCTCGTGGAAAGTTCAAAGCCCTAATGAGATTCAGAATATTTACTCGATACCTTATATATTTTACCGGGTGACTTATGAAATCGGACTTCAAATCGGAAATTATATTTTTCGACTAAAATTCACAAGACATCTGAATTATAATTGTTATATGACCCATGTACTTCTTGGTTTGGCTCTCTGAAATGAAATAAAACCCCTGAGTATGATCGGGTCACATATGAGTTTTTATGTATTTCACTTTTTGAGGTCAGAACAAAATCATTTGAACCAGTACTCATTCATCCGATTTTCCCTAAATGTCCCAACTCGCCCCATGTTTATTACCATTATTACTCCGTTTTTGCTTCACCTAATATTTAAGCCAAATGGCGCTGCACTGCGAATGCTACTTTCACCAGCCGACTGGGCCACAATTGCTGCATCATCGGCATAAGCCAAGTGTTGGGTCACCCTGGTATCTATACTTCTTCCCGGAACGTGGAGAAGATCTTTTCGTCTTAAATTAATGTCCCTTAATGAGTCGCAACACTGCATCAAGCCATCTTGAAATCAATTTGAAAGTTCTGGTGAATGAGCTGTTGGAGGTACAAGTCATTTTCATAGCATTTTTCCGAAGTTATCCACGTAGTAAAAATATGATTAT
Source organism: Cimex lectularius (assembly GCF_000648675.2). NCBI lineage: Eukaryota > Metazoa > Arthropoda > Insecta > Hemiptera > Cimicidae > Cimex > Cimex lectularius. The sequence continues at coordinate 1,024,640 of NW_019392687.1, forward strand.
CTTTCAATTAATTAAGGTTTTTAGTTGAGATAAAAAAGTCAGTGTCACGAGCGGGATTCGAACCCACGACCTTCGGCTAGATACGCCGCTACTCTACCACTTCACCCATCGTGACTACGTTCCACCGGATACTAACTTCCCATCTCAACCCCACCTCTGCATTTTCCCTCCTTTTTGCCATTTTTCAATTCCAAGTGGACCGAAGTCACGATAGCTCAAGCGGTATAGCAGCGGCGTATCTAGCCGAAGGTCGTAGGTTCGAATCCCGGTCGTGACACTGACTTTTTTATCTCAACTAAAAATCTTAATTAATTGAAATATATTAATTGGTCAAGCGGACCACGAAAACTAGTGAATTTAATATGATTATCTTTGATCTTCTTTGTTGAATCCAAATTCTAATAAATGTTCTGCCGCCGCCCCAAGTCTCTCTATTCACTCATGTAACATTTACAAAATGGTGCATATTTATGTTTTAGAAAACCTCTTGTTTATGTCGTTTGTTTCAAATAAAGTACTACTCTATAATCAGATTGGATGTTTACGCATTATTTTTTTCACCAAAGGGAGAATTTTTTTACATTTTTGGAATAATCACATAACTTTTAATTCAGATAAATTATTTCACGAAATTTTTATCCCGTTTTTTAATGTGTTTATGCTAAGGAATGCGGTAGCCGAGTGGTTAGCGCGTTAGACTACCGGCTCGTTGACGTCGTGAGTTCGATTCTCACCGTCGCCCCTGGAATTTTTTTAGTTACCAGTTCACCAAAAAATGTGTATAATCAACCTATCAAGGAACGTTATAATGACATTAAAAATATTGCTTATCCTGAACGATAACATTCATACATTGATTAAATGTATTACAAAGAGCTATGTTATGTTGTAATTTAATATGTAATGTGCTAATAGGGTTAATAATCACTAAAATCCACTAAGGCTTCCTCCTTTTTTAAAATATTCATTATATCGTCCCCAAAAAAATTATTTCAAATTAATTAAATGTGTATTTCGAAACTTTCGCTGAGAGGGTTTTTAAGCATAAAAGTTTTTCTCGCTGTCGCGTATGGTGAATAAATTAATGAACTGTCAAGAGAAAAAAAACTACTTCCACCCCTTCAATGTTAACTTATATTTTCAAATACTTTAGGTACAAAGTTTTTCTCTTTTCAATTTTGTCAAATGCAAAAAGAGAGTTTCTAATAAGTCACAATTAAGAAAAGGCTTTCGAGGGTGAAACAATCAACGGCTCGGGGAACTTTTGTGTCGAAAGCTTGAGATTGGCTGTCCCGAGGGTATTCTCCCTCCGAATGCCAGGAATTCCTTTGAGTGGTAGGAAGCATGGGCGCATTCTTCCTCCGGTACTGGGAGAGAACTTGGATCTATAAATAAACCTTGTTCGACGGGAAAGCGGTCTGGAAATTTATGCTGAAAAGCTAAACAGCAAACCGCAACTTTCAGGTGTCTCTGAGCTGTCTGGTTTTTAGTTGTTCGTTACCCTGGAATGTCTTCGGAACTTTTTGCTTCTTTGTTATATTACTACATATAAAAAACACATTACCTATTAAATATGGATGAAATTCAAACATGAATTATTTAATGCTCAAAACTTTCTGAGAAAAAACAACAGATCTTTACACAGAAAAACTGTTCTCATTTAAACAAAAATGTAAAAATAGCACAATTTTGATTATTTAATGATTTTTAATTATTGCAAGAGTAAAACCGCAGCTCAAACTGCTAGGAAAATTTGTGATTTGGGTGGTGACGCTCACCATCTGATAAACTGGTTTGCTTGATTTATTTTACACATATTTGTATAAAAATAAAAAGGAACAAGCTATGAAATATTAAGTAGTAAAACGAAAAATTCAAAATTTTAGAACACTAAAAGAACAATTATTTCTATATTTAGTCAAATACAGAGATGGAAATTCACACCATCACCGTTTTTGTCCCATTTAAGTCAGAATAATAAAATAAATTATTCAAATATCTTCTTTTCCAATTCGCACTAATTACTGTGTTATGGATTTTGAATCGCTTTATGAAGCATTAAAATCATTAATTAACCATTCTTTTAATTAATTCGTACGTAGTAAAGCGCGTTTAATTAACGAAATATTTTATTTTAAGTGATCAAACCAGAGGGGGTGTATTTTTTTAACTGAACAATTTAAATAATTGAATTTAAGTGCAATTACGACCTTTATTTTCATAAATTAACATAATCACATAATCTATCGATTTGACTAGTGTTGTTGTGTTTCTTTTTGTACTGGCTTCTTGGTATGTTTAAAAAATTTAGTAATTCCATTCTTCCAAAATGACTATGAAAAATGAAATATAATCATCATACTACTTGTATGGGCCTATAAAAAATTATTGCTATATTTTTTTATAAGAATAAATTATTCACACATTGATTTGATTATCATAGAATTTTGACCAGTTTTAAGGTTATGTCTTCTATACATATTTTACATTTATTTATATATTTTATTATAGATTTCAGTATATAACAAAACATGACAATAAAGAAATAAACTGCATGCATTTAATGGGATTCTATTCTATTAAAATAAACAATGAAATTGTAAAAACTTATTTTTTAAAGGTTTGTTAAGTCATCAAAAGTATGGATCCATGGAGAACGTTTAAGTTGCTGACGTTTTATAAAGGTATTTTTTAATCTAATGACAGTATTTTAATCATATTTGTAATTTTTTAACGACAAAATTAAAATTTATTAAATCGAATGCCGGCAGAGCCCATGGAATTTTAATCGATTATTAGATTAAAAGCTAAGCCTCCTTTTTGACAGGAATTATCATATTTACTTTAGTACATATTTTTTATATTAGTATTTATTATTATCAATCTCTCTTCCTCTCCCCCTCTCTCTCTCTCTCTCTCTCTCTCTCTCTCTCTCTTTCTCTCCCTCTCTCTCTCTTCAAAAAAAATCTCACACCTAACATTAATTTATGAGGGATACAAACGTACTAAAGTTTTTTTTTGTTTGTTAAAAGTGCCTAGATAGAACTCGATTGTTGAAATTCAATTTTACCACCCTTTTGATCATCCCTTTCTCAAATCCAATTTGTTTCTTCTTTTCTGATTCTTTTGTGAATACTTTACTTATAAACTAACATATGGAAAAACAACACACTTGTTACAAAATCTTCTCGGCGTTGACACCATGGAAAGGGGTTTATGAATAACTTACGCGTTTTTATGATAAATAACTAAAAAACAAAGAAATATTAACCTATAATTAGATTAATTTTGTCTGTAGACAAAATTCGTTTGTTGGGTTCGTGCTTAGTTAACGTACTCAACTTATATAGTTAAATATTTTTTGAAGTTCGCTAGAAAAACCGAGTTAACTACTGGAAATTGAGAATAATCGATTCTCACTACATTCCTACATGAAATAGCAAAGTACTAGCATGGCCTATATTTTGCCGTTGGAAAAGCGGACGATTACCATTCGAAGGACATGGTTTTTCTTTATTTTTCTCCCTAGTGTTTTTCGAGAATAATAATACCAGCGTCGTATGGTTTATCATGATATTTTTTTCCCAGCTGGCCTACGTTCTGCAACGAAGTGGAGCTATGCGGGTATGGTTGACCCCAACGCCTTCTCAAACATGCGGGTCTTCCAGTCACATACTCATTCCAGTCGTCCTAGTTCAACATATTTTACACAAATCAAAACAAATAAAAACAAGTTACGTACAAATTATTTACTTTTGGGTTATCCGTTATAGGGCGGCTTTTCCGTATCGGCCTAAAGCAGAAGACTCGTTTAAATTTTATGCAAAAATACACACGAACGCACGCGCATAAGTATATGTACCTTTTTATTTCCTCTGGAGAATTGGTTGATTTTACTTTTGAAATATTGAAAAAGATTTTCTTTTTTTATTCAGCGGGATAAGTCGGAATTCGGTTTCTGTGATTTTTCCGCGGGGGCGGACTTTAACATTAGTTGAAGCGATCAATTAACTTTTTTCCTCTCCCGTTTTATTGGGCCAGGACACAATAAACTCCGGACGGGAGACTAAAAACGAAATGGGATTTGGCATATACGTGGATGAAATCGCGCCGAGAGGGATGGGCGGCTCTAAGAAGGCCCCCAAGTAATCCAGGGTAGAGAGCCATCCCTGATAACATAATCTCTATAAATTCCAAGTCCCTGCTTGAAAGGTGTCCCTTTTCTTCTCTCTATATTTAACAGAGGCCTGCAGCCCACAGTTGCGTCAAATTATTTATGTACTTCAAATGTGACAGAAATTGTAAATCTTCCATTTTCATGAAATGAGAAAGACAGAACAAACAATTGAGATGGATAAAGAGATAGATAGACAGATAGGAGAGGGAGAGAGAGAGAGAGTGAGAGAGAGAAACAGACGTATAGATTGATAGATTGAGAGACAGGTAGGTATACAGATAAATGGCGAAAGGGATAGAGACAGGAAAAAAGAGAAAGAGGAAAAGGAGTATGTGATAGTTTGGTAGAGAGAGAGAGAGAAAAAAGAGAGAAAGATAGATAGAGAGAGAAAACGAAAGAAAGAGAGAGAGAGAGAGAGCTAACAAGAAAAGGAGAAAGAAAAATGAAGGGGAATAAGGAATAGAAGGAAAGGGAATGAGTGTGCGAGAGAATGAAAAAGGCAGACAGACGTACTGACAAAGACAAAGAATAGACCAAGAGACTGGGACTGAGTGAGAAAGAAAGAAAGAGAATGAGAAATAAATATAAATAACTTATATAAATTTGTAGATAAATAACTATATACATATTGAGAATGCAAGCTCTGTTTTTGGTTGGTATGTAAAAGTATTACGGTGTTGAAATATTACAAATATACAATTTCTATGCTTCTTATCATAAAATAAGTTCATGAGGTTGAAAAGGGTGAAAAAATAAAACGAAAAAAGGAGAAGATTTCGAAAAACAAAAACAAATGATTTCCTGATCTCCAGGACGCTTCCATTAACAAGGTCGTTTTCCCCGGACAAGTGTTGACCTGTAGAAAAGGTCGGAGGTCAAAAAGTGAAATAACCGTGTTCTTGAGTAGATTTTCTAGACCTTCATTGGGATGATTTCGTTTTATTGTTTCCTAGAAGAGAATGGAATATAAGAATTTTAAATTTTATTCTTTAATGTTTCTTGATATTAAAGAATATTACAATAATGAATACTTCTTTTTAATGTTTATGTAATTCATTTAAGCTGAAAAAACAACAAAAAATCGTTAGGTCTTGAAACTTACAAATAGAAAATAGAAGACATCTGAGAGTAGTTTCAAATGAACAAAACACAAATTCCGTTAACATATTTAGTATAGTTTTTTCTCACTTTTTCTCTAAATCTATGTTTGTTTGTTTCTCCCTCTGTCTCACTCTCTTTTTCCTTCTCTATCAATCTATATATCTTTCCACATATCTATTTACCTAACTATCTATTTACATCTATGACCCCTCATTTATTCTGTGAAATTATTTGTCTAGCCTCTCTCGCTCTAACTATTTACTTTCTACTTCTCTCTCACTGTCTTACTCTGTCCTTTGTCTTTTCCCACCTCTCCACCTCTCTGTATGGTTACATTTTTATTCTCTCTCTCTCTCTCTCTCTCTCGCTCTCTCTCTCTCTCTCTCTCTCTCTCTCTCTCTCTCTCTCTCTCNTTTTTTATTCTCTCTCTCTCTCTCTCTCTCTCTCTCTCTCTCTCTCTCTCTCTCTCTCTCTCTCTCTCTCATCAAATTATATATTTTATTTTCGTAATAATTAATGCAAAAAATCTCTAGTAATAAAGGAATAATCAATCAATCATCAATGTCTTTCTTTCTTTTCCTCTCTCTCCCTCAATCCTTTTCTCTCTCTCACTCTCTCTCCTTTCCCCATCTCTATATATCTTTTTATTTACATAATCTATCTCTCTATTTATCTATCTATCTATGTCCTTTCTTTCTTTTTTCATCCCCCTTACTTTATCACTGTCCCTTTCTTGCCCTGCTCTTTGTGTTTGTGTGTCTATCTGCTTACCTTTTCCGTTCTCTCTATCTCTCTCCCTCTCTGTCTCCTTCTAGATCTATCCCTCCCGCTCACTTTCTCTCGCGCTGTATCTATCTATACATCCTTATATAATTGTTTGTCTAATATATCCATCTATTCCTAATGGAACCATACTCATAACCATCTCTTCCACTCTGTCCCTTTCTTTTTTCCAATTTCTTTCACTGTATTTCTTATTACCTATTACTATCTTAATTTTTATCTCTCTGTTATTTTATAGCTATGTCACTAATTCAGTAAATTTCTCTATGAGTTCGTTTCCACCGATATTTTTACCTGTTTGCATCGACAATTTTTTTTCTTCGGTTGTCATTCTTTGCTGCCGAATATACTACTCAACACTGAAATGGATCAACTGGAGACCAGTGGTGAAAACAATCCGTTTAAATTATTCATAGTTATCAACACTAAATCGTTTTGTAATGAAACACCAAGATTTTGGGTGATTTTATCTTGGACTTTTTCTAAAAGAGTAATTTTTTTAATTATTGTTATTTAGAATACTATTATAAAGATTTAACACCATATTCACTCCACCATTTATCATTTGTATTACAACGACGTTTACACATTTTTCTAATAAATTGTGTTGCCAATTTACACTTCATGTCAACAGCATGCTGAATAATCAGTTATTATCTATTATATTTAAATAAACAATCTAATAATTAGTACAAACTTTAAAATTGACCTTTGCAATTAAAATGCTATGTAACTGCCATTCATCGCCTACGAAAACAGGTCCGGTTTGATTTAAATTAACATACCGTTCGTAGTTTGTCCAGCATGAATTTGCAAGGTCGATTCACACGTGTGCAATCTCGTAGCAACACGCAACCCACATAACGTCTATTCGACGGGGCAACAAACATTACCCGCAGATCATGATAACCGATAAGGAAATGCTCAACCGTTTAATTTTCAGACTAAAAAATTAATAATTTCCTTAGGGGAAAAAGTACGGCAAGAAAATATAAAACGTCAATTAATTTGAAATTTCAGTTTGCTTTATCTCTCTACTATTGTAAATTACAAACCAAATCACTGTAATTGGGGTATGTTCACATTAAAACTGCAAAAGAAGGGTGAAAAAAGTAACAAATAAAATAAAATAAATTGTTCAATAGGTTTAATGAATGTATAATATTCGTTTACTCAATGTGCAGTTTTGTCTCAATTAAATGGCAAATTAGGGATATAAGTAGGTGTGCCAAGACTCTTGTTTTTTTGGCTTAATTGACTAAAACGCGCACCGTATGCAGTAACTCTGTGTAAATTTCAGAGTCATTAGGTTCATCTAATCACTTTTTGTTAAATACTGTCTTTGGACCAAATTTGGCTGAGGTCTCTGATAACCCTTCTGTTCACTAGTTTCATAAGAAAGCGGCTTAAAATTTGATAGCTTAAACCCTTAATTATGAAGGAAAATACTAAGGTGCTGTGTAAATCACAGCTTCAAAAAAAGAGACCATTGACGGGCATACAATTTTTTGCATGTTACTCATTGGACAAAATTTGGCTTAGGTATCTGGAAAACCATCTGTTCACTACGTTTTCATAAAAAGGCGGCTTAAAATTTTGGAGATTAAACCCTTAATTATGACGGGAATACTGAGGTGTCATGTAAATCACAGTTTCCAAAAAAAGAGACCATTGTCAGGCATACAAATTTTTTTTTTCATGTTACTCATAGGACTTTGGCTTAAGTCTCTGACAAACCATCTGTTCACTACGTTTTATAAGAATGCGGCTAAAAATTTGGAAAGTTAAACCCTTCATTATGACGGAAGATCCTGAGGTGCCATGTAAATCACAGTTTCAAAGAAAAGAGACCATTGATGAGCATACAATTTTTTTTCTCATGTTACTCATTGGACTTTGGCTTAGGTCTCTGACAAACCATCTGTTCACTATATTTTATAAGAATGCGGCTAAAAATTTGGAAAGTTAAACTCTTCATTATGACGGAAGATCCTGAGGTGCCATGTAAATCTCAGCTTCAAAGAAAAGAGACCATTGACGAGCATACAAATATCATTTTTCTCATTTTATTCATTGGACCAAATTTGGTTTAGGTCTCTGACAAACCATATCTTCACCACGTTTTATAGGAAAGCGGCTAAAAATTTGAGAAGTTAAACCCTTAATTATAACGGAAAATCCTCAGGTGCCAAGTGAATCACACCTTCAAAACAAAGGAGATCATTGACGAGCACACAGATATTATTTTTTTCGTGTTACTCATTGGACAAAATTTGGAATAGGTCTCTGGCAAACCATCTCTTCACTACGTTTTATAAGAAGGCGGCTTAAAATTTGGCCACTTAAACCCTTCATTATGACGGAAGATCCTGATGTGCCATGTAAATCACAGTTTCAACATAAAAGACCATTGACGAGCATACAAATATTATTTTTTTCATGTTTCTCATGTTAGATAGATGGCCACAATGGCAAGCAATAGTACCCGGCTAGGTACTTCTATTCTTCAATTTGACAATTAGACAACATCTGGGCTTAAATAAGTCATCTGACCTGGCATAATTATGTCTAGTGAATAAGATTTTATCGGTTCCGTATATTGAAATTTATTATCAGTGTAATTGGTCGTGGAAAAATCTGACTTTATATAGTTTTTGAAAGATTGCCAGGCTGTATTTGAAAACTGGTTGTCATTGTGCAAAATATTATTGATAAGCTGCATAGTAGGTTCAAAACGGAAAAGTTACCATGTACCTAGGACAATAATTTCGTACGGTGTCATCGTTGTTCTCTTATCTCCCATGTAAAGTAACCCGGTAGGGCAATAAAATCCCGACCTTTTCCACGAGAATTTACAAATTTTCAATATTGGCCTGTTTACCCTTTATTTTCCGATTTAACGTCTGGCTGAGTTGCAGACGGTCCAGCGCCTCTTTCCGCTAGATAGATCATGTGATGTCGTTATATCGCACCTTTTCATGCTTCCCGGAAGCATTATTTCTCAGAAATCTAAAACCTGAGAGGAAACATTTTGAGATGTTGCAAATTTACATCTATGATTTTGCCCTTATTTTTACGGAGCATACCTTTCACCCCTGTTAGTCTATATAATATTTGATTCAAATTATTTTTGTAATACAATTTGTTTTTAAATAAAATCCGTACGTTTATCCCGTATTTTTTTGGAAACATAAACTTAATTGGGTTTTATTATCACATTGTCTATGTTGGTTTGTGCTTGTAATGGCATGTTTTGTACGTCATTTAGCGTAATTCCGCTATTCATTTTCTTATTTTTAAAATAATTATTTTACGCTTTCGTATTTACTTTAAAATAATTTAAACGCGTAAAAATCTGACGGAGTGGACGCATCGTCCAAATGCAAAACAGGCATATCTCGAGATAACTATGTAAATAATTTTTAAATTTAACGCTTAGTTTTTCATTATAGCAGGTAACTTGCTTTTTAATGTATTTTAATTTTTTTGCGTTCTTGTAAATTTTTTGTTAACTTAACATTTTCCAACTAATAAGCTTTTCGAAATTTTTCTTCTAATAAAGTTTATATTTTGTCTAAAGTAGTACAGTCCAAGCTATGGAAATCTGTAATAGAGAATCTGTGTTTGAATAAAACTTCTTTTAGTTCCAGCACGTTTATTTTTATATCATGGAAATCTTTTCAACTGCTTTGCAGTCATCATCAGCCTGAAAATTAAGTTGTAGTTTGTAATCTGTAGGCTGAGGTTGACTTCAAAGCAGTAGAAAAGCTTTCAATGAAATAAAAATAAACAGTGCTGGAACTAAAAAAGGTTTTATTTGAACACAGATTCTCTAATAAAGTTTATGTCTGTTTTTATAAAAATTAGACTTAATTCAGTTTAAATAATTGAAAAGAATGAGAATAAAATATTCTAATTAATTTGAACTATTAAGTAGAAGGTAAAAATTATTGTTGCTTAAGGGCTCATGCCAATTTTGGCTTATCTACTTAGGCTCAACGTAAAACATATAAATGATTATTCCAATGGAATATTACCCTTGTTATAACCCAGACAAATACTGAAGATGGCGAGAAGCTAAAAGCCGTCTGACAGATCAAAACAACAAGGATAGGCAGAGCAGGACGACCGAGCTACTAATAATAATTGTTGGCCAAAAGAATAGGAATAAATTATACTATTTAATTTCAACTTTTAAGTATAAAGTAAAAATTATTGATGCTTTGGTGCTCATTCCAATTCTAGTAATCTATTCAGGCTTAAAGACAATATAATCTGGTTAAAAATTACACAAATTGAATATAACATTGTTTGTAACTTGTCATTCACAGAGGTCGGTTTTTCCTATCCATACTGTTTGAACTGTGTGTCGGTTTCACACCCTACTTATAACCCTGAGAGTCGATGAAGATGACGAAAGCATAAGACTCGGCTGACAGACCAAAATTGCAACTAAAGGCAGACCAGAATGGCAGGAAAAGACGAAACCACACATTTTTGATTACACATGATATGTTTAAAATTAGTGACATTTTTTAAATCTGAGGGATGATAACCACTAGTCTGGTCGTTTCCGATCATTTTGGCCTTCTTCCTATTCAAACCGTTTGGAACTGCGGGTCAATTTCCGACGTTGTCTCACCCTACTTACAACCCTGAAAATCTGTAAAAATTGTGAGATTCTAAAATAAGTTTGACAAATCAACACTGGTATCAAAGGCAGACCAGGATGACAGGGAAAGACCAAGCTTCACATTTTTCAGCCTCCGGGCTAATGCCAGTATGTCTATAAAATTTATAAAATAAATAATTGGGCTCAAAGATAAAAAATATTTGAAAAATTATTCAAATTAAATACAATAATTTGGAAAAGTTATGAGATTTTTTAAATGTGCGGTGTGATGAACCTGTAGTTTGATTGATTCCGATCATCGTGCTCTGCCTAGAACTGTTTTGAACATTGCACGAGTTTGCTTCAGTGCCCCACCCTGCTTATAGGCCTGACTAACCCGTAAAGATAGCGAAATGCGTCCCGGCCAACACAATGTAATACAGGTCAGGATGACCGGAAAAGATCAAACTACAGTAATGCTTGTTTCTTGGTAGCTCATCCAATTTTAGTAAATCTACAATGGCAGGACATCAGTAAAAATTTGACAAAAGATATAATATAAAACCGTTTAATTTATTTTTTGTTAAATTGGAGGAGATTTTTCTTAAGTCGTTTCTAATAATTCTGTTCAGCCTATTCATATTACAATTAATTAAGGTTTTTAGTTGAGATAAAAAAGTCAATGGCACGAGCGGGATTCGAACCCACGATCTTCGGCTTCATACGCCGCTGCTCTACCACTTGAGCTATCGTGACCTCGATCCACTCGGACACCAACTTCCCATCTCAACCCCACCTTTTTTTTTTTTAATTTTCCCTCCTTTTTGCCATTTTTCAAATGTCGTTTAATCGGATTGGATTCTCGACGACAAATGAAATGGCCACGGAGAGCTTTAGTAGCTTTTTTTATCTCGACTAAAAACCTTAATTAATTGTAATATATTAATTGATCAGCGGACCACGAAATTAGTGAACCTATTCATATTGTTTTGAACTATGAGTTGGTTTCTTTCAGTACTTTACCCTGCTTATAACCCTGACCAGCAAGTGAACATGGCGAAATCCCAAAACGCGTCCGATAAACCAAATCTACAAAAATAGTCAAACCGAAAGACCGAAAAAACCAAACTACAATAATAATAATTTTTGCCTGGGTGTTTATTACAATTTTACTCGAACTCAACGTGAGAAATATTGTTAAAAGATTATACAAATTGACGTGTAAAAGCTGTCTCATCCAAGATTTTTTTTTATTTCCACGAGATGATGAACCTGAAGACTGGTCGTTTCCGATAATCTTTATTTGCCCATTGATGCTATTTGGTGCCTCGCCCTACTTACAACTCTGACAACCAATGCAGGCAGTGAAAGGCCAAAAGGCGTCCGAAGTTTTGCTAGACCGAAACGTCAATGAAATGCACATCAGGATGATCAGAAATGACTAAATTGCCGGTTTAACACCATGCAGACTTCTACAAAAAAATCTCAACATCAAAACAAAAACATGAAATTATATCTTTGCCTCATTAATATAACATCTCTATTATATATAAAAATGTGAATACAACAATAGCACAGAGAAAAGAAAAATTGAATAAATACATTATGTGTTTATGAATTGAAAGAGGAAAAAGTTTATTCAGTTATCGAAAAATAAACTGTCTCTTTCATACTGGAAGTACTTCAGGACTTAATTCCCACTTGGGCCTGCAGCCAAGCCATTCACAAAAAATGGCATAGCGGGTATTGGATCCCTTCCTAAACAAATATTCCTGTCAGCCTAAAAGGGTTAATGACAGGGGGTGGACGAGCCGGGCAAGTTGATCGAAACCCACGAAATAACATCCAGGTCGAACGCTAATTCGACTTGGGAATCGGCCGATCACCCGCTGATGATTAGGCTGTTGAAACGTCGGCCCACTCGGCACGGCAGAATCGAACCGAATTTCTCTCTGTGTTCTAACACGACAGACAATCCGACGTGATTACTCCTTTAGGTCAGCAATCAAAAACTAACCGACTAATTGGAACCAAAGTCAAGCAGGCTTGAACGACTCTGATATCAAAGTCCATCTCTCAAGTAATTATTTTTCTTTCATTTTCCTTATAATCCAACTTGAATAACTTTTACTAAAACTTGGAAATTATTACTTATTGATTAATAATGCATCTGTTTATCTAGCTCATAAAAAAATTTATCCATGGTCACAAATATCGTCTAGACCAGTGATTCTCAATCACTGTGCCGTCGCAATTTGTGTGCCGCTAAATTCTTAAAGTGTGCCGCCAAATTTTAAAAATGTATATAGTAAAAATTATAATGTTTTTTATTACGAGTAAAGTTTAAATCAAAGAAAAGTACTTACATATACGAAAATGTAACAATTATTAAATAATATAATTTAAAAAGAAAATGTTCATTTTGGATTAACATTAGATGCGACTATCCCATGATAGCCAAAAGTGCTTTAAAAATATTATTAGAATTTTTTACATCTTATTTGTATGAATTCGGATTTTCAGTATTAACCAACATAAGAACGAAAAAAAAGATCGAGACTGTTAAATTTAGAAGACAATATGAAAGAAGCATTGTCATTTTTACGACCAAATATAAATGAAATTACCAAAAAACATCAAGCTCAAATTTCTCATTAAAAGTAATCTTATTATTAATTTTCTTTTAATTAAGGTTTTTAGTTGAGATAAAGAAGTCAGTGTCTCCAGCGGGATTCGAACCCACGACCTTCGGCTAGATACGCCGCTACTCTACCACTTGAGCTATCGTGACTTCGATCCACTCGGACACTAACTTCCATCTCAACACCATCTGTTGAAATTTCCCTCCTTTTTGCCATTTTTCAAATGTCATGTAATGATTCTCGGCGGCAAATGAAATGGGAAGTTAGTTTCCGAGTGGATCGAGGTCACGATAGCTCACGTGGTAAAGCTGCGGCGTATCTAGCCGAAGATCGTGGGTTCGAATCCCGCTCGAGACACTGACTTTTTATCTCAACTAAAATCCTTAATTAATTGAAAGATATTAATTGGTCAAGCGGTCGATGAAAACTAGTGAATTTTAAACATATCTTTTTCTTTGTGTGCCGCCAAATTTTGAAATCGTTAAAAGTGTGCCTCGACAAAAAAAAGGTTGAGAATCACTGGTCTAGAAATCTGAGTGATGATAAACTTGGACTCTGTTGTTTTTCAGGCCATCCAGGCCTGCTGATTTGATTTGTTTGAGAGTTACGGCATTTTCCTGGCTTCATCAGGTGTCAGGGGTATAAGTAGGATGAGAAAGAAGGAATGAATGAATGAAAAACTTGTTTATTTACAATATAAACCGTTTATAACTGTTATGTATACAAAATAAATAGGGACAGGAAAAACATGACAATAAATAGACAATGCAAAAAAATCCGTCTGCCGTAGGTCTCCATGTTAAACCAAATAACAATGAAAATTCTATATGCATATAAAAAAAGAAAAGATATATATAAAACTTCAGTAATAAAATCAAAAATTAAATTCTTCTGACAGCTTGTATCAGTAGATCCAAGCCTGCCTCATAAGCCCATTCAAAGGCCTAGATCTTGGACCTTTCAAAAACCCAGAAGATTACCCTTTGCCAGAGTGAAGCAAGCGGATCTCCTCAAGAATTGAACACTGCCAAGAAATAAAAAAGAGATTCGAGAACGTGCGAATTGCAAAGCGAACGGAAGCCCTGCTCAAATCTATTCAACAAGCAGCTCAACCAAAGAGTAAGCTTTAAAAAATTGGGCTTCTTTAGGTGCGCTGAGCTCATGGAACGATCAGCACATTCGCTGCGGTGTTTAGAATTAATCCGAGTCAAGAGAGCCGAAATATGTGTACTCCAGTGATCTATTCCACTGAAAGGGAGAAGCCAATATTACATTTCGCGAACATTAATTTTCTTGCAGAGAACCAAGAAATCTCTAATAGAACTATTTAAAGTGGCGTAATTTTTGAGAGTTTCGAGTCTGGAGAACAAGTGTCTTCAGGTTAAAAAAGTGCAGCTTGAAAGCGAACACAAACTGCAGTTCGGCGGTAGTTTTTAAATAGATGAGGTGATTTGGTGTGCCACCTGGTAGAGAAAAAAATTTTCTTATGAAAAATCGCTGGATCAATATTCGACTTTAGATTTCGTATAATATGGCTCATAGCACGATCTCGATGAATGTAAAAAATTAGTAGAGTGAGGTACCAGTTAGAGAAACCGACCCACGTATCAAAATAGAATTGATAGGCAGACCAAGATGGTCAGGAACAACCAACGGACAACTGGTTTTATTAAGCAAAATTTGGTTGGTAGTCAGAAAAGGTTTGATGTCCTTCCATCTTCACTGCCTATGAGGGTTATAAGCAGGGTGAGTAATGCGCCAAAACTACCACGATATTTGACATTTCTTACAATAAAGTTCTTACAATAATTCCTGTCATCCTTAACAACCAACTTATCATTAACTTTCGATGACATTTTTATTTTGTATTTTATGGCATATATTTCTCTATTATTGGATGAAGAAATCATATTGTGTAACAATTTTGACGTTCTCCCATTTTCAATGGCTATCAGGGTTATAAGCAGGGTGAGTAATCTGCTCAAACTAACACGATATTTGACATTTCTTACAGAAAAGTAATTCCTTTCATCCTTAACATCCAACTAATCATTAACCTTCGATGACATTTTTATTTTGTTTTTTATGGCATATATTTCTTTATTATCGGAAGAAGAAATAGTACTGTATAATAGCTTTGACGTTCTCCCATCTTCACTGACTGTCAGGGTTATAAGCAGGGTGAGTCATCTGCTCAAACTAACACGATATTTGACATTCCTTACAGAAAAATAATTCCTGTCATCCTTAACATCCAACTAATCATTAACCTTCGATGACATTTTTGTTTTGTTTTTTTATGGCATATATTTCTTTATTATCCGAGGAAGAAATAGTACTGTATAATAGCTTTGACTGTCAGGGCTGTAAGCAGGGTGAGTAATCTGCTCAAACTAACACGATATTTGACATTCCTTACAGAAAAATAATTCCTGTCATCCTTAACATCCGACTAATCATTAACCTTCGATGACATTTTTATTTTGTTTTTTATGACATATATTTCTTTATTATCGGAGGAAGACATAGTATTGTATATCTATCTGTTGTTTTATTATCAATTATACATAGAATTTATTATTTTTTAATATTGGGTATTTTAAAAAATAAATTGCTATATTTCTAAATTTACAAAAATTGCGGATCTTTATTTTACATAACAATATATTTTCATAACTCATTAAAGGTTACATAGTTTAGCCTGAACATGACTAAACCTTCTCAAATAAAATTAACAAATAGTTTCACGAAAAGGGGACAAATCTGTGTTTTATCTCCTGGGGCCAACGTTGGCGGTGAGTACTAAGTGAATTAAAATAAGCTTTATCAGGAGACCCACTTAAGGAGATTGCTTTTAGGCTAAAGACCTAGTTGTGTAACACATGGAAATCTCAGCCGCCCCCGCCCTAACAGCGAGGCACCCCACGGTTTGTTCAGAAGTCTAATAAGTCTGGAAAAAGGCCGAGATAGAAACAAAGAGGGATTTCGTGCAGGGGTAACTTTCAAGCGAGAAAGCGAAGATGATATGCAACCCTGAAAGTCATCTTTTGAGGAATAAGCTATAAAGCACGCCTGTATTCACGTGCAGGATTATTCTTATGACGGGATTGAACACAATCCGGTTTTCCACGCAACACTTTTCTCCATGTCTTATGAATGATAAAGAAAAACGAAAACAAAAAAATATATATTTCTGTTTAAATTTATAAATTTTACATTGATGTTTTGAGATCAGGGATGATGTGAAAGAATGACAATTATTGCACTAAAGCTAAGAAAAAGGTACACCGCTAGAAAGAAACAAACTAAAAAGTTGTTATGGAATTTGCCAAGCTCTATCATGAATGTATCTAACCAGGTCGAAATTTTTTTGACAAATTTTAAATATTTGCATTTTTTGGATTTTCACAAAAATAAATAGTTCGAGTGCTGTGAGTAAATTTGTCACGAAAAATCGTATATAGTCAAAAAATCATAACTGAATATCTGCGAAAGGGTTGAGAAGAGGACCATAATTCATACGAACTTTTTTGTCGCATTTGAAGTGTAGAAGCACTTGGCAAACTTTGTCGTTTGAGTAGTGAATCGCTCTGTATACATATACATCATTCCCTTGAGTAATCTCCTACCGGGGGAATATTCTATTTCGATTATTTTTGTATTGTCAAAATTGAAAGGGTGATAGTGATCATGGCAATGTTTGGCGAGGACAGTATCCAGTACTGAAAACACCCACTTTGAGTGAGTTCAAATACTTTGATTAAATCTAAAATTTCTATATTGTGAACGTCATTGTATAAATTCATATTCACATCTTACTGTATTTGTATAATTGAAACAATGTTTATAAATCCCAAGCCCTGAAGATGATCTCAATAAAGATCGAAACGCTCGCTCGATAAAGAAAAAATATTTTTCTAAACTAACGTTGGCTATCAGACAGAATGAATGTAAGCTAAATAGAATAATAAACCACTGTTATAATATTATAATTATTTGATATCATTATTCAAATTTACAGTTTTATGGTGCATTTTTGGAATTTAAGAATGTTAATTAATCTTAAATTATTACAAATATAGAATAACTAATGTTTCAATCCTTTTAAAACTCACAGCAAGTTGTTTTGCAACGATCCGGAATTCGAGCTTTTAGCTCATCATCAGGTTGAAGGAGGTCTACAATCACGTCTCTCGACATGAATTGCAAGTGAACCCGCCGATACCCCCACCAACGCGACGTTCCAATGAGAAGCTGGTTTTAATGCCGCTCAATTTTCAAGTGCGAAAAGCGGGAATTATAACACAAGTAAATATTATAATAGTAAATACTGTAAGAAATTAATTATAAATTAGTGATTAAAGATAAAAGATAAAAAAATTAGAATAATACCTTAATAATAGATTATAGCATATAGATCATTCGCATAAAATATCGTCTACATAGCGTTTCCAAAAATTTGACAGATTTAATTAATTTGTAGTTTGATTTGAAAATATTTTTTTCGAAATTATCCATGAATTTTTTCAAATCAAACAACAAATTAAATAAACCTTTTCATTTTTGGAAACGCTATGTAGACGATATTTTACGCATATGGTCGAGATCATTTGAGGATCTCAAAGAATTCCTTCAACTAATTAATTCCCTACAACGTAATATAAATTTGACATTGGAAATTAACACAGATGGCTGTTTGAACTTTTTAGACTTAAAATAGTCCATAATAAACAACCCAATTGAAATAGACGTATATAGAAAGCCCACAACTACAGACACTATGATACCAGCGGATGCTTCCCACCCATGGTCCCAAAAGGCTGCTGGTTTCATTTGGCTCATAGATCGTATGTTAAAACTTCCATTAACACCTGCCAACTATAAAAAAGAATTAGAAACTATTAAAACCTTAGCAAAAAACAATGGGTATCTAGAAATATTTATTGATAGGATGCTAGCTAAAAGAATTAAAAAATTAACTTTAAAAGAATCAACAATAGGACTCAGCCACCCCACCATAAATGAATCATTAGGTTTCCGTTGCTTGCCATACATTGGTGAATTATCAGAAAACGTTAGTAAAATTTTTAGACAAGAAGGTTTTAAAATAGCTTTTAGAAGTACGGGTTCACTTAAAAACATCCTCTCCAAACCTAAAGACAAGTTAGACTTGGCAAAAAGCGAGGTTTATCAACTTCATTGCGACATTAAATATATAGGACAAAGCGGTAGAGAAATAAGAACGAGAGTTAAAGAACACTTGCCTAAATCGAACAAATTTTCAGGAGTTAAGGACCATCTAAAAGAAGCAAGACATAATTCCAATTCAAATTTAAATGCAACAGTGTGGCATAATTTCAACAAAGGGAGAGAACTAGATTGGTTTGAGAAATTTGAAATTAAAAAATGGAAAATTGAACATGGAGATAAATGTGTTAATAATATAATAGATTTTCATCTACCTCCCATTTTAAATATGTACATAAATAATATGAAACGTCAAAATAATTAAGTTAATTATTTTAATTGTTATTAATATTATCATAATTTAATAATCTATTATTAAGGTATTATTCTATTTTTTTACTTCTATCTTTAATCACTAATTTATAATTAATTTCTTACAGTATTTACTATTATAATATTTACTTGCGTTATAGTTCCCGCTTTTCGCATGTTCAAAATTGAGCGACATTAAAATCCAGCTTCTCATTGGAACGTCGCGTTGGTGGGGGTATCAGTGGGTTTACTTTTGCAATGTAGGTCGATAGACGTGGTTGTAGAATTTCTTCAACCTGATGATGAGCTAAAAGCTCGAAATCCGGATCGGTGCAAAACAACTTACTGTGAGCAGGAACTATCTTTTTTCTAAAAGGATTGAACACCGCACTCACTCCATCAGTCATCAACTAAAGCTTACTCAAAATGCTCATTATCAGTGAATTTTTAAATTAATTAGAAGCTGTCATTTTTATTGTTACACTTGAAAAAAAAATCATATTTCTAGCATTTTGTTGAATCTGAACATTTTCAATCGTTCGTCTCATCCTTTCTGGCCAGTGCTATAAATATGTAAATGTCCCGGTGTATTTATTCAAGGTTTTCCTGCGCCCGGCCGTTCGTCGATCCATCCTCTCTTTCACTGTTATTTTCACGCTAAATTTAAGGGCCACGCCAGTCGGGAACTTTTGATCGGTCAAGTTGACATCGCGGAGAAGCTTCGATAGACTCCCGACGTCACGAGAACGGGCGATTTATCTTACAGATGCACGGGAAAAAATCCCGGTCATTACAGCCCCCGCCGTATCGTCACTATTTCTCGACTTATCTCTTACCGATCAATCAACTTTTATCTTTATTACGTGCACAGACGATCGGATGAAAAAATGAATTGTCACCATGAAACTTTAAGGGAGGTGGTGATCGGCCGACCATCTTGTGCTTGGTTCGAAAGAGAAACTGGAAAAAACGGTGTAGTTTTCTGGTCTGGGCATCCCGTAGTACGTCCCATGGTGCAGATCAAGCTATCATCATACTGCTAAACGAATAATATCGAATACAAAATAAGTTAATTCGGACCGGGTCTTGAGAGGCATCAATAGCATGGCTACTCGATGATCCTCTAACAAGCTAACCCTATAAAAACAAGTAATCACACTCACCATCTAAAGACAATGACATATCCGAATGACACACAAATCTAAAGAAAGATAACCCAGTCCATCGCACTTCTAATCAAAGAAGAGAATACGCCCTGTCATAGTCATACTTTGCTGGGGAAGAAAATGAGAATGAGATGGAATATTACGATAAAATGTGTAACAACGCTTTACACTCGAAACGAGTGAATAAAGAGATCATTGAAAAATAATTAGCGATTTTTTTTATTACGAGTGAATGAGACATACTGCTATAACATAATGCGACTAGACTTGGCACCTGACATGAAAGCAGTCACCTTGACGAGTGTCTTACCCCAATCCCATGTTGTACAGATGTTGGAACTGTCCTGCTATAATTTGTAGCTTGTGGTGACTTGCCACCTTCTCAACGAAAGCGGCACTTAACGAAATTACCAACAATTAGAACTGCCAGAAGGTTCGCCGATGGATTGCGCCACACATTACCAGTTCAGATTGTTTTTTTTTTTTTTTCTGTTGTAATCATAAATTATAAATAAGAATATAATAGTGGTTGGTAACAATGTAAATTAATTGTAATTGTCAGTTGATTGTAAATAGAGACATAAACGAACTGTACAAAACTTTTAAATAAAGAAAAACCAGAATCCAAGGTAGCCACTTCCCGCTCCTCCAAAATCATACCTCCCAAATACCTCTGGCTACCAAGGATCCAGAACACAGCTTTTGTAAAAGATAAAAATGCCATTCACTAATTTCTATCCATCGAAAGAATGACTGGTCTTTCGGACTGGCGTGAGAATTCGGCTCAACCACATCAGCTTGAGATACATCTCGCCCGTATTTTCGCCGGCTCTTCTCAGAGAGCCAATTTACGAGCCACGCATAAGTTTGAGCCACTTTGAAGACTAGAAAGGACCCACTGGTCCTACGAGCTCACCATCTCTGGGGTCCCGGGTACAGTCGGACAGATGGAAACTCTGCCTCTCACTCAACGGTCCTTTTAGGGCCAAAAGCCTCCTCGTCGGTTCTACAGAGCCTACCGCTTAGGAGTGCCCTTCTCGCCTCGAAAGGGGTCTTGTGCCGTACAGCTCACGGTCGCGGGCTTCCCGGTAGGGCTGAACAGTTGGGACCTTCCTGGGTACAATACCGGCCCATGTGAGGGCCCGCAAGGTTCAACGGCGACTCGGAAGGACCCCATAGCTGATTCTGGACGTCACTGAATTTACAATTGAATGTGTCAATGTTCATAGTCTACCCTATCTCTCACTGAGTAGGGCGGCAATATCAAAATAGGTATTCCATCAGATCTTCATCTTCACTCCATGAAAAATCTGAATCTAAAATACTCATTTTGAGTTTTAATCACTTCACGACAAAAATCACAAATAGTAGGCAGGTGGATCAGGTTATCCGTAGTTTAAGTTTTATCTCTTAACTCTGAGGGACCGCGGTAGCCGAGTGGTTAGCATGAGAGACTCTCACGCCGCGGTCGTGGGTTCGATTCCCACCGTCCCCTCTAGCCCTTTTTTCACGATAACCCCCAATTTGAACACACAAGAATTCGTACTATGGCTAATATGCAAGATCATAAGGCCAATAAAATAAAAAAAAATCTCTTAACTCTAGAATCACTTTAACTTTCGGTTAACGCTACCTGGCGTAAGATAAACAGCTTAACCATCTGCTAGAGTTAGCTGAGGAGGAACTAACCGACGGATAAATGTGGAACATAAACCGGCCCTAAATTAATTTAAAAAACATTATGTATACAAATAATTTCTTCAAGATGAATTGTCCTATTATTGATTTTTCTGTGTGACTGGTAATTTGTAACCGTTGCAGAATCTTCCTTTCAGCTGGGGGTCCTTTATCACAGGTAAATCAAGGGTCGATTGAACGCCGCCCTCTATATTTTTGCTGAATACCCGGCATCAACTTTCAGGATAATGTATTCTTTCACGAAGACGAGGAAGCTGCTTATTAAGGGACCCGTCTCCCAGTTTTCCAGTCGGCCGGTTAATTAAAACAAAACGCGATCATCAAGCAAATTGTCGAAATCCGATAAGGGGAAATAAAAAGCGTGGTGGGTTTTTCACTCCGCCCCTCCACCCGGGTCATTTCCATTTAACACCCGGCAGTTATTATGGATACTGCAGCCAAGCATACGTGAAAAATAATTGATTTCTCCTATATTTTGTAAAGGCGAGAGTTAAACGCGCGGATAAAACCACATCATAAAGATAAATCATAATTTTTCGTGTATTTGTAAAGGTTTCATTAGGTTGAGATAAATTTCAAGGCTTAATAGTTAAACATCAGCACAGATTTCAAAATGGTAATAAAATAAATGCTAAACTTTGACCTCAAAGGTGTTCCAAAGTACATTTGCATATACCAATCCTTAGAATGACTAAACTATAATCCTCCATTGCATATAGTATTGTAATATTGGAATTCTAGGAAGGAAGTTTAATCTCTTATGAATAGAAGTTTGCATCTTCATTTTATTCAACTCAATATTTCTTTCTTTTTTAGTGAAAAAAGTAGATAAATCGCTAATTCCTAAAAAGTACAAATTGGATTGTTTTTCTAATCATTACCTTTTTTAACTTCACCTAAATGCAATAATAAGTAAAAATCTTTCTGGCAGCATACGAATTCCGCGTCGAAAGGACGACTTTAAAAGGCCCGTATACATGCAATGTTATTGCGCAATAATTGGGTTTGTGCAATAAAGTTGATTTTGTGTAAATGATATTCTAGGGCGGTCCAATATTTAGGTTAAATTTGATATTTCTTATGTAATATTGAAAATATTGTACCGTGTACAATATCGTATTAGTTTCTGACAACTAATTAAATATTTAATCGAGCAATGTTGCAAAAAAATTAATCACAATGAAAACAGTGAAATCATGAATATTTCCTTCACCCCTACGTGGAAAACCCTTCAATCTAATTCAATAATATCCTTCTTTTGTATTTCAAACCAAGACAAGCAACTAACTTAGAACCCCACACACATCTTAAAATACAAGACTTGATAAGACGATATTACTTGCCAAAATATCAAACATGACACTGGCTAACAAACAACTTATTTACACTATAGAAAAACTACTTGGCCTTAGCATTCAGCAAATTTAAATTGGTCAATCAAACATCTTTAGAAAAATCCTAAATGTGTATGAAAATAAAGAATGAAATAAGAAATTTTTATAACGAATCTTTCTCCCAATGAGAACATCTTTGCACTTATCATAGGCCCATTTTAATTTTCAAATTATATCGCAACTACCTTACCTAGAATTATATTACAAGGAACTGACAAAACATATCTTTCAGGTTGTACACATTCAAATTAATTCAAGGGTTTCCATGACAATTGTTCAGTTTCAATGTAAAGAACTTCATCCCTAGAGACAATTGTAACTGAAAATGCAAATAAAATATTACACGTGCAAATTCAAACCTGGCGGTTCTTTATACATATTTGCATAGTCTAAATTCGTCGTTTATTAAATCATTAAAATGATCTCGAAGACAAGTATTTGTCATGAAGAGTTCCATTTCTCAGCTTTGCATTTGTTCAGACCGTTTTATGTGGAAGAATAATTCGTATCCTTAATATATTCACTTATTTGTTGTAACGATAAATTTATTTATATGGTGGTTGTATATTTTCATAAATATATCTGATTTTCCTCGGGGGATACAGGTTTCAATATTAGCTTTGATACATTATATGTAATATTATATGGAAAAGTAGCTTCTCAAAAGGATCCTTTCATCCTTATACATCGCATTTGTTTTGTATAAACACAAATAAAATTTTGAAATTTTCAAAGATTAAAATTTCTTAATATAAACCAATATAGGACGGTTGAATAGACTCCTTATTGAAAATATCTATCGCTAAGTTTTGGTAAAAACTTTAAAGCAAAGAAAAGTCCAATTCGTTAGGAAACACATCTAGAGTAGAACCATTTCCTCACACTTCAACAAGGCTCATTTGAATTCATGGCTATGTTATAACTTATACGGAATGAATAAATAAAACCCTCCACGTGAAGTTCTACTGAAATCTCGGATAACCTGATTCCAAGTATATTCCAGGGGTTTCCGGAAGGAACCACCGCAAGAATATACCACTAATGCCAAAACCAAAATACCTCTGACAGAATAACTTCTTAATTATCCGAAGGTCTCCTTGCAGTGTATTTTTGTTATCGTTCAACTGATTTTCATATAAACTCAAGGTACGTCGCTAAAGAACAATAGCATACATTTGAAATAACATGTTTTTAGTTCGGACAACTATTTATTAATGTAAATTATCTGTGAAAATATTCTATTTAAAAACTTTTTTTTAAGTAGTTAATACCGGCTCGGCTTTTGAAACGGAAAATTCAGAGGATTTTTTCATGCATCTTTTTCACTGATTTCTCTCTCTCCCCCCTCTTTCTCACTCTCTCCATCCTCTCACTCTCTCTCTCTCTCTCTCTCGCTCTCTCTCACTCCTCAGATATCGCCACTCCCACTCCATACTACTCGATGTTCCT
Organism: Cimex lectularius; assembly: GCF_000648675.2. NCBI lineage: Eukaryota > Metazoa > Arthropoda > Insecta > Hemiptera > Cimicidae > Cimex > Cimex lectularius. Next base: position 1,049,161 of record NW_019392687.1, read on the forward strand.
CGACGTTGGCTCAAAGCTCCCAGTCACGCTAATAAATAACTTTCAATCACCATACATCGCCTCTAACCGAAGATCGATATAACACGAAACAATTCCAAAAACTCCTATCTCCTAGCCTTGAACAATTTAGAGGTGTTTTTTTTCTGTACTACGAAAATAAATCATGTTTAATTTATTTACTCAGACCTGATTCACGTTAATAAATTGTTCACACTTCAGAAATCATATTCGCATCTCGGCGTACTCCATACTCTCAGGGTGGGTTTAAAACTCCCCATTCGCGCTAATAAATTATTTTCCCTCGCCAAACATCACACTTTCACTTCAGGTACTTAGTACACCTGGAATGATTCCAAGCACTATTCAAGCTAATAATTTACTTTCGCTCTTACAGATCACATTCTAAACCAAGAGTACTAGATATCTACGGGACTGGTTTAAAACCTTCTATTCACGGTAAGAAATTGCTTTCTCTCTCTTTACATTACTCTTAATACTTATGTATTTGAAATCATTCCCTTATTCACGCTAATAACTTACATTTATACCAACAATGAACTCACTGAACATAAATACAAAGTTAAAATCAGCGAAGCCCTCGACCACGCAAAACGCAGGACTCCGTACTTCATCCAGAAGGCTTGAACTTTTGTACATTATAAATTATGCTTAACGCTAAAAAATGGGCACCGACGCAGTATCTTTCTCGCCAGCAAGTGCCCTAGTCTAGTATGACCTACCTGAAGTAGGTTCTTTCTTTTCTCGACCGGCCTCTGCCAACCATGAACCAGTGTTTGTCCGATGAAATTTGGCAGAAATCTGCGTCAGACTTCCTCATTTATCTATGTCGGTGTTCGTATCCAAAATATTGCAGTTTTGGTCAGTCAGAAAATGTCGGCACTTTGCCATCTGAACTGATAGTCAGGGTTATAAGTACGGTGTTAGGCGCCGACAGTTGAAAGCAGCTAAATGCCAACATAAACAACACTAAACAAAAGATCATGTTGGCATTATATTATCCATGAAGTGTGCATTCAAATCTTAATACAACAAATAACACATTTAACACGATAATAATTGTTGGGTTTTGGGATGAAAAGAAAAACACGAGACACACAAGTATCACTATATTGCGTCGTACAAACTTGCTCTACAGGACTAACTAAAAACTGAGGTTACAAAAGGGTTGCAATAATTTACATTTCTAACACCTCCCCTTAAATTATTGTCTTAACAATTAAGTACAATTCAGGATAAAACTTAAACCAATCCCATCATTTTCACAAAATGTACATGTTTCTCTCTATTTAGAGGCTTGGTAAGAATATCAGATAGCATTTGTTCTGTTGGTAAATAATTTAGCTTAATTAATTTGCCTTGGACACTTTCCCTTATAAAATGGTATCTTATGTCAATGTGTTTTGATCTTTGACTGGTTACATTATTTTGGGCTAAATGTATTGCACCCATATTATCACAAAAGACAGTGGTAGGCATAGTCTCATTTGCTAGTTCTTTAAATAAGACTCTAAGCCACATGGCTTCTTGAACTGTACAACTAAGAGCCACATATTCGGCTTCTACAGTACTTAACGCTACTGTTCTTTGTTTTTTGCTAGCCCATGAGATTAAGCCTCCCATATATTTAAAACTACTTCCACTGACAGAGTGTCTATCATTATTTTTGTTGCCCCAATCGGCATCACTAAAACATAACAAGTTAGAATTTTCATTTTTACTAAATTCTAACTTTAGATCACTTGTTCCCTTGAGATATCTAATGACTCTCTTAACTGCCTGCCAATGACACTTGAGTGGGTTGTTATTGAATTGACTCAGACTATTGACAGCAAAAGCAATGTCTGGTCTCGAAATTTGTGAGACATACAGAAGGCTTCCAATAGCTTGTTGGTAGGGCACTGAATCATTGCACTGAGCACTGTTAACATCACTTTTCACTAGTTCTCGTAGGATGATACCTGGTTCCATTGGTGTCAACACGGGGTTAGCCTCTGACATACCAAATTTTTCAATTATCTTCTTGATATATGTAGTCTGATTAATCCACAACTTCCCCAGTTTTCTATCTCGAGTGATGTTCATACCAAGGCAGTCTTTAACTTCACCCAAATTTTTCATAGAGAATTCATTTTCTAATTTTTGAGTCACACATGTCTGTAGGTCGCATTGATTCGAAAAAATTAAGAGGTCATCAACATATATAGCTATTACTATCATACCATCGGGAATGACTTTGAAATAAATACAGGGATCAGCCTTTGATTGCTGTAGTCCCAATCCAGTCATCACAGTGTGAAGTCGTTGGTTCCAACATCTGCCACTCTGTTTAAGGCCGTACATTGCTCTTTTCAGGAGCCACACTTTTCCTTTTGGTTTATTCTTCATTTCTTCAGGTGGAATAACATATATCTCTTTATCTATTTGTCCTTGCAGATATGCGGTTTTGACATCCATGTGGGTGATATTCATGTCTTTCTTTGTTGCAAGAGCGAAGAGAAATCTCAATGAGGGATACTTCACTACAGGAGAAAACGTCTCTTCGTAGTCAATCCCCTGTCTTTGGCTGCAACCTTTCACCACTAGCCTTGCCTTGTATTTTGCTTCTTCTTTGGTTGATTTTTTTAACTTGAACACCCACTTTGTCCTTAACGCTGTTTCGCCCTTCGGCAAGTTTGCCCATTCGAACGTATCATTCTCAGCAAATGAATTTAGTTCTTCTGACATCGCTGCCTCCCATTTGGCTGCTTGTGGGCTCTGCCTTGCTTCCATCACTGTTGAAGGGTCGTCGTTTTCTGAAAGCAAATATACAAAATCTGGATCAAATTTAGGCTTTGGGGTTCTTTTCGTACGTCGCACTTGTTCCTGGTTGATCTCCAATTCTTCCTGTTGTCCCTGGTTATAGTGTTCAATTTCGTGACATTCTTCACTTTGATTGTCCTGGGTAATTTCCTGCTCGTCATCACTGACAATCTCTTCCTCATTGTGAATGTCCGGAGAATGATATATGTCTTTGATATTCTGTAGCTCACTGTTATTTATCATTTTTTCTTCCAGAAATATTACGTCTCTACTAATGGTTACTTTTTTTGTCACAGGATCAATTAATCTATAGCCTTTAGTATTTTGGCAATAGCCGACAAAAATCATTTTTTCTGAGCGGGGGTCCCACTTTCTTCTTCTTTCTTTTGGAACTTGTACCATGGCTTCACACCCAAATATTTTCAAAAACCTTAAGTTAGGCTTTCTTGAGTACCATGCCTCATATGGTGTCTTATTTGACAAAGACTTGGTAGGACTTCTGTTATTTAAATAAACTGCAGTTGAGACTGCTTCAGCCCAATATTCTTTGGGCAGGCCAGCATCTTGAAGCAAGCACCTTGCCTTATCAACTATAGCTCTGTTTGCCCTCTCCGCCAGACCATTTTGCTGTGGAGTGTATCTTACAGTCCTTTGGTGTTTAATTCCCTTTTCTCGAAGAAAGTTTTCCATGTTCCGGTTAATATACTCCATTCCGTTATCCGATCGTAATGTTTTAATTTGAAGATTCATCTCATTCTCTACCAGTGCACAGTATTCTTTAAAAACTTGTGTAACTTCATCTTTGCTTTTCAAAAAATATATCATTGTGTATCTTGAATAATCATCAATAAGGATAAAAAAATATCTGTTGCCTCCTATGGATTTGGTCTCCATTGGGCCGCATAGGTCAGTATGCACTAACTCTAAGGGTTTCTGTGCTCTAAATTTACTTCTCTTGAATGGTAATCTGACATGCTTCCCTTTGATACATACTTCACACGGATCATTTCTTACCATGAGTTTATCAATACCATAGGTCATGTCTTGTAACATAGACATACTTTTTCTGTTTAAGTGTCCTAGACGTCTATGCCATAAGTTGTCTTTTGTTGAGACAACCCAAGCTCGTAGATTAGTTGAGGTATCTAGCTTGTAAATGCCACCCTGTACTGACGCTGTAGCTATAAGATCATTATTTTTATTGTATATTTTCCCTCCACTTTCATCAAATATGACTTTATTGCCCTTACTGGCTATTTTGCTAACAGATAATAGATTAGTGGCTATGTCAGGCGAATAGTGTACCTCATTCGCTGTTATTGGCTCACTGTTACCATTAACTGTCACGTTTATGTCTACACTCCCGACCGAATCCGTAGTAATATGATCGCCGTTCGCCGCGTAAATGTTCACTGCCGATGATTTAGGGTTTCGCAAATCCTTACTTTTTGTCAAATGTACAGACGCACAAGAGTCTAAGAACCACGAAACACAGTCACTATTTAGTCTATTATTTGACTTTAAGCATGCTAAGAAAGCATCTCGGCCTTTCTTTCTTTGATTATTTTCACTTTTTCCGCGAGGATCATGTTTATTTCTGCAATTTGCCGCGAAATGTCCGACCCGGTTACATTTAAAACAACGAAAGTTACGTGTCGCAGGTTTGTTTTGATTCTGGTAGTTTTTCTAGCAGCTGCTAGGAATCGACGACTTTCCGCCGGAAAACAAAGCCGTATCTGCAGGCCGAAATTGGCTGCTGTTTGACTTAACCTCTTGCAATAACTTTATTTTGATTGCATCACCTGTAATCGCAATTCCCGAACTCTCCAATCCCATTATCATTGGTTTGTAATCTTCTGGTAAACCAGCTAGAAGAAGAGTACCAATCCATTCGTCTGTAATGTCGAACTTCACTTCACGTAGGCGTTGGGCCGTAGACATTATTTTATTTACGTACTCTTCCATAGAATTGCTGTCTTCCAATTTTGTTAAGATCAATTGCCGTAACAATCCAACTTTTCTTGTTAGTCCGGTGTCTTCAAATAATGTTTGAATTGTGTCCCAAGCTTGCTTGGCGGTGGAACACTTCTCGATATGGTGGATGAGATCCTTCTCGACTAGTAATGAGATTTTCGACAAAGCCTTTCTATCTTGATTTTGCGCTTCTTCCAATTTTACCTTTCCATCTACAACATCCCATTGGTCTTCCAATCTCAGTAGAGCCTTCATATGGAACTTCCAGGAGGAGTAATTCTCTCTACCTTTGAGCTTTTCAACGAACGTTAAGCTCGACGCCATGTTTTTGAATTTCTAAAAAAAACTTCGAATCGGTCGAAATATATAACTTACGCGTCACGAACCGATAATCCTTATTAGCCACGTTAATCTGGGCCCATAACCAAATGTTGGGTTTTGGGATGAAAAGAAAAACACGAGACACACAAGTATCACTATATTGCGTCGTACAAACTTGCTCTACAGGACTAACTAAAAACTGAGGTTACAAAAGGGTTGCAATAATTTACATTTCTAACAATAATGTTTCATAAATGCCCTGATTTTCAAAGCTTAGACTTTAAGGTCATTGTTTTTAATCAAATTGTGAGATTCTCCGTTCCCACTATCCTTGCGGTGCTAGTCCAGCTGGAACTTGGGTTTCTTGCTATTTTCAGAGTTTGTCAGGGTCACAATGAGGGTGAGGCTCCACTGATATTTTAGGCAGCAGTTTTTTTTAGTATTTTTGTCTTTTCAGTCATCCTAGTCCCCGTTTCATTACCATTTGGGTCGGTCAGATGAGTTTCGCTTTTGGCCATCTTCACGGGTTGTAAGGGTTATGGGTGCGACGCCGAAGGTTCGAAACCGTAGAGAAAGGCAAACCGTGATATAGGCCAAACAAAATTTCATATGGGCATTATATGATCAATGAAGTGTTGATAATCAAATTGAGAGATTTCTCGTTTTTCAGTATTTTTGATGTTTCTGACGATCTGACAGTTTTCAGTTTCATTCCATGTTTAGGTGTTGTCAGGATTATATGTAGGGTGAGGTCCCAACTCATTCACTTTATTTAAAAAGCTAAATTACATTAATTGAGTAAATGACTGTTTTATGATAATGAAATCACAGGCTTTGTCCATAATTATACATTTCTCGACGTCATTTCGGTTCATAACTAACCAAAAGGAAAGAAAAAGAACTAACTAAATTGTTTTCAGATTCATTCCATGTTTAGTGGTTGTCCGGGTTATAAGTAGGGTGAGGCCCCAACTCATTCACTTTATTTAAAAAGCTAAATTACAATAATTGAGTAAATGACTGTTTTATGATAATGAAATCACAAACTTTGTCCATAATTATACATTTTTCTTACGTCTTCTTTGTGATGGACGAAAATTTAATAAAGCAATAAACAATTCTGGTAAAAGAATAATTAAATCTTATAACTTAAATAACTAAATCTTCCTAAAGGACAGAAGAAAGGGATTTTAGTTAACTGTAACTCTTTCTTATGGAAAGCAAAGTCAAACATTGGAGTTTATTGCATTGGCAACATCATTATATTAAAAAGTAAACGAAGAAGTGATATTGTCAAGTCACTGGAGGACATAGGATTTTATGTAAACATTGTTTCAAAATGAAGCCGCCTGTTTATGAAAGATCGATACACATTGGCCGTTTCTAGGGCATATACTTTTATAGGGTCCTCTATTGCGACGCGGGAGGCTGATTTATAAGGACGCCGCGACAACCGCCTTGCGAAATAGTCAATTTGCCAAACCGCCACACTCCGAGTCTGTAAATTAGCCCGTAAGTTGTTTTCCGCGCGGTTATCTCTCTAAAAAGCCCTGGTAACGCGTGTGAAACATATGGAGAGATAACGGGGACGCAGCGAGATAGGGCGGCCCCCTTGGACGATGAAACGTGCCCCGGGGAAAGTCCGGAGTCGAGATAAAAGAATTTCATTAGTCCGGCCCAATTTACTATCGTTTTTGTTGTCCCGCTGTTTGCAAACTTTCCGGTCCACTTCGTCAAAAGCCAATATTTATTTTCGCTCAATCCAAGGACAATTGTTTACCGAGGTGGTTTGTATATTTGTGCTTTTTCTGGTCTCAAAAGCCTTATACTCTTACAACTTACATGTTACTTGATTCCATTTTGTATGTATTTTATTGTAGCATTTCACAAATATTCATTATATATTTTACTTTCATCAATACTTCTTTTTGAATTAATGTGTGATGTTTATTGACCGTTACTCAATGATTATTCGGAAATCGTGAGATGCGGTCTGGTGTGACGTAGGTATGAGAAAAATATTTTCTTTATCGTGCCAACGTTTCTATCTTTATTGAGATCATCTTCAGGGCCTGGGGTTTATAAACATTGTTTAAATTGTACAAATACATGTAGGATGTGGAAAAAAACTTATACAATGCTAAAAAATTTTAGATTAAAAAAATGAAATTATACAATGCTAAAAAATTTTAGATTAATCTAAAATTTTCTAGCATTGTATAATTTTTTTTTAATCTATAATTTTCTAGCATTGTATAAATTCATTTTTTTTACATCCTACATTATTTGTAAAATTTAAACAATGTTTATAAATCCCAGGCCCTGAAGATGATCTCAATAAAGATTGAAACGTTGGCACGATGAAGAAAATGTTTTTCTAAAACCTACGTCACACCAGACCGCATCTCACGGCCTCCGAATAATTTTTAAATTAAGTTATGATCGAAAAATTCAGAGTTTTGAACTTCTTTGGCACTTTTCTTCAATTAATTAACGAGGAGGAGGGCTCATCAACACCATAAGAAACATCCCACTATGAGGCTAGTCATAAAACCACTATCGGCCCTCAAAATTTCCGTTCAAACTTCCGTGACGAACGAAAAATATGGAAAATTGAATTAATTGAAAAATTATAGATTATGTAAAAATCATGTCTCAAAAAATTATCTCCACTTGTAACAATGATTAACATAACGAACTGAGGAACAATGCAAAGATATTTTCTTAAAAAAAAAACGATTTAATCCATCTAACACGTCAAAACAAAAATCAGAAACACACAAACAACTGAACATACCGAAGTGCAGAAACGTGACTGACAAAGCCACACAGCGAGGATATACGGACCAAATTGATAGCATAGAAACCTAGAAACTTATCCAGTTCCAATTGATAAAACGATTTAAATTCTGAGGTTTTTTTAAGACTGCAGGGTGATGAACCTTTAATTCTTTTCTGGTCATCCTAGTCTGCTTATCTTTGTTGTTCTCTGTCAGGCGGCTTTTGGTTCTTCGCCATCTTAAGTGCTGAGCTTTTGTGGGTATTTCACTCTGCTTATACCCTGATACTTAGAGAATACAACGCAATTGCCTAAACGCGTCTGTCATACCAAAAATAGAAGGATATGTAGACAAAATAAACGCCCAAGCTTACTAAAAGTACTTACTAAAAGTACCAACTACTTTACTAAAAGTATAACTTTGTATGCATATAATCTCATTTAATACAATCCGGCATTTTATTATCATATTTTCACTGTTTGTCAGGACCATATGTAGGTCAAGGCACTGAAATAAACATATTTGAAAGCAGTTGGATAGCCAGATCAGATGATCGGAAACTACTGGTTAATCATCCAGTAAATCTAAAAAATCTCACAACTTTAAAACATTGTTATATTCAGTTTAAATAATCAGATAAATAATTTTTGTTGACTTTAAGCTCAGTTATTTTATTGGGTTATTTATATAGACATACTAAAATTTTAATGAATTTCGAGGTAGCAAATAAATATTTACAGTTCGGTGTTTTACAGTCATCCTGGTCTCTTTTCTAAATAAGTTTCGGTCTGTTAGAGCGTTTCGGCATTTTGCTCTCTGCACTGATACGCAGGGATGTAAGTAGGGCGAAGCGCCGACAGTTAAAAGCAGAATGGTAAGTTAGACCAGGACTATCGATAGAAACGAAACTTAAGTTCATGTTGACATTATATTATAAATGAAGTGCACAATCATATCTTATCACAAATAACACATTTAACACGATAATACTGTTGTGTAAGTGCCCTGAGTTGTAATGTTTAATCTTTTAAGTGACTGTTTTTATTTTGCAATCTTAATTGATAGTCAGGGATAAAGTAGGGTGAGGCGCCAACAGTTCAAAGGTAAAAGCCAAACTAAAGTTCATGTTGGCATTATATTATCAACGAAATGTACATTAGCGCCTTAATAGCGCAAATAACACACTTAACATAATACTACTGCGTAAATGCCCTGATTTTCAAAACTTAGACTTTTAAGACACTGTTTTTAATCAAATTTGAGTTCCTCCTTTCTCACTATATTATCAACAACTATTGCTGTTTCAGGTTTTCTGACGGTTGATGGACATTTTTACTATTTACTAGTTGGCAGGGTTATAAACAGGGTTAGGATCCACATCATGTAGTATTTTCACTAATTTCGTGGTCCGCTTGATCAATTAATATATTATAATTAAGGTTTTTAATTGAGATAAAAAAGTCAATGGCACGAGCGGGATTCGAACCCACGATCTTCGGCTTGATAAGCCGCTGCTCTACCACTTGAGCTATCGTGACCTCGATCCACTCGAACACCAACTTCCCTCAACCGCACCTTTTTGAATTTCCCCCCCTTTTCCCATTGCACATCGCAGCGGCGTATCAAGCCGAAGATCGTGGGTTCGAATCCCGCTCGTGCCATTGACTTTTTTATCTCAACCAAAAATCTTAATTAATTATCATGTACTATATTTAAAACTCTAACTTACACTGTGTGAGTAGTGGTATTTCACTACCTCTGATGAGTATTAAATGAATTTGAGACACCGCCTCACCCTACTTATACCTTAACATTTACCGAACACGACGAACAGCTTGAACATCACACCACATTATACTATTTAGTGTTTTGTCAACAATACTCTGTTCCTTTCTCGAATTTCTGGGATAATTTTTATTCAAAACTATCCGTCGAAAATTTTAATTTTCAATATGGAATATACAAAAATTAAAAGTTTTTAAAATCTACGATAATAAATTCCATATTCTATACAATCCATAAATTCATATTTCTAAAATGAAAGTTTGTAAAATATTTTGGTAAATATTCTTAATGTTTGGTCGATTTAACTGTCAGTGTTCCGTTTGTCGGTATCTTACAAGCATTAAGAAAAAACAGGGTTAGTTTTTTTTATTATTAGTGAAAACAGCGAGTTCCTATGACTTGCCCTGCTTATATCCTTGACAGCTATTAAACATTGAAATAGCAAATGAATCAATATTTGGTTACAAAAATTATGATTTGATTTTGATATTTTTTTCAAATGCCTGCGTGGTGAAAACTCCGAAGTTTGGTCATTTCCGATCATCTTTCTCTTTTTACCCTTATGTTTTTAAAAATTGTGGTGGGTTTTCATCAGTGCCTATCCCAGCTTAAATCCCTGAAGAACAAAGAACACTTAAAAATGCCGAAACGCATCTGACAGACCGAAGGAAGGAAAAAAGGCAGACCAAGGTAAGTAAGCCTCGACGACCCAAACTGGGAACATAAAATACAAATATTTTGTTCCCGAAAATTTTCTGTCCACTGCTGCCTGCTTATCTTTTATAGCTGCACCCGTTCGGTTGAAATTAAATCATACATTTGATTCAATTGGCTTAATATTTAAATATAAATAGCTGTTGAAATCCCTAGAAAGCTTTTCTATGAAAAACAATTTTTCGACTCGACGTTTCCAAGATTTGGTTATTATTCGCGTACGGTCATCAAATAGCAAACACAAATTCGGCCTCTTAAATTTCCTTCGCTTAACGAGTCTGTCACTCAAATATCGAGGAGACTAACATGGCCAACTTTCTGTAAACATGAAACTACACTTTCTCGATCGCATCGTCGACCCTGACAACACCGGCTGTTCTGTGTAATTTATCATCGATGAAAAGGGCTGAAAATAAGCTTTGTTCGTTTATAGCCTTACAACATTAAGCAATACGAAAAGAAAAAAAAGAATTTTTATGATATAGAAGACGTCGTAAAATTTATTTTAGCAATTTACAATTAGAAATGGATTAACATGAAAAGGTGGATTATAAATTGTTTTGTTTAATTTTTAAACTTTTAAAACGTTCTAATTAGCCTAGTAAGTAGAAAATAATTTGTGGTGTTTAGGCAATCCAAAAACAGCTGAATTTTTTAACTTCGATGTGTAGTGGAATATATGTGGAGCAATCGAGAGACAGAGAAAAATATAGAAAAAGAGAAAAAGTGAACGAAAAAAAGCCACTCTGTTACCAAACTACAGATAAAATATAATTGATAGAAATAAAAAGACAGTGAGTGAGAGAGAGAAAGAGAGAGGGAAAGAGAAGAGTGAGAGACTGAGTGAATGAGAGATATGGACAGAAAGACATAGGGAGAGTGAAATAATGTGAGAAAGAGTTAAACAAAGATAACCAACGAGTGGATAAAATATAGGTAAATTAGGAGAGAGCTAAAGGGGAGTGGGGGAGAAGGAAATAAAACGAGAGAGGGAGATAGACAGAGAGAAAAAGGAAATATGAGAGTGAACGAAAGAATGCCAGATTATTGCCAAACTGCAGATAAATTATGATAGATAGAGATGGAGTGAGAGAGAGAAAGAGAGAAAAAGAGAAAGAGAGAGAGGCAGTTGGAAAAAAAAAGAGAGAAACACAGAGACTAACTGGCAGAAGGAGAGGGGGAGGCAGAGAAAAACAGACAAAAAGGGAGAGGGAAAAGAGAGAGAGAGAAAGAAAGAGAAAAAGAGTGAGACAGAGAGACAGGTAGAGAGAAAAAAGAGGGTGAAAGAGGGTGGGAGAGAGAGACATAGAGAAAGAGAGATAGAGAGTAGAGAGAGAGAAAAAAAGGAGTTAAACAGCATGATGGTCATTGATATTCTTTGTGTTATTTGCTAAACCATATCGATAATTTAAAATTTCATATCAATGTTGTCAGATTATTTTCCTCTTCTCGTAGAGATTATCCAGTTTTGGTTGTTGTTTTTGTTCAAAAAAATACAACAGCTATAAAAAATATAAAATATTTTGATAACTTTCGTATCACAGAAGTACATACAAGGAATGAAAGGGCCAAACGTGAATTATGTAAAATATAATAACGTCAACGCGGTCATTTATTTGATTCTAAATCAAAGCAATTTATCTCCTGGCCGGCCGAAATGTTTGCCATCCTCGTTAATATTCATTGGAAGACTCGGTTAATGTAAACGAAATTTCCTTCGAGGTCTGATTTCCCAATCGCACAAAACCCCCCAAGCTTTGGCCAAATTAAAGACGTGGGGGTACCAAAAACGCGTGGGCGTAAAGAAAATTTTACGGAGAATTGCCAATGTTTATTCTACCGTCCCTCTCGGAAATTTCACGCTAACCGATTTCACGCTGATGAAGGCAATAAAGTTTGTTTATAATAGAGAGTTGTTTGCTTGTTTTACTCGAATATGTACACATCACATGAATATTGTACAAATTTCATTATGAGTGGTGTAAACACTGTCAATATTACAGTAAACCAATTATTGACATTAAACCATATTGCCAACCATATTTTTTATTATTTTAAAAATTAAAACAGTTAAAAAAACCTCGAAATTCGAATTTAAAGGTATGCTATATTCATTAGCATAACTGCTTATCTCTTTTATTTTTTCGTTATTTTTAGTTTTTTGTAAATGTTGGGCATAATACTTCATTTTAAGCCCGGAGAAATCTAATAATTGTATTTTATTTGTTTATTTATTTTAATTTCTAATGTCGATTTTTTTATACTTATATTGTTGGTTTTATGTATTCTCACATCAGTATTTTGTCTGGATTCCAAGTCGTTTTCCCATAAAAAAATCCAAGATAAAGGACAATGTGGGGTGTAATGGGTTAATTTATGTCTGCTGGAGAACAATTTTACGAAAGGTAAATTAATTTAGCTGTATAAAGGTCTAAATTATATGTGTGACATCAGCAGAGTAATGTGATTACGTGGGAAAGAGTATCTGCAGTTTATATTGAAAAAGCAAAGAGGCCAAGAATGTTTCCTTGAGGAACACCTGTCCTAATGCGAGCATAAAGTGAGAATTTAATTCCTGGACGGATTCGGCAGAATTACATATGTAAGGCCATATTTACGAGACTACGCGTAGATCATTTTATACTTACAAATGAGCACTTACTGCCGAGAAAGCGATAGTGTCGGAGCCCATTTATGCACTTAGAAAATTAGCATCGAGGATATTTTACTGTGTGCTATCAGGGTTACAAAGATTTCACCAAGTTTTTTAGCGTGAATGAGAGCTTTAAACCCGTTCAAAAATACCGAATACTCTGAGAGTGTAATCTCTGGAGAATGAAAGCATTAGTGTTAAACGTAAGGGTTCTTTAACCACGTCCCTGAAGTATAACCTGTACTCTGGGAACCCTGAAGTGAGAGTGTAATGTTTCTAGATTAAAAGTTTTTCATTAACGTGAATGAGAGCTTTAAACCCGTTCTTCTTGTAAGTTTGAGATATTACATACATCGGGCCATATTTACGAGACTACATACGCATAGATCATTCTAGACTTATAAATGAGCACGTACTGCCGAGAAAGAGGACTGTCGGAGCCCATTTATTTACTGAGAATATTTTGCTATGTGCTATCAGGGTTAGAAAGATTTCACTAAGTTTTTTAACGTGAATAAGAACTTTAAACCAGCATAAAAATACCGAAAACTCTGAGAGTGTGATCTCTGGAGAATGAAAGTATCAGTGTTAAACGTAAGGGTTCTTTATCCACGTCTCTGAAGTATAACCTGTACTCTGACGTGAGAGTGTTATTTCTGGTGGGTGAAAGTTTTTTATTAGCGTTACAAAAAGCTTTAAACCCGCTCAACTACCGAAAACTCTGAGAGTGTGATCTCTGGAGAGTGAAAGTTTTTTTATTAGCGTGAATGAGAACTTTTCTTCCGTTCAAAAATACCGAATACTCTGTGAGTGTGATCTCTGGAGAATTAAAGTATTAGTGTTAAACGTAAGGGTTCTTTAACCAAGTCTCTGAAGTATAACCTGTACTCTATGGTGAGAGTGGTATGTCTGGTGAGTGAAAGTAATTTATTAGCGTAAATGTGGCTTTAAACTATTCTCGAGTAATATCAAGTACTCTGGAGTGATAATGTGATGTTTGAAGTGTGAATATAATTTAGTAGAGTGATTCCGCTTCCAGGAATATTGAGAATTACAATTAATTAAGGTTTTTAGGTGAGATAAAAAAGGCAATGGCACGAGTGGGATTCGAACCCACGATCTTCGGCTAGATACGCCGCTGCACTTGAGCTATCGTGACCTCGATTCACTCGGACACCAACTTCCCATCTCAACCCCACCTTTTAAATTTTCCCTCCCCCCTTTTTGCCATTTTTCAAATGTCGTGTAATCGAATTGGATTCTCGACGACAAATGAAATGGCCACGGAGAGCTTTAGTGAAGTATACTTCATTTTAAATCATTAAATTCACTAATTTCGTGACCAATTAATATATTAATTTTAATTAAGTTTTTAGTTGAGATAAAAAAGTATCGACGCTCTCTTTGGTTAAAGACATTGAGAGAATAAATCCTATTTTAGTTTGAAAATGTATTCTAGTGGTATTTAGAATACATTTTCAAACTAAAATATGATTTATTCTCTCAATTATTTAACCAAAGAGAGCGTCGAGTCCTTCCACTAGTCGGGACAAAGCTTCTCATTGCTCTACGCTGGAAGATATATTTATTTAAATTACCGTATATTTTAATTAAGTTATATAAATACAACTAATAACCTAAGTTAACGATATTTACATGTTGGAAACCATCAGCACATCGAGGCTTTAAACTCCTTAAACGGTTGAATAATTATGTACAAATAAACCTTGGGTCTAAACGGTGTTGGCAACAGGATGAAAACAAAATCGCATTAATCAATCAACTTGACAGAGCCAAGCCATGATTAAACAAGAAATAACAAAGTCCGCAGTCAAACACAGATATATTATCTCAAAACTAATCGATATTGCCATTTTCCCATCGAATATCTGTAACGTGTAATATATCTGTGCCTAGGTATCTTCATATATCAAAGGATTTTTTCTTTTTTTTTTAATATACATTTATAAAATTGGGATCAAACATTTTTTTTAATCGAATGAAATGTGTTTCCGTGGCTGTTTTGCAATAAGATTTAGCACTGGAGAAGTACACCTGAGAACGTTCTGAAGTTTCGTCAAGATAGGCTCGTGACTCAATTAATAAGTTACGTCATTGAGTGTGTTTTGAATAAATATTCCGTCGTACAATACAACGCATAAATTATAATCATTCACCCCTTTCAAGCCAGATTGTAAACCTGCGTAATTTAATTCACTCTCTTGTTCAAATATAATTTCCTAAACGTAGCTTTTACTGATGGTTTGTTTATTTTTATTATTGACATATGAACCTTTTATAATAAATTTTATACAATAAACGTTGAATACCGTTAAAATGATTTCTTATATTTATTTAGCATAAGAGAAACAAGAAAAATTGATTATCCTTGTGTTTTTACACATTTGCAAACAAGCAAACATTTATCTGTTTACAAAACAGTTTCATATGAAAGGGATAAGAATGTTGGAGGTGGGACAAGCATACTGTGGATATGCACACATGTTCACACAGACCTATAATAGATGTGAAAGACATGACCAGAAATCATCTAGTGATGGGAACCGTTAGAACACCAACAGGGTGAAGATCACTCGTCAACGTAGATTCAGTCTGACCAAGATTGGCGGGAAATGTTGTAAATCACAATTCGCTGATTAAGGGGTTTGAATGATCGGGTAATTTTCATTGAGTATGAATTGTATGGTTCAAGGCAAAGAACGGAGCGGAGGATGTTCGGAGGATTTTAGATTGATGGATTTGAGTTAAGATTAGAACGGTTCCGTATAGGTCATAGTTAGTACGATCATACTGGTCCAGAATGGCAGTGTTTTTTTTTTGTTTTTTTTTTTAATTAATGGAAGTTTAGATTGCTTATCAACTAGTCGATTTAGCAGTCTGAATCTTGATTTATAGTTTTACGTTTGAGCCTAGTATTGGGATTCCACGTCGTTGGTCGAGGTACAGTCCAAGGCATCGTACTTTTTTCCCAATGGGATTAGAAAGATTATTGAAATACGGATGAAGGTTTTTTTTGTTAAGGGTGAAAACAATGTATTTAGATGTAGCTTCATTAACCTTGACTTTCCATTAGGAGAACCAGAATTGGAATGTGTATGTGATATTGTAAATTACGTTAAGCCATAAAGCGACCTTTATCTTTACTAAATCTAACGATTTGTGATAAAATTTAAAAAAAGAAAAGTGAATCCAACAAACTATACAAGATAATTAATATTCAAAATAGCATCCATTAAATGAAGTTAATAAAAAATCTATTATTTCGCGAAATTCACATAATAATATACGAATATGCTATAAAATATCTTCTAATTTACTGAATAAAAGTGCGCACAAACAATAAAATAACTATCGTTCAGGCGGAAGAAAACGAGGATTTATTATGGGTAGAAAATAAAGATAACATAAGACTACTGATTTTTTGAGATATCGTCGTCAAACCTCTGTAGATTTTGTCCACTAAATGATAATCAACTAATTCCAACACAATATTATAATAATATCACACGGAATTCAGATGTATCATCATATAAACATAAGTTTTGTAATTTACTGACTAAAATGAATATAAATATTCAAATAACTTGTTTCAGGTAGAAGAAAACCAGGATTTAGTGAGAGTAGATAATAAAGACGAGCTATAACGAATATTTTTTTGAGAAATGGTCACACTTCATTTGATTTTGCCAACTAAACGATAATCAACTAATTCCAACACATTATAATAATAATTCACATGTAAAATAATATCAATGAAATTTTTAAAAAATCTGAGATAACACGGACTTCAGATGTATCATCACATAAATAGAAATCTTCTAATTTACTGATTAAAATGAACATAAATATTCAAATAAATTTTTTTCAGGTAGAAGAAAAACAGGATTTTGTGAGGATAGATAATAAAGGCAAGTTATAACGAATAATTTTTTGAGAAATTGTCACACTTCATTTGATTTTGCCAAGTAAACGATAATCAACTAATTCCATCACACTATAATGATAATTAACATGTAAAGTAATATCAATGAAATTTTAAAAAATCTAATTTTAACACGGAATTCAGAATATAAGTCTTCTAATTTACTGACTAAAATGAACATAAATATTCAAATAACTTTTTTCAGGTAGGAGAAAACCAGGATTTAGTGAGGGTAGATAATAAAAACAGACTAATGTTTTGAGATATAATTGTCACACTGCTTTTGTTAACTGAATCCAAAGGTCTATAGTAGATAATTCATATGTAAAATAACATCCTATAAAGAATTTTATTGTAAAAAAATCTAACATCCCGAACATATCTCGAAATTCGTATATACCAAAATACAATAAAATGTCTTTTAATTTTTCAATTTTTAAATAACTAGGATAAATAGAAATCCAGATGTTTACAATAAAAAGTCTTCTGATTTACTGACTAATGCACTGCGTTTTATACTACATAAGTGTTCATAAATCATAAAATGATTTTTTCAGTCAGAAGAAAACAAGGATCTCGAGTTGATAAAAAATAAAGACGACCTAAAACGAGTATTTTTCTGACAAATTGTCATTACAGTGTTTTTTATTTTGTCAACCAAATCCATCAAACTATAGTAGATAATTAATATGGAAAATAACATCCAGTAAAGAATGTTAGTAACAAATCAAAGAAACCACGAATTCAGATATATCAACATACAATAAATAATACGTCTTTTAATTTATTATATAAAATCCTAAAAACCTGTTTATCTATCTATCAGATAGAAAAAAACGTTGGTTTCGAGTACACAGAAAATAATGTAAAATTCACATAATCAATGTACGTAATTACACAAATAACTTTTATTTGGATAGAAGAAAACCAGGATTTCATGTAGACTGAAAATGAAGGCACCCTAAACGAGTAATCTTTTGAAAAAATTTCGTCAATGTGTTTTTTATTTTATCTACTAAATCCGACAGATTATATTGGATAATCAGTATTTAAAATAACAGCCAGTAAATAAAGCCTATTAAAAATATCTAGGAAAAATGGAAACTCAGATTTATCAACATACGATAAACTGTCTTCTGCTTTACTGGTTAAACTTTATCCAAATAAAAAATCTACTTTTGTTCAGGTAGACTATACAAGACCGAGGATATCATTATAGGTAGAAAATATCCTAAAACGAATAATTTTTTGACAAATTGCCATATATCAATATTTCAATGTGTGGTGCACATTGAAGCCACTAAGTCATTATATTTTTGTAATTATTAATCCATGATATTGCAGAAGAGACTAGATAGATTTCTTATGTCTAATTCGATCTTTATAAACTACGTTGCAGTATTTGCCAGTATATTAAATTTAACGTCATTATTCTTATGCCACATTGTTTAAAAAGAATATGTCTATTTTTTAAACGGACTTGAAAAATTGTTGAATATTTGGTGTTTTTAAATTTTATTCTTAAATAACGCGTGAGTTGTTCCATGTTCAGGATTTGGGGGGTCGGAAGTAAGTACAGTATACTCAACAAGTTGTTGCATCGTCAGTAAGTTTTTAATTTTTTTTTATGTGTTAAAAACAAAGAAAAATACAGATTTTTTTAGTAAACGAATCAGGAGAAGGCGGAGAAGTACGTAAGTTTTATTAGGAAAGGTTAAAGTTACATACTTTCTCAGATGTCGGTCGATCAACAGGTGCAGTTGCTCGGCAAGGGACAAGATAGGTACTCTGGGCCTCTTGCAAACGTGGGGGAGGCTTTGCCCCCCAAAGCATGCGCGGGTCCCCCTCGGCCCCCACTGCCACATTTTCTCCTCTTCCTCCCAAATCGATCTATCGAAACCCCCCCTGGCAATAATTGTTACTATTCATCCCTCTGGCATCCACTAATGATGACTGTGTGCCATTCCGTGTCGAGGCCTGGATTTTTTCACGTTTTCACTTTGAGGGCTGGCCGGGCGGGGATCCGTGCGGGGGCGGAGGGTTTCGACCCCTGGGCAATCTGGAATTTTAATTCACCCCGCCTTCCAAGGGTTTACCACTTTTTACACCTCACACGCAATGCAAACAATTGCATATAGAATCAATTTATGGCTTTTTATTATTTACCTTTTTTATTGAAATCGTTGGTAAATTATCATGTATTTTTATTTAGCACAAAGTCAAGTTTTTATCTTAAAAACTGTATAACAATAATAATTCCACCGTGCTCATTACCTAATGCCACAATTATTTTTTATTTTATTTATTTTAGATCCGGGCAGAGCCCATTCAATACTTATAAAAAAAAGTAAAACAATAGTAAAAGTATACACAGATTGAAATTAAATTATACATAAGTTTTCTTAACAATATCACCATATTAGTCTAAAAATATTGAAAAAACTAATCGAATTACAATGGCAAATATATTATTAGTGATAATGAGATCAGGTTAAACTTAGCATTAAAACTAAATTAAATGTAATATAGTAGGTACTAAAAATATGTTAAATTTAGAAAACAAAAAAATACACACACACACATAAAAATATAACGGAGAATAATATTGCTCTTGGGCCAAAGCCCGTGCAGGTGGCCCTTATGCAAAGGAAGGTAGCTCCATGTGTCCCACATAATAGAGGCGTGTCATGCCTTGGCTCCAAACAGAGAGCGTGTAGCATGCCGCTGGATTTGAGAATGGTTCTCGGACACGGTAGCGAGTTCCAGGGTCCCCTGTTCCGCCTTTTGTGGGAAATAGAAGTTAAGTTATGTGTTTTATATTTCTGTGTCTTGTATGAATGAACGTATTTATCGGTGTGAATGGGGAGGGGCTGATGGCGAAGTAGCTTCTCCATCGCCTCTCAGGCTGTGTGTATGACTTGGTCTGATGGCGTTAATTTTGAAAAATACCCCATCGACCCCAATTTAGATTAGTTTATTATAGGGAACAGGTAGATGGAGAATTATCGAGTGCTCCATCTACCAAACAGAACGAGTTGATCAATGTATGTTGGTGTGATTGTGTATAGAGTATGTAGCGGTATTTTGTTAGTGCTTCGGGGCTGAAATGGCCAAGCTGTCGGATACCCCTATTCAAATATTAATAATATTGCTTAAGAGGAAATACTAAAAAATAATTAAAAATACAAATAAAGAAAAGAGTTGCTGGCGATTAATTTTGTAAAAATTTATCGGAAAATAGTCTATTCATATAGGAGATTGAGCAGTTGAAAAAATCTATTTGTTAATTATTGGCACCTTTCAATATTCTGTTAATTCCAGTGAACTTGAGGAAATCGGCTTTTAGGAAAGTAATGTGGGAGGTTTGGCAAGATCTAGTGGTATAATTTGGGACATGGAAGGAAATAGAAAGAAGGAGGTCTGGACAGTCGATGATACTATGGAGGATTCCATGGAGGAAAATAAGATTTGTTTGTTCTCTACGGGATGAAAATAATCTAATTTGAAAAAGTTGCCTAAGATGAGAGGAAGATGAAGTAGAGGGAGATAGAGTAGATAGGTCGATGTGGGCTTATAGCCTAATATCCTTAGGAATTTATTCTGAACCTTTTCTATTTGATTAATATTAGGTTATCGAAGGCTAGGCCTTATTAAACAAAAGAGAAACACCTTCTCTGATGATCAGGGGAGAATTCTTGCAAATTTGAAATAGCTTTCCCAATTATAAAGTTATTTATACCGATGTGTCCAAAAATGAAATTGGTTTAGGGTCTGGGATATTTGCTGATGAGTACATTTGTGAGTATTGACCTTTGTGGCACACCTGCAAGCACATCTTCCATCCCATAAGTCTCCGTACCCTGGTTTACTGCGAAAAATATCCCCTTAAGTATGATTGTATACTCAGTTAACAAAGCTGGGGTAAAAATAATTTTAATTTGTATTATAATCCTTCACGCGCTACTTTGTCGAAGGCCTGAGAAACATCTTGAAACACTGTAGCCGCGCACTGTTTCTGCTCGAGACATGAAGTAATGAAATCTGTAACTCTGTGAAGTTGATGAGTGGTGGAATGATAGATTCGAAAAAAATTGATGGTGTGGTAAAAATGCTATTTGAAGTAGCAATAGAGATAATTCTTTTATAAATTAATTTTTCGAATAATTTAGAAGGAACGGGTAACAAACTAATAGGACGATAAGATGATGGGGAGCTTAAATTACGCTAGCCATCCCTAATTTAAATTTAAAAATAAAAACATAAATATAAGTTCCTAACTAAAAGTTGGTTTCTTCAATTAAAATTTTTCTGTAACTATATGTTTGCATGCACGTAACTGACTAAATTTTCCCAGTTGCTACTATTCAAATCATTAATAAATTGTTCCCCCTGAGTAATTAAGTTGCAATAATTCACCCCTAAACTTAAATATTGTAGCCATAAAATAACTTTTATTTTTATTATTCATATAATTATGTCCGCCGAGTTGAACATTTAATATTTTATACACAACGGGAAATTTGGCTGACTACTAGCATTTAAAATTTGCCATAAAACTTTGTTTAACTTTTTCTAGTAGATTCACTAGTTTTCGTGATCCGCTTGACCAATTAATATCTTTCAATTAATTAAGGTTTTTAGTTGAGATAAATAAGTCAGTGTCACGAGCAGGATTCAAACCCACGATCTTCGGCTAGATGCTCTACCAATTGAGCTATCTGACCTCGATCCACTCGGAAACTAACTTCCTATGTCAACCCTACCTTTTCAATTTTCCCTCCTTTTTGCCTTTTTTTTCTAGTAGTTAGTAGTAGTCAGAAACGTTCGGGAATTTTTCCCTCTTCAATTGTATGTCAGGCTTATAAGCAAGACGAGGTATTGAAGAACTGTCAAAAGTTACCTTTTTTGGCTTAATCATAATCAAATTTATCCAATTTCCAATTAATAATAATTTTGGGTCAATTCATCAGCAGTTGAACCTGCTTCGTTATTCTTTGATACTTAGGTTTTGTAGTTCGGACTTTTTTTATTTTTTAGTCACTCTATCCTCATTTTCTTGGTAGGACCGAAGAGTTCGGGAATTTTTCCCACTTCAAGTCAGGGTTATAAGCGGGAAGTAACTGATTTAGGGTCAGTTCCTCAGCTGGTACTTTTTCAATAATACTTCCTGAAGTTTGCTCGTTTTCTATATATATCCTATATACATTTCTTCAATATAAGTCTTAAAACAACTTTTTGTATGTTTATCTACGCAAGACTCCAGAACAGTTCATTCACAACTTTTTGAAATTATTTCGTCCATTTCTAAAACTTGTTATATCATAAGAGCAGTTTTATTTCATGCAGAAAGCATTGCAGTTTAATTTAAAAAATATTGAATACACGTTTTTTTCTAAAAGGATGGTTGTATTGAATGAATGAATTGAATGAAACATGGTAGCACTTGTAATAAAAAAATTAAAATGTTGTATTCGTACATTCCTATACAGAACAACTTTACTTGAATTCTCTAATGGGTACTAAAACCGAACAATTATCTATATTTAGAAAGAATAGGGCAAACCGCTACAAAATTCAAAATGACCTCCCTTGCTTTTAAGTCACAAAGACGACATTCTTCTCGTTTAGAAGCTTGGTACGGTTTATAGTTCAAGTTAAGCAACTCGCCCATTAACTTCATCAACCATCTGATGAACCGAGGATCAAAATTTTGCTTGTTTTTTCCAGTCCGAGCTGCACACTTTACATTCGGAATTAGTTCCCTGTATAGTGTGTAATGTTGGGACATCATGGCTCTTGTCATAAACTCTTCTCTTAGGGATTCTGTAACCGACATAATTAAGGATTGGAGGTTGGTTTTAAATGCACGAGTGTCAAAAATCAAAATACGGTACAAGGATAGCCTTGGAATCATATGTTTACGAGGTAGTGCCTTCCATTCAAATGCCCATAATAGCCCTTTTTTCCACATTTCACACGCCATGGTCTTTTATCTGTGCGATAGTAAACCTATAACTCCAGCTCATCTAGCGTCATTATATAAGTTGGAAAGAAACATTGGAAGGTAAAATAATTTGCAAACAAAAAAAACATTGAACCTTTTCCACCTCTAGGAAATATGTAAATCCCCAAACCTGGGAAGCGTAGAAGAGAATCGATCGAGAAACTGAGTTAAACATTTGTAATTTAGCACTTAAAGGAACTTACGAGTGTGATAGCTCCACTCCAGATGGTACTTAATGCAAACTTTGCAATTTTTGCTTTTTCAACTAAATCTTTTTTTGAAGGACAACTTAGAGGTTTGACAAAATGATTATCAAACAGGTGTATTTCAACTTGGAAATTCGTCGTGAAACAATCTCGTCTGATGTGATACAGATGAAAAAATTGTGTCTGAACGTACGAAACGTAGAAATGAAACGTTGTTCAGCTCGGGTAAAAAGGAAAACGTGGAACTTTTTGGTGAATGGTCTTCATTGTTCTATTAAATAAAAACTGGAAGGAGTTAAAAAGCTCATTAAAACAGTGTGATGTCGGAAGAATTATAAGAATTTAATTTTTTTAAT
Organism: Cimex lectularius; assembly: GCF_000648675.2. Classification (NCBI taxonomy): domain Eukaryota; kingdom Metazoa; phylum Arthropoda; class Insecta; order Hemiptera; family Cimicidae; genus Cimex; species Cimex lectularius. The sequence continues at coordinate 1,072,717 of NW_019392687.1, forward strand.
GTGAGGAAGAAAACGGATTTTTTTTTACTTTAAATTCAAATCTGCTAAAACTTGATGACTAGATTCAAATCAAGGAAGTTAAAGGGGGTAAACCGAAATATTCTACCTCTAGCCTAAAATTTCTGCCTAAGGACAATCCGACGACAAGCACCTGTAGCGTTCACTTGTTGCTGTATCGCTCCCAATTGCCCTATCTTCACGCATCGGCTGAAATTGGCCCATTTCCCCCCTTTTGAATAAGTTAATCTATAATAATTTATTGTATGATCAAATGAAAATGACAACCATGAATTTTTTACCACGAAAATTGGCCGATGGCTCAATAAAGACAGCTAAAACAGTCTCAGGGTTGACGTTATCGCGTTATAAAATGTTCCTTTTATATTTCACTCCCGGGAGAAATCATTCCCTGCCCCCCTATAAATTTTTTTTCGCTGGAGATGCGGAGCCGGTGATTTTCGGTTTAATTAGCAAGAGTTCAGGCTTTAGACAAAAAGGTAACAAGCGATAGACGTGCGCCCCTGGTACCCGGGGGCTGTTGTGAGATCCATTACAAGACCAATTTGGACCCGGCCCAATTTTCCACTAACTCAACGGAACTTCGCTTGTCCAGACGTTTCCTGGATACTGAAAAAACACGTCGATTTTCTTTTCAAACTTCAATACAAAATTTTCAATTATGTTGACTCGACGTAATGAGAAAGTTTTACGGTTGTGTTAAAACATTTAATTATTTTAATGATTTAAAAAAACTCCCAAAAAAAATCATATTAAAGCTAACATATCAGTTGTCAGGGAATGTCCCAGTCATTATGATTAATATCACCTGAAAGTAGACATTATTAAAAATAAACAAACAAACAATTAAATAAATAGGCAGAAGTTGAGGTGTATCCGAGGAGGAGTAAAACTCGCTGATTCTGTCCTCTGTTTTGTGGTGAGTCCTGCACAGCTGTTGCACTCATAATAAGTGCCTCTTTCCTTTATTGCAAAATTATTAAACAGTACACAAAGTTGTTTCATTTACTTTAAAACATATTTTAAGTTTTGTTCTTGAGAAGTTCTTCTTTTACTTTATATTATTTTTTTATCGTAAAGTTACTAACCCTCACATTATAGTAGCAGAGCATATAAAAAGTAAGTAAATGAAATAAGGGTTTGAGGAAACGATTAAAAGAATGTGAGGGTTAGCCACATTACGATTTTAAAAAAAAATAGAAGAAAATTTCTCAAGAACAATACTTAAAATATATTTTAAAGTAACTGAAATAACTTTGTGTACACTTTAATAATTTTGCAATAATATTTTGTTCTTGAGAGGTTAATTTATTTTATTTTTTTATCGTAATGCGGCTCACCCTCACATTCTGGTAGCAGAGCTTATAAAAAAATAAGTAAATGAAATAAGAGTTTGAGAAAACGATTCAAAGAATGTGAGGGTTAGTTACATTACGATTTAAAAAATAAAAGAACAATTTCTCAAGAACAAAGCAAAATATATTTTAAAGTAAATGAAACAACATAGTGTACACTTTAAAATTTTTCAATAATATTTTGTTCTTGAGAGGTTGTTAATTTATTTTATTTTTTTTATCGTAATGCGGCTCACCCTCACATTCTGGTAGCAGAGCATATAAAAAAATAAGTAAATGAAATAAGGGTTTGAGGAAACGATTTAAAAAATGTGAGGGTTAGTCACATTACGATTTAAAAAATAAAAAAATAAAAGAACAATTTCATCGTAATGTGACTAACCCTCACATTATTTTAGTCGTTTCCTCAAACCCTTATTTCATTTACCTATTTTTTATATGCTCTGATACCAGAATGTGAGGTTAGTCACATTACGATCTAGAAAAAAAAAATAATTTCATCGTAATGTGACTAACCCTCACATTATTTTAATCGTTTCCTCAAACCCTTATTTCATTTACTTATTTTTGTATATGCTCTGCTACCAAAATGTGAGGGTTAGTCACATTACGATTTTTTAAAAAAACTTCTCAAGAACAAAATATTATTGCAAAATTATTAAAGTGTACACAAAGTTGTTTCATTTACTTTAAAATATATTTTGTTTTGTCTTGAAAAATTGTTCTTTTATTTGTTTTAATATATTTTTTTTTTATCGTAATTTGACTAACCCTCACATTTTTTTAATCGTTTTTTCCAACTTTTATTTTATTTTCTTATATTTTATATGCTCTGCTACCAGAATATGAGGGCTAGTCACATTACGATCTTGAAAAAAATAAAATAACAACGTCATGTTAGAGAAGGCTTTTAATTATTCTAAATTCGGAAAAAATATTATGCGATACTTAAATGTACTCAAAAACAATATATAACATTTTAGTTAATTTGTTATCCTGGCTAATTATCATTAACAAATTCTCTGACAAACGCTAAGAATTTTGATATTACTACATAACAGAAATGTTTCGCTCAACGTAGGGCCGTTCAATTTCAGGTTTAATAAAGCAATGAGGGCATGAGGGCCATTTGGAACAACTGCGAAATATCAACATGGGTAATAATCCACACAAGAGGAAAACACTTACATTACACTTAGATTACGCCCGACGATATTATCGAGTTTGCATGTTTTAATTTTACTTGCTAAATTATAACTATTTTTACATTATTTTTTGTTAAATTTTTAACTTTAACCTTAGTTTCTACTAAATTGGTCGTATTATTTTTACTGTTGACATCAGTTAAAAGGAGCTTATTTATTGGTCAATTCTCTTTCATGGGCTTCTCAGAGGCTGAGTAAACTCGATACATTAGACCTCAAGAAGTCTCTAAGTACACAGACTGATTAGGAACTCCGAAGTTTCTGATGAACATGAGGTCATATTTGGGCTGATGATCTTGTAGTATGGTCGTCTCAGATCATTGCGGATTATCTTCACTTCGGGTTAGCCAGATGTAACGAGGCAGTAATTTCCCATCTTCAATGATGGGTCAGGGTTATGAGCAGGGCATAAACGACCACTCAATATGTCGAGTAGATGATCGCGACTAAACGGACCAAAACAATCGGAAACGACCAAACTACAAAAAAGAAATCTCACAAATTGAGTTTCTGTTTAATTATTTTAAATAATCGCACAACTCAGTTGTTTTTAACAAGAGATTATCCTGATTATTTCTGTTATAAAAATATACATTTATGAAATTAGATGAGTTTATTTTTAAACATATTTTCTGGAAATCTCGTTGTTTTTTAAAATACTAAACGAGTTTACAAAATGTTTGCTGATTTAAAAATCAAATCCTGTCCATTTGAATTAAATTCTTACACCGACCCGAGAGAGTCCGCGTTGGATGATTGGTATTTGAAAAGGTCCGGGATTAAACTGTATATTTTCAAGGGTGGCAGACTCATCGAATTCATCAGGTCGATGATGAACGGGCCGGGCCGGAAGATGCGACCACTTGAATTTTCAAAGTCGGGCTTCGTTGATTCCGATTACAATTTCATATCCAGAAGTTTCAAAGAAGGAAGAAAATTCGAATATAAATCTTTTTTCGATAATAAAAAGGTAAATAAAAAAGATTAAAGAAACAAAATATCCGGGACATGATTTGATTACATCTTAAGTTATTTTAATAAAACAAACCCGAACAATACAAAAACAGGTGTAATGACGAAATTCGTCTTTACAAAAGCATAATCATAAAGGGCCTGCCATTGTTTGGGGGCGGGTTTGAGTTGATGCACTGCTTATAACCCCGTTTGAAAAAATACCAAAATAAAATTATTAAAGTAAAAACAGCAAGAATGGAGAGACTAAATTGGTCAAAAATGACTCAACTACAAAACTTAACTATCAAAAAAGAAACAAGCAGGTCAATCTGCTGATGCTTTTTTTATTTAATTGTGCGATTTCGTTAAGGTTCCACGGAATGCCCATCCTCGCTTTTCTCGCCTTCCTCATTGTGGGTTTACATTAGTGCTCACCCAGCTTATATCTCTGGCCCATCATTGAATGGTACGAAAAACTGAAAAATTGCGGGAATAATCAGAACAAAATGTTTGGAAACAACCAAAAGTTCATCACGTCGCACACCAAAAGACGAAATGTCTCAAGTTTTGTTTTTGTGTAATTTATCAAAACAATCATAAATTTATTCATTTTTAAATCAATAATAATTTAGGACCAATGTTTCATCAGGGTTTCTTCTCGCTGTTTTGATCTTCAGACGCGGTCTACGGTTTTCGACTTTTGGTTTGTCTCTGTACCTCACCCTGCTTATTCCCTGTGCCACCATTTAAAATACATACGAAAAAAGCGATTATAGGCAGTCCAAAATGGCAAAAAAAATCAAAATTTCCTCACGTCGCACACCCAATGACGAAACATCGCATTTATAATTATTGAGATGCGGTCTGGTGTGATGTAGGTTTCAGAAAAACATTTTCTTTATCGTGCCAACGTTTCGATCTTTATTGAGATCATCTTCAGACAAACACTTTGAGCCCTGATCATTATCATCATCACTAATCACCACACATCGCAATTTATGTTTTGTATAATTTGGATTTGGACATAGGGTGTTCGGCTACTCGTGTTACAAAATTTGCCAGTAGATTCTACATTCAAAAAGTCACCATAAATTTCTAATTAACTATGGTCCGAATCTCACCAGTTTCGGAGTTATTCCACTTTTCCTGATTTTTTAAGATTTCACGACCTAGCTTCACATAAACAATGATAACTCAAAAACTAAAAAAGGTTGAGGACAAATCCGTGCATACAATTGAAAACTACACTACATTTTCAATAAGATGTGATTAATACATAATAATTAATACATTAAACATTCGTGAAATAAATGCTTTAGTAGCGAGAACTTTGGAAAAAAAAATTTTAAAATGAAAAACTTGCTATGTTGATTCTAAACCACTATTTCTAAACCTAGAGACCAGCAAATTTCAGAAAACGTAATCTATTTAATATCTTTTTTAGTTGTGTAATTTATTTTTTAATTACCTTTTTCAAAGATGTAAGAATTGAGGGAGGAAAGGAAAAAACCGTGGCTGACCGATTGGTAAGGTGGAAAATTTAAAAAAAAATTAAGAAAATTTGGAATCAATTTATTAAACTTTTTTTTAAATTTCGGTTCGAATAGTGCAAGTGTTTACCTTTTATCAACACAACTGCAACTTTGATTAAAGAATTATTGTATTATTATTCTCAGGAATAAAAGAGTTTTAAAAATCAAAACATTTTTAGTTATCTACGTGATAATAACACTATAATACTTTTTCTAATGAAGAATACGCTGATGTACATCTTATGAACTTATAACTTAATCTGCCGGGTTTTGCGGGTTTCATGCGACGGCAGCGCGGCGAAAATACTTTGCGGAGGGTGGAGCGCATTTCGAATCAAAATTAAGAAACGTTTAATAAATTCATTCAATATTCAAATATAACAGGGCAGAGCCGATGTTAGATGTTAGTCTTTATATAAGGTATTGGTTGAGATAAAAAAGTCAGTGTCACGAGCGGGGTTCGAACCCACGTCCTTCGGCTAAATACGCCGCTGCTCTACCACTTGACCTACCGTGACTTCGATCCACTCAGACACCAACTTCCCATCTGAACCCAACCTTTCGAATTTTCCCTCTTTTTGCCATTTTTCAAATGTCGTGTTATCTCAAGTAGTAGAACAGCGGCGTATTTAGCCGAAGGACGTGGGTTCGAATCCCTCTCGTGACACTGACTTTTTTATCTCAACCAATACCTTATATAAAGACTAACATCTAACATTGGCTCTGCCCTGTTATATCGAGCAATGTTAACTAGCCGATTCTTACAAATCTACGTCATCATTTTTCTCGATCTAACACGACCGAACAGAGATAACATGGTTAACACAAAGATCGTGAATACCCCTATTAGCTCTCAAAGGGCGCACTAAATTACTCCCCGAAAATTACACCTTGCATCTTTTTCATTGACTCAGCATTTAAAAGAAACACAAACGTGGATAGAAAGACCAGAATAAGGAAGGAAGAAACACTAATAATTAGTAAGATTATCGTTTATAGATTTTTAGTATTAAAATAAACTAATCTTTTTATGTAAGGTTTTTGGTTGAAATGAAAAAGTTAGTCCACGAGCGGGATTCGAACCCACGACCTTCGGCTAAATACGCCGCTGCTCTACCACTTGAGCTACCGGACACCAACTCTCCATCTCGACCTACAACCATTCAAATTTTCTCTCCTTTTCGCCATTTTTCAACCAAAAACCTTACATAAGAAGATTAATTAATTGAAAGAAGTAATTTAGTCAATAGACCACTAAATATAATGGAATTAAAATAAACATTTTTTACGGTTATTTTTATGGCTGTTTGTAAAACAATTTTTTTTAGTTAATGGTCAAGTGGGTCCGGATAGAGTCAAATCCACTGAATAATAGTTACGTAGTTAAATACCTAAAACGTCTTGCAAATCCTATCTCCTGGTTCCGAAGGCAAATATTTGAACCCCATTACGTAACCGTTCCACGGCAAACAGCCTTTTCCCTTCGAATCGATATCCTTTCGTCAAATAAAAACTTCAATTAAGGGATGGGCCGGCGTTCGAAATGAAATTTACCGACCGTTCCCCTTTCCGAAGAATGGGACATTCGTATGCATTGAGTTATGGGTGAGTTGGGAGCGTTTCGCAACTTTCGACGACTGCGAGGAGGATGTAGAATCCGGCAGGCCTTCGTTTTGTCACGTATTACGGAAGAAGTGACAATCCCTGATAAAGTCACTGGGGTTGTTTTATAAATAACACACACAAAAAAATAACACAAACTTTTCTCTCGCCGGAGCCTTTCCTGCTTTGTGAAGCGTAATAAGCTTGACGTCTATTGAAAAGTCTTAACGCCATTTTTTTCTCTCAAAGTTAAACCGGAACTTATTTAAAAAAAAGTATTAAGTTTTATTTCTGATATCAAACTCTTTACAAATCAAGTTAACGTCTAATCAACAATCGTTGAAGATAAGACTTTATACATCGCAAAAAAAGTAACACTTTCAAACAAACAAAAAATAATTTTAAATAATTATATACATCATATACAAAAATACAAAAATTATATACATATTTAAGCATATCTCGGATTGTTTCATTGTTAATTAATTGAAGTTTGAGGAGAGATATGACGGACACTTTAACACTGGTCATTATTGATCAAGTCTGGGTCCGCCTACATTCGCTCATTGTTATAGGTCAGATACGTAATTGTGTCACTCGGATAATATTTCATAATGAATGCTGATTGTAAACGATGTATAAATAGAAATATATTGTCAGATTAATATTTTTATTACTGAACCGTAATTTTAATAAATAATTTTATATCTTATGATGTTGTATAAATAAATTTTTACTTTTAAATTTAAGGCAGTAGAAGGTTGGAGAAAAAGAAAACCCTGATAAGCCTGTCAAAAAAATCCATTTTAAATGACAAACAATTAAAGACCAACTTCTTAACACATTATTTCTAATTTTTTCACTCTTTGTAAATGATGGTTATAATCACAGATTTGTTGTTTACAGCGATTTCGAGCAATAGCGTAACCATAACGTTTTTTTTAATATTATTTTTTACGGCTGACGGCGTCCCCCGCAAATAAGCAGAATGCTCTTTGTCGACGACCTGTCCTTCTACCATTCAGGTAAGGATCTGGCGGTGGACGACGGTAGGATGCAGTCCGGCGGTAAACGTCGAGAGCCGAGGAAACCGGATTTACCTTCTCATCGTCGAAAACGGTGTGCGTCCATTTCTGCAGATTGAAGAGGGCCTATTTGATAAGAAATTAAGATGGCAGCCACGCATCGACGTCACTGAGGTGAGCAGGAATACTCTCGCACTGTTGAAGTTTGTCGGTCACTTTATATGTGGAACGAATATGGAGACCCTGCTAAAAATGTTTGACTCGTACTTTGTTCGAAGTTCTTTTATGAGTGCATGACCTCGGCCTTAAAAACGCGACTGAGAAATCTAGGTAGGCTCTATTATCAAGGCGTAAGAACGATCTCGGGAGCGTTCACGACCAACCCCTTGGCCAGCTGCTGAGAGCTTGGGGTATTGCCTGCGGAGAGAGAGGCTCACAGATACGTAGCCGGGTTCCTGGGTATGCACGTACACAGAAATCTACGACAGGCTTCCAACGTGGAAGCGACCCCTCAGGAAGACTTAGAGGGGGTTGCACTGGACTTTGGATGGTTCTTCGTCTGGCCGACAGACCAACACCCCCTAGACCCTTCCGACTGTCTGTACTCCTGTCGAACTGTCTAAGTCGTATACACCGATATACCTTTACAAGACTTCTTTGAACTTAGAAACAGATACGCCGGTTTCGGTTTCGTTTTTATAGACGGGTCCAAGACCGGCGATGGTGTGCCAAAGAGGTGGCCACCTTTTTGTTGTTACCTCCTCATCGCAGCGTATACCCGGCGGAATTGTATGCAATTTGCCAGGTTCTAACCCGAGGAAGGCTCAGCTTTCCTCGTATGTACCGACTATCTGAGCGCTGTTTGGGCTTCACATGACAGGTACTCTGTGGACTCCTCAGAAAAACGTTGGTTTTTGTCGGGTTCCTGGATAGATCGGCCTAGAAGGTAACGAAAGTGCAGATGCGGCGGCGAAAGCCGGAACGAATCACCCTCCAGATCGGATTATATCAATCCGGCCCTCTGTCACTAAGCGAGCCATAAAAACTGATAAGGGAGAGATGGCAGCGTCAGTGGCTCTTGCGTGCTAAGAGCACGACCTACAGATGGCCCCCGAGGGTCTGAACCGAAACAATGAATAGTCCCTTGCCAGGTTTAGAATAGGTCATACGCGGTTGACACATGGGCACTTACTCGTTGGACAACTCACGCGCAGGTGCCCCCTATGCAGAGAAAAATAATTCGATATGCCCCATAATTGAAGCGTGTCATGCCTTGGCTCCCTATAGGGTGCGGGTGGGCATGCCGCCAGACATAACATGGGTTTTAGGACACAATAGTGAGTTTCAGAGTCCCCAGTTAGGGGAATTGGGAATTTTTTTTATTGTATATAGCCATCAAAATATGTGTTTTGTATAAGTGAGTGTATTTATTAGTGTGAATGGGAAGGGGCTAATGGAGAAACAGCATGGCGATGGAGTCCCTTTGTGCGAGACTTGGGTCGAAGGCGCGGAATGTTTATTAAATTACCTCGTCGACCCCAATTAGATTAGTTTGTTATTATGTGCAAGTCGATGGAGGAATATTGAGTACTCCTGTATATTTCGCATGCAATCGGGGCTGAAATGACCTAGCTATGTTCATTATTGTTTCTTTATTGTTTCATTATTGTTACTTTGTTATACTTTTCAGTGTTGAATGGGATTGTTTTACTCTCTGTATCATGTGCCCTACTACTGAAATTTTGTGTCTGTGTGGATGGTTGGATTGCGCGTTTATGATGTTCTCGGTTGCAGTTGGTTTTTGGTGAGTATTAAGCCCAAGAAGTTCATCAGAAGTTATTGATGTTTTCACTTTCTGTGGAGAATATAATGTTTTACGTATTGTGTTAAAGTCCCTAAGTACTTTTCCTTAGGAGGAGTTGTCTGTTATGGCAAGCATATCGTCGACGTATCTAAATAGATGGAACATTCCGTTCTCAGCCATTATTTTTGGGAAATGCTTAACAACCCTTCAAGAATGGCCGATGTTGGGATCCCCATCCCCATCCCTAGACAGTCGTTTACAGTGTATATGTGATTTATATCATTTAATGTTTTTCACGGCTCTGAGGAGAAGAACAAGAAAGTCCTGAAGTTTATCACCAAAAAGACGTTATTAAAAATGTTTGATCCCATTAAGCGTCTTTCTTGTGAATATATTTGGTATAATAAAGTTGCAAGATAATCATTTTAAGTTTCTTTTTAAAATTTATTTACACGACAGTCAGACGAATTTGTTTATTTCGGTTGAAAGTGTCGGATTATTTCTGAAAGCGTCTTCGTCTCATCCCGTATTCAGAACGTACACCGTCCTCGTCCCGGCTTCCTTTTTCCAATCCGAAATGTAATCTGCCTTAAAAAATACGATCGCATCTCTATATCGGTTCAAAACGACTCAATTAATTCGTGATATGAATTCCACGAAACTATAATAACAGAGAATTTGGCTTTACGTTGACAAAACTGCATTACGAATGTTAAAATAATAAATGCGTATTGTTCTACAATTCAAATTCTATGCACTATCATTTTACGAACACAGGAATCTGTTTACTTTCCAATCATAAACAATTTGGTTTCTGTTATTTTGGTGAAATAGAGCCAATACTAAGGCAGAAGTTAACTTATGTTGAACCGGCACACGGGCACTACTTGGGTCTGTCTTCTCGCGGGTTTTTTGTTTGAGTTATTCAAACGCGTTTCGGCATTACGCCATCTTCAGTGAAAAACTGTCTGTCATTCAGTCTGAGTGGGGTTTATATATTGTTGCGTCCGTCGCTTGTCGCTAGGGGCGTTGCGTTAGGGGGCGTGGTCTCCGTGCTCGTTGGTCGGTCTTGGTGGCGGTTATTTTCATTGTCAGTTATTATTTGTGCGTTGTCGGTTTTTTGTTTTTCCTGGTGTTGGTTGCGAAGTTTTGTTCTTCTGAACGTTTTCGTTTTTTGTTATGGAGTGTTTTTAGTGGTGTGAAGGTGGTGTGTGATTGTGAGTTTGTTTGTGCGTTTATAAGTTTTCCGTCTTTAAGTGTTATTTGTTTGTATATCTCGAGGTTCTCCAGTATGTTTAGTTTTCGTCCTTTTTGTGCGTTGTGTATTAATGTCATGCTTGTTTCTATTGTGTTTGGTTCGTGGTTGTAGTGTATTAAGTGTGGGGCGTAATTTGATTTTCCGTCATTGTCTCTGAAGGATCTAAGATGTTCTTTGAATCGATCTCTTAGTTTTCTTCCAGTCTGTCCGATGTAAGTGTATCCGCATTGACATGTGATGCTATAAACACCGTTGTTGTCAAGCGGGTTAGTTGTGTCTGAGTGAGTTGTTTTGAAAAATGGCAAAAAGGAAGGAAAATTCAAAAGGTGGGGTTGAGATAAAAAGTTGATATCCGAGTGGATCGAGGTCACGATAGCTCAAGTGGTAGAGCAGCGGCGTATCTAGCCGAAGATCGTGGGTTCGAGTCCCGCTCGTGCCATTAACTTTTTTTCATCTCAACAAAAAACCTTAATTAATTGTAATATCAAATAATATTTGTATTATTTGTTTTGTATAGGCTAAAATTTACAAAATATGCTTAAGGCTGTAATATGATTTTAAAGTTAACCTTAAATGAACATGAGCCTTTTGTCAGGATGATTACATTTTTGAAACCTTTTAAGAAATCTAACCTTTTCTCAGACTAAAACCAAATTTATGTATTTTCGTTAAGACCGGTGACTTTTCATTTTGACAAATAAATTATTTATCCCTTCACCTCGCCACAGTACCAAATGATTTATCGAAACGCAACATGTTGATAATAAGAAGTGTTTTTTCCCACAGGCGTGCGTGGCTGGAGGACTCGTGGGTGGAAAAATAAATGTAATCAACAAGTGCTCCCGATGAAATGGGGCCGGGCCGGTTCCATGTTGACCATGTTGACATTGCCTGACTGCATGGCATCAAGCTTTTACTCTACGATGGAATGAAGACCGTACACCCTTTGCCCGCGCTTCTTTCTTACCACCTTTACAGGCGTAATTTGACGAGAGGACACGAACCCTTTACAAGGACGATAATATTAGGCATCTTGATCACTTTTGAGGTTTGACGTCTAAACATGTTTTTGATGTGTTTGATGTCTAAATCAGGGGGTTTAATCTTCATGGTACGGCCTTCATTGTTTAAACTTACGGACTGAATAAAACCACTTATAAATGTTTTTTGGATAGGAATAGAACATTAAACGATACTGTAGACTTCTCTTCATAAGAACAATAACATCTATCGATATTACATAAATCAATTTCAATTCATAAAAAAAAAAGATCAAGATATCTATGAATAAAGTATTACACTAGACTATAAATCATTGAAATAACACAATACAATAATTTACCATTAATCATTTACAGAATAGATGTTTTCATCTAACAATAACGCATATTTTTCCTTGTGTCAGTTGAAAGTTGTTACAAAAAGCTTTCAAACATTGCTGATTTTATTTGGCATTAAAATATGTTAAGCTTCAGTCTATTTTATGTATATAAATCGTAGTAATCATCAAAACAAGACAAGTCGTTGACAATGCAAAATTGTAATTTTTGTGCCGGCAATTTAACCGCTCGATAGTTTTCGCCCGTAGTAATTATCTATCTCATAATAATAGCGAATGATTAAAATATGCGGGTTCGTTAAAAATCAATCAAGTAGACCATGTCACCAATGGCTTTACTATTAAAAAAAGCCTAGGTTTTGTGCTCCTTTTTGAGAAAGCAATCGAAACAGTATGGCGAGGTGGTATTATTTATATGAAGGTTGCTTATAATTTTCAAAATTATATAAATGAAATTGTGTACTTATTCTGAAAAACGAGATCGTTTCGTGTGGCCATACACAATTATATTTCTTTTTCTTTCAAGAGTAAAATAGGCGTCTCTCAAGGCTAGATTCTGGGTCCTACATTGTTTTTAATTTTTTTCAAGGAATTTGGAATAATAAAGCGACCCTGCACTAGATGTAAGTTAAAAATGATCATATTTAAAACTAGATCCATTTATTTCCATAAACAGAGGTATCCCATAACATAGTTCACAGTGGAAAGTCTTTTTTGATTGGTATAGGAATGTGACTTGGTCTAAGAATAACATTCGACTCAAAATTAAATGTTAATGAACATCACTTTGTTAGCAAAAGTAAAGCCCTTACTAGAGTATTTTCAATGCTTAGGAGTAGTGGGTACTTACCTGAATTCTGCCGTTAATACATTTACCTTTAGAGAGTCCTCGGATCACTGATTTTAATGAATCGTTTTACGATGTCACTAATTAGTCTTAAGATAAAGCTAATTATCTTTACGTTTAAAAAAAAGATGAAGAAATATGACACTATTATTGACATATAGAAAAGAGCGAGTGTATGCGGACCAAATATTATTTTATTCCGCATTGCGAGATGCATAGGTAATTGACGAAGCAGGGATGACATGTATAATTTTATGATTATTAAACAATCATTTTTATCTCAAATTAGTTGAATGAAAAAGTTGAGATAATCTACATGTTATTTACATCAACGGCCATGTGATGATATCTGCTGGATTATCGGCCAAACGACAAGGCCTTGTTTTTGATACAAATTTACCCGCCGTCTCAACTTTACGCTGTCACGGAAATTGATATTCATTGCACGGTTTCCATCGACCGGCCGTTTTGACAACAAAGGGTTCTTGGGGTTATATATACAAGCGTCATAATACCCTGTGTAAACATGTTACGTCCTCTGTAATTACTTAGATTCCCATTAATTGCACTCCGGGTCAATTTGAATCGCAGACCTCTAAACCGGACACGTAACAGATTTATTTAATAATGAACGATTGACTCGATTACTACAATGGGTTTTCCCTTTGTACAAAAACTTTTTTTATCTGTGTTTCGTAACATAATCGATACAAATAAATGTAAAAAATATATGTTGGATATAAATCACTTAAAAGGGTGTATTTTTTTAATGAAAAGGGGATTAAGCTTGTCAAAAATGTTGCGTCGATCAGCCCATGTCAAAATTACACATTTGTCAGAATTGGCGTAAAGCGAGGATTTCATTCTAACACAGAAATAAAATCATGTTTTGTACAATAGCAGTAATTAACAAAAAATTTATTTGTTTATCCTAATAAACAATGACTTTGCAAGATTGATACGAAAGATTTTCTAATATATTAGAGAAATTCTAAAACATCTGACAATGGCAATATTAACTTAATTGACCTTTGTGACGAGTGTGCGCTTAATTTTATATGTAGAGATTAGAACCCAATCGCTAGTTGTAATGTATGATGTGGTTGAAAATGTAGAAAAGAGTGTTGAGGCCACTGCTTCAACAGCCATCTCCCACGCTGCAGCTCTCGTCGACGAGGTCTTAACTTTCACTAATGGAGCAAGTCATCAGCTCTAGTTCCGGCAACATGAGGTTCCCGCATACTCGGTCATCCTAAAAAGGACTTCGAGAATCTTTAACGTCCGCACCTGGCCTATTCGGCCTTATCGGACGTTTTGATTCTCAAGATGAGAGCTGACGCACCTCCGCATACGACAGGATGGTGTTACTGCCGCAGCATTGGTGTACACACAGCTCAGCCCCGAAGGGGCAAGACAACCTCGCTCCCCTCTTGTCCATTCCTAGTGGCCGGGTCTGCATTGAGCATCGGCTCGTATGCCGCCGCAAAGGGCTACCTAAGCCGAAATACATTAGCTCGATCTCCCGCGCACTCCCTAGATAGAGAAGGCGACCCAGAGTATTGGGGTTTCACTAGCGTAGAAACTACCGGATTCGCCCCGGCCGCGGTTTCGTTTAAAGTAGAATTTCTACCCCCCCCCTAGAGGAGTACCGCCTATGGTAAAGCCTCCTATCGAGCTCAGCCTACACCTACATGCAAAGCATACTCGAGTAGAAGCAACCGATTCACTACCCGTTCCCATCCGCCACTTCTCACGCATTCGAGGGACTATCCAGCACAATCATTGCGTCCTCAACACCTATATGCTGCCGTCCGATCCGCCGTATCCCGTGAGGCTGGGTGTATAACGGTGGTAATACGCAAGCTTCGTGCGAAGATCACAGGTAGAAGACAGCCTCCTCTCTAGGTTCCCAACAGGGGCGTCACCACGTACCACTACGAATCCCATTCCCATTGTAACAGAGGCTGAAATTGGAACATTTCTGTTACCCCGTAGTACAGATGGTTATGCACCCTCCCCCGTGCAGAAAGGATCTGGTACCCAACCGTCGTGTGCCTCTGATAAGGCACCCGCCGCCCATGCCGACCCGAGGCCGACACGAGTACAGCCACGCCCTCTGTGCTACACCATTATTTTCCGCCCAGTTCCGGCAACAAGAGTACTCCAGCATCGTTTCGTGCACAGTAACTGACGTGGCCTGAGTCCCTTTGCTCACTAACGGGTCTACCGACACCCGCTGCATCGACCATCGGTTCATCGACATCAATCCATGGACTTCAACCATCGGCTCCACTCATAAAACCGGCCGTTTTCAGAGCCACTAAAAAACCCGGTTACTAAAATGACGTGATGATGTTCTTGAGAATATTTTTAGTTACTGGGAGGATTTCGCTGTACAGAACACGCCTCTCTTCATCATTGCTGCTTGGAGAGGCTGAATCATGGGTGGAGCTATATGGTTCCCTTACTCTTAACCTTCCCAGAGGCACTTCTCAGTCACTAATAATAGCCTCAATGGTGACATGATGTTTTGGAACTTATAGGTTTGAACGTGTGGCTCTACTAAACAAGTCCGTAAGTCCGTCCATAACAGTGCCGGTTAAGTCTGTCAAGTCATATTTTAATTATTTTGTACCTGAAGTTTTAGTTTTGTTTGTTTATGCATGGTGTGCAGATTCCAAGCGAATTAGACTTTTGTTAAGGTACATACCAAAATACCTTTGAGTAAATATACAAGCGAGTGACGTTTTATTCGTGATAAATAATATACCTATTTGAATTTATCGCCGTTTAATTTTACCTCCACTGACGGAACCAGGGCTCAAGGATTTGGAGATGGTGCTGAAGAGAGCGGATTGCTTTGAGAAAATGTCAAGGAAAAGGATGCTCTGGGATGAGGTGGCATGTTAGCCGTAAAGATAGTAGAGGAGTGGACCTAAGATGTTACCCTTGGAACACCTTTAAGGTAATAAAAAGAAAAAGGCGATCAGAGAATTTAAAAGTTATGTAAAGATAAAGATATCTTTGAGAAATAACCTCTGTTGCCAAATCCTCCCACAACATTATTTGCGAAATTTCTCCATGGGGTCTGTGGATTGAGCTGTTTGGTCCATATTTGTCTGCCTGTACTTGCTGGTTTGGTAAGTCAGACGTGTTTCAGTTTTTCGCCTTTTAAATAGGCGCAGAGGATTAAGTTTAAGTATTTGGAACAGCGAGATTTGTTTTACATAGATCTTTGCAAAGAATTGGGGAATAACAAATATTTAAAAAATGTAGAAAATAAATTTGCGTTTTGATTACAGCGTATTTGCTTGAATAATGATCACGAAAGATGGATCCAACGTTATTTCTTGGAATAAAAATTGAGTGAAAAGTGAAAAGATTCGACCGGTGAGTTATGGGTGCATTTTCGTCGGTGGTTGATCGCCCGGGGAGACCTTCGTCTTTATCAAATAGGAAATACGCCCTCATCACGGTCTAGTTACCCCGGAGGAGGAGGGCAAAAAAAATCCGGTTTAAAAATAAGAGGCAGGGTGGAAAGTCATGCGCACTGATGGGAAACCGAGGGACCGAGAAAGGGGCGGCAGTGTGAACAGTAGCCCGGGGATATGAGGTTCTCTCCTCTCACACTAAGTCTCATCAGGTACACACAAACAACACAAAACTCGGCTTCAAAGCACTGCCAATCAAACCAAAACAGAAAGAAAAAATGTTGGAAAAAATATATATCGAAAACTTTGCCTCGGCGCACCGAGTCTTCGGACAAGAACTGCATCTTCAAAATATATTTAATTCATATCTTTTTTTTTTAGAAATTCAAGCACCGGCTCTAATGTTTTTAGCATTTTATTCAATATTTCTGTACGGTTATACATGATTCGACTAACATTCAAAGCTTCAGGCTTGTATAAATTTTTTTTTTGTAAATATGAATGCTTCCATTTTTCTTCTCTAATGAAGAATCACTGCTTCCAGCGCACATCATCAAAGCACAAATCAAGGCCAAAAAATACAGTCAGAACTAAGCCAAAGAAACAATTGAATGATCCAGAGAATAAAAATATATGGGACTATTGATTACTAAAATTATTTTGAAATGGTTTATTGAATAATGCAATTAAATTTTCGTCCTCTTAAGCATCGTTCTTTGCCCTAACAAACATATTTTAAGAAATGAGGTCAAAACAGAAACAAAAATCAGGGCAACTATTATGGCCATTTTTACCTTCAGTATTTATATTTTGATTAAAATCTTTTTAAAGATCAAACATCGGCAGGGTTAAAAACTAAAAACAAATTACGAAAAAATTATTATTTAATTTAATTTAAATAGGAAACATTTCGAGTTTAATTTTAAATACATCATGTGAAGTCAATTTGTGGAACAACTAAAAATATATCTATTAAAAATGTTAAAAACTGGTTGAAACTAAGAAAATACATATGTATTAATAAACTGCAATGGTAATTATAATTTTTTAACTAAAACAATTTTACATTTTCAATTGTACAAAACTTTCCAGTTAATTTATTATCAGCGAAAAGCTAATTTGTAAACCATTAATAAAAAATCTCAGACGTTAAATTTCCGAACTCTCAATTTAATTTAAAAAACATCATCTGAGCAAAGTAAATTTCTAGAACAACTTATATATTTCTATTTAAAATAATAATTATTAAAAATAAGAACAGGCATTTGTATTAACAGTCTGTAATATTATAACTAATATATTTTTTCAACCCTTTAATTTTATACAATACTGTCGGTTTAATTTATCATCAGGGTAATCCATTTCGAACGTACTGTATTAAAAAGTATCTAATATTTTTAAAATCATATAAAAGTGTGCTTATTAAGTTAGAAACTGATAAAAAAATTATTGACCCTTTTATTTTACCAAACTCTCGGATTACTATAAAATAAATCATTTGAGCTAAGCCAATCTGAAGAACAATTGCATGTATTTGTATTAAAATTTTTTACATCTTGTCAGACATAAAAACAGGTGAAGGTATTATCCTAACAACCACCAATGACCAAACCTTTTTTGTCTAAACCCTTTCAAATATAAAAAAAATGAATAAAATGCAAAATAATAAATAGCAATTAAAACACATACATGTAGTTTTTTTTAGTCTGAAGCCTGAAAATTAAATTTTTTAACGATAAGACCAAGTATTATATATTAATAAACTGCAATGACAACATTTTTTTATTCAGAAACCATAAAAGTTTACTAAATACTCGTTTTAATTTCAAATACATCCTCAAGGTTAAGTAAATATAATGAACAACCAAATTTAGATGCGTTAGAAAAAATCAGATAACTTTAAGATCTCCTTAACTAATCTTACTATTAATAATTAATATAGTTTTGAAAAAATTCAATTTTACAAAGCTTTCGGTTTAATTTTCAATGAATCATAAAAGATGATCCTGGGTGGGTGAACTCATGCTAAACTATAGGGTTACTTATTGGGTCCGTCTTCACGCGCGGATTTATTGAACTACTCAAACGCGTTTCGGTATTTTTTTTCAGTGAGGATATCCAAGAAGAAATGATTCGTTCCTCACTGAAGATGGCGCAATGCCGAAACGCGTTTAAGTAGTTCAACAGACCCTCATATGAAGACGGGCCAAGTCAATTTGAAGTACAACTACTAGTGTATGTGCAAAAAATATATTGGTTCTTTGCAAATATAACAAAAGGCTTATTTATTAATAAACCGCGATGTGCTAACATACCCTAATCAAAAACCTTCGAGCTCTCGGTTAAATAACTTCATGTACATCATCAGAGATAAATGAGTATGAAGAGCAACTAAATTTAAATGTATTAAATATCAAATGTAGCCAAGGTTATGTAAAACTTATGTATCAATAACTAGCATTGAAAAAAAGCACGAGAAACTCTTCGATTTTACAAATATTTCAGCATAATTTCACATATATCGTCAGGGCTTAATCGATTTGTAATACTATTACATGTTTTGTTTAGATAATACATGATTATCTTAAATATAAGAAATAAATAATAAAAAGCAATGTTAAAAACTAATATAAACTTTTTCTACCAGAAACCCTTCTATTTGACAAAAATTTCTGTTTTACCAGTGCTAAGTCAATTTGTAGACAACAAGTATATATTTAAAAAAATTATCATCCTTTTAAAGGTAACATATAGCATACATATCAATAAACTACTTTATTAAAAACAAAATATATCCTGATCAGAAAACTTTCAATTTAAAAAAAATTCCGGCTTTTTTTCAAAACCATGAACGGAAGAATAACCAAATTTATATGTATTATTTAATAGCAAATATGTTTGAGATTAAATAAGGCGAATGGAATAAAATGTCCCTTTAAAAACGAATATAAATTATAAAAAAGCAATGAATTTAAAATACAATCATATGGCATTCGATTTTTTCGTTAATTAATTCATCAAAGTTTAAGTTTGTTCAAGCTTAAATTTCTGAAAAACTTTCTTCCTTTTTGTAACATATTTTGATTCATGTAAACAATCCTACTATTGGAAAACATTTTAAAAAACAGTGTTAACAAAAGTAACAGTTTTACGTAGGCTAATAAATTTTAAATGAAATCGTCAAGCTTTAAGTATTGTGAGATTAATATTTTATGTACAAAAAAATTATTTAGGGCAGAAGACTATTTTAGAAATATTTCTTTACAAAAATTAATAAAATTTTAGAAAATTCGGTTCAAGATGAAAATTGGTAATGAGCTTTGTCTCGTTAAAAATAAAACACGTAACACTTAAATAATGACAGAATGAAGCTTTTTTTTTTTTGAAAAATTTGGGACGTACTTGGTTAATGGATGTATGCCGTTGTTGAATAGTACTTTTCAGTGTAAAGTCTGTACCTCTAGAGACGGTAATGGAGAAGGCGCAATTTCTCGTCGTACAAAGGGTTCCGCACGGTTGAAGAGGAATAGAATTTCGACAAGTTTATACCTAGTTACATGTTAAATTTCACCGGGTAAAGGGCTAATATCAAATCCCCAAATGAAATTCGCCCCGGAAACGTATGGGTACCGCCCGGCGTGGCCCTCTTCGGGAATTGGAAAACTTTTAAACTTACCTCATTTCAGACGGAAATTTCAATACAGGAAGACGAACTCTTTTGAACTCTTTGATCTGGAACAAGAGAATTAGGAATTAAACTCGTTCCAATTTCCGGGATTCAAAGACACAAAAAAAGTATTGCGGGGGGCATGAACATTGTTTTTCAACAGTGAATAGCCTAATTATGCAGTCTTTAGAATGAACGTTAAAATGAAATTTCTTAACGTTATGTCGCAACTTTCAAACCATGATATACCACCTAAAAATAAACTCTATCATGAAACTTGAACGTTTGAAATATTTATTATTAAAAAATAAATTATATTATTATTAATAATAATTTCAATTAATTATTCTTTTTATGAAAAGTCTTGGTTGAGATAAAAAAATCAGTATCACGAACAGGATTCGAACCCACGACCTTCGGCTAAATACGCCGCTGCTCTACCACTTCAACTATCGTGACTTCCATCAAGTGGTACAGCAGCGGCTATCTGTTAGTGTGTTCGAATCCCGCTCGTGACACTGGCTTTTTTATCTCAACCGATACCTTTTGTAAAAATAATAATTAATTGAAAGAAGTAACTTGGTCAATTGACCACTAAAACGTAAATGGATTAATATTTAATAAGTAAATGAAGTATCATTTCACTGTACAGCTCCCCGAGGCTACTTCATAAGTCGCTGAGAATCCAATCCTGGATTACACGACATTTGAAAATGGCAAGAGGAAAAATTCGAACGGTTGTACGTTGAGATGGAGAGTTGGTGTCCGAGAGGATCGAAGTCGCAATAGCTCAAGTGATAGAGCAGCGGCGTATTTAGCCGAAGGTCGTGGGTTCGAATCCCGCTCGTGGTACTGACTTTTTTTAACTCAAACAAAACCTTCCCTAAAATGAATAGTTAATTGAAAGAAGTAACCTGGTCAATCGACCACTAAAACGTAAATGGATTAGTTATTAATAATAATAACTATTATTTCTAAGTTTACAAAAAAAAACTTAATATGTAAGTTAACAATAATATTTTTATTGGAATGCCGAATGTTAGAGCCTCTTAACTTAGACACTTCTAGCTTTGGTTTTTATGATAGTATTTTTATTTGGACTACAACTTTCTGTGGATTATTCGTTTTAAGTTTCGGCGAGAATTTACAATTATTATTTTTTTAAATTATAATGTTATATAAAAATAATATATATTTGTGGATATTTGAGCAAGTAGAGAAGATATATTTTGGATTTGGACGTTTTCATGGCTTTGAGCAGAAGCAGTTTCTCTTCAAGGATTTTCTATAAAAATTGTCAGGGTTTGGGTTTGATGAAATTAATTGTTTATAATTTAAAATTGTGTTGTCGAAATCTCCTGCCGGTTGGAAAGTTTAAATATTGGGCCAGTGTTGATCCCGAAAAGAGAGAGAGAGAGATGGAAAAAAAACCTTTCCAACTTCCGTAGATATTTATAAATGGGAAATAATAATCGTCTTCGTCTCGGTTTGGAAGGGAGGACCCGTCGCAACCGTTAGGCCCTTCCGCTTTCGGTTATAGAACGGAAATTTGTTATTTCTTCTTCCACGGGGCGGAGGGGGTGTTGAGAAAGAAATGGCAAAATACATTTTGCTCCAAGGGATCGAACAGGTCTGTTTTTAAAGCCTAATTTGATTGATGACGCCAGCGGCTTTATATCCCTTTTTTTATGCAAATAGCTATTTCTTCCAACGAGAAAAAGCTTCGCCATTAAAATTCTTGAAGAAATACTAGCCGGAATCATAACATTTTACAATTAGGACAGTTTTTGTGTTGGGTTGATTTAAAGCCTTTTTCCGTCTTTCAAAAAAAATTCTATTTTATTTACGTTTACCTTTCTCTTTTTAAGCTCTTGAATTCCAAAACTTATATATTACTAGTAAAATGACAAGAATTTTAAAAACATTTCAGCACCGGCAATAGCATTTCTTTCCTATTTAACTCATACAGAATAGTTTTTATCTCTCAAAACCCTATTGTGTTCCTTTGGCACTGTTCGCCTAGTAGGTCACAGCTGGTATTATTGATGTGATGGCATTGTTCTTTTGTGTAGGCCAAACAAAAAAAACTGTTACAATGTTACCTGGCCTCGTTAATTATCGTATTTCTTCTGGAGTTAAATGTAAATTAGCTAACAGGTCGTTTTTTTCCAACCATTTTAAACTTTCCTTATCAGAAACAAGGTTGAAACGCTTTTCAGCCGCGTAAAAATCAATTTCAAATAGGGGTCAGCAGGGCAATGTAAAGTTGTCTTCTATTTGTCAGTTCGAGTTTAGATCGTCTGACGAGAAGTCGTTTTAGTATGATAAACCGCATGTTATAATCTGTGCGAAGGTAGGTCGGAGGTATAAATGAGTAAACATCAGAAGCGAACATTCTACCCTGTGGGACACCTGCTACAGTAGAATGGATAGGAGATAATGAAGTTTTGTTGGATACTTAAGTTAAAATAGGATCTTGGGGTAAGGTTGCTGGTAGGATGTTCTTGAGCTTCCACAATAGTCCAAAGTGCAATACTGGATCAAAGGCTTGGATGTGGAAGATCCTGCCTTGTGGGACACCTGCTACAATGGAATGGATGGGAGATAATGAAGTTTTGTTGGGTACTCAAGTTAAAATAGGATCTTGGGATAAGGTTGCTGGTAGGATGTTCTTGAGCTTCCACAATAGTCCAAAGTGCTATACTGGATCAAAGGCTTGGTGTATATCCAAGAACACGCCAGTCCAATATTTCTTTACCTTAAGGGATGTGGAAATAACGTCTACTATGTGATGTGCTTGTTGGACAGAAGAGTGGCAACTCCGAAAGCCGAAATGGCGATGGAAACTGTGTTTGTAGGAATTTTCTTTGATCAATAGAAGCGTTTCCAGTATTTTGTTAATAATGAGGAAAGGCTAAAGAACTATTAAGATTTTTTTTAGGTTTTCGATTCGTCTTGATGGAATAAAATATCCATGGAGGTTGAATTGGTAGGTTATGAGGATAATAGTTTTTCTTTTGGGCTCAGTAACTAAAGTGAATTTAGAAAGATTCTAAAAAAAGAAACTCTGATTTTTAATGTTCTTACAAAAGAACAACAGGGAACAAAAATGTGCTAATTTAATTCATTTATTAAAAATAAACATATTTTTTCTCCAATCCAGGACTGTTTCTCGACGGCAAAACTTCCTTCGGGTTAGGCTGGCATTGACCTTTAAAATGTTTTTATCCCCTCCAGGTTAATTATGTTTTACTCATTAAACCCTCGACATCGTAACTCCGACGCAATTTGTGTTTGCCTTTGGGTATAATTTCGCGGTGGTAAATGTTAAAAGAGAAACCATGTTTTTTTGTTTTCAATTAAAACCCCAGCCGTTCTAATATCCCCCGGGTAGAATTAAACTGATGACATTTTCAATTTACAGAGATTTTAAACACACGTTGTTTGTTTTTTTGTTTTTAATTCCAAAAACATTTACAAAAGAAAATCTTTAACTTAAATGTCATGAGCATCGTCAGTCTGCCAGCAGGACTCTGAAGAGACGCATGGACATGTCAGGGATCTGCAGAAATGTGTCTATGGGAAAAAGAAGAAATGACAGTTCAATCTTCAACTGGTGGTCAAAACCACAGTAAAGACTAATACTACCTACCCCAAGACCCTACACCCCCAGACAATTACTGGTATTATCTAGAATAAGAAATTTGAACACACGAATCTACAGCCAAAAAACCAGCTGTTCGTTGATTTTTAACTTACGTAGACCTATTAAATAAGTAGTGATAGGGATACTGCAAAAGAAGTAACAATATCCCTATTCATTTTTGTGCAGTTTAGATTCGTTTATCGGCATGACCAAGTATATTCGTCAAACAGTCCTACATTTGGTGGAAATTTCCATCCATACATAATTTTATAAAACTTTTATTTTTTTAAATATCTGGGGATAGTATCTTTGCTCGCCAACTGCTATATTATTCTTTCGTTTAATCAGTCGTAATCTGAACGAACCTTTCTTTGTTTAAAAACGACTTTATAACTGTTGTTTTTGTCTTGTTATCCTTCAAGTAATCCTTTATTCGCATTTATTCTTTTAAAAAAATGAAATTTAAGACTATGTCCTATCTGTACATGTTAGGCTTGCGTGTTTAGATTGACCGCGGAAACGAAATTGAATTAATTAAACCAGTTTAAAATACATTAACCGCTTTTCAAGGATAATCACACTGCTCTTGATCGCGTTTTGTCAAATACTCACCCCGAACAAAAGACAAAAGTTTTTGAATAACGGTTTGTTTTTGACACGGATGATTTGACAAGGTGTTTTTCAAGGGTGACAATCACAATTCGAACGACTCTTATTTCTGAAAACGGAAACTTTTTCTCCATGGATATTTGATTTAAGGGTATTTTTATTACGTATTTCCTAAGTTAAAGATATGTATTTCCAATTCCAACCATTTCGGTCTGGAATATAATAATCTTTATTCCAAAAAACTTACTAAATCTTATATTACAAAAATTTAACATTCTTCAAATGTTTCAAATAGACCTAGGAAAAGTGAACTTCATTGAAATATATTCAATATATACAGGGTGGGGTCAAACGAAACAATTTTGAGGATTTATAGGAAATTTTATGCTAAACAAAACGTTCCTAAAAACATGAAACCAATCAATGAGAATAATGCAAAAACCTCTAATAAACCCTGTTTTTTTTAGCTTTTTTCAAGAGTTACTCCTAAATGGTTCCATGTCTCAAAATACGTATCGAAAAAAATCTGTTCGAGCATTCTATTTATTTTGAATATAATGAGTTCAACCACACGTTGTTATGTTAATTCGTTGCCGAGATATGATTTTTTTATGTAATAACCATTTTTTTCGAGAGAAAAACAACATTTCTTTAATGTTTTTTCAGTCTTAACACTCCAAAATTAGCGTTAAAGGAAATTAAATTCTACGTAAAATGAGACAAACGCCACTTCATAGGCATTGGTTTCACGATTTTTGGCTAAGTTTCAAAGTTTTGACTTGTTAATTTTCAAACGCTTGAAAGAAGAAAGACGAAAATTGGATGTGTTAACCTAAAAAACGGTAAAAAATGTTGTTTTTTTCTCGAAAAACGTGGTTATTATATTTTAAAAGAAATCATATCTCGGCAACATATTAAGATAAAAACGCGCGGCTGGTCTCATTCTACTCAAAATTTAATGTTCGAATAGATAGTTTTTGGTATGTAGACGGAGACATTTGGGAGTAATTCTTGTAAAAAGCTATAAAAAACGGTTTTTGCATTTTTTCATTGAAGGCTTCATTTGAGGACTCAGGTTTATAGGAACTTTTTTGTTCAGCATGAAATTTCCTACAACCCCACATAGTACCTTTTTTCGTTTGAGTCAACCTTTTATAGATTATGTATGAAAATCAAGTCTTCACTTAGGTTACATTTCTGCTCGTTCGAAATATAAAAGAATCAATTTTTGTTTTTACTGCAATATCTGCAGATGGTGTCCTCTCTATACTAAAATTATTTCAATACTTATTATTGGCAAATTTTAAATATATATCATAAGAGTAAGGAAACCAAACTGAATCCTACACTAATTTTAACAATTCAAAAAAAAGAAAGTTTTATAGTTTTTTTTATCTTTAAAGAGAATTAGTGCAAAATCTCTTCAGCAAGTAAGACTTAAGACTTCATAAAATGTTTCTCCGTGTTTTGTTGAGCTTAAATACCTAGGTCAAGTGGTTTGGCGCGATGGCGTGCGGCCTTGGGCATTATCGCCTTCGACCACTACTTTCGTCACACCTTGACCACTGAGCGGTCGGCGGTGCATGCATTTGCATCCGCCCTCCTTTGTCCATCTAGACTAGAAAGAGAGAGAGAGAGAGAGAAAGAAAGAAAAAATGACAAACAACACTCTCGGAAAATTTGGTTTCTGATAAAATGCTCGAGCTTGGGATTGGACAAAAGGGAAATGGACTTTGAACCGTTTCCCGACCGGCTTTTTCTCAAAATGAGATATCATATCGTGATTGAAAAAAACAAAGGTTTCGTTCAATAGATTGAGCATTGTGGCGCAACGCATTTTTTTCTCTTGATTATTTTTAATACCTACTTCTTCAGATCTTAGGTACACCATTGAAAATCTACCCCTCAATAAAGCGTTTCGGTTTGACCTGATTACCCCTCAATTCTTAAAGTACTAAAAAACGGAAATAGTATTGTTAATCACTTTTTATAACGCAACACGGTACCCAGTTATTTTATGGTGGAATTGAAGTTTTATATTTTCGTCCAATCCATAAGCATAGCATACATGTGTCAGTTTATTGCCAATTTTTGGCATAACTATGAAAAAACTCGACAATCACATCTTCTTCTTTGTAAACTCTAGGTTTTTTCTTTTTCTACAGTGTTCTTTGATTGTTTCATTCTTTCCTCTCAACCCGCTCGGAAATAGTCCTTAACCCAGATAATCCTCTTTCCTCTCCCCTGCCCGTTGTCTTACGTTACTTAAAATATTGCTCAATTAATTAAAGTTTTAATTGAGATAAATAAGTCAGTGTCACGAGCGGGATTCGAACCCACGACGTTCGGCTAAATACGCCGCTGCTCTACCACTTGAAATAACACGACATTTGAAAAATGGCAAAAAGAGGGAAAATTCAAAAGGTAGGGTTGAGATGGGAAGTTGGTGTCGGAGTGGATCGAATTCACGATAGGTCAAGTGGTAGAGCAGCGGCGTATTTAGCCGAAGGTCGTGGGTTCGAATCCCGCTCGTGACACTGACTTTTTTTGTCTCGACCAATACCTTACAAGAAGTTTAATTTTGTATAAAGGTTTTTCTTTGTGTAAATAAGCCTGCTTATTTGACAATTGGTGGTTGGATAATTGATTTATCCCTTTGAAACAAAGAGGGGTAAAATGGTTCCACAGTTTTTTGAATCTAATGCTCAGAGTAGAATAATACTGGCTACCGTGATTCCTACAAACTCAATAAGAAGAAATTCGTACTTGGGTAAACAACTTATTTTAAACCATATGCATGTAACTATTTGCTAAATTATGAAAGCACTTGAAATTTTCTCTTTATTTTGGGGGAAGTTTATGCACTTTCCTTAGGCTTCCGACACTCGTGGAAGACAATCATGGTTTATTCCGGTTAATGGCTTACTGTGGGTTTTGAGAATCCAATTGTGGCAGATAATCCGCGCGTGGTATGTCAGAAATCCCCTTGCTTACAATCTTAATTAATTCAGCACCATCTTTGACTACAGAACGTTCTACTCAAAACTCTTGTTTTGGACTTGTAATTCTTCTTGATTTAGAACATGGTCATTTGTCTAATGTTTTGGCTAAATACTAAAATCAAATTTAAATAAAGGAAATTTTAAAAAATGTACGATTTGTCGTGCTCTGTATAAAAAAATAATCACTCACTGAAGTACATAGGGAAGTTGGGGCCCCGTTGCAACGCCGTAGAACTACCTACAGTTCAAAAAGTGAAGAATGGTTTGGGAGATTTTGGAAATGCTAAAGGAAAATTGAAGGGGAATATGAGATGTGCTAACGGGAGAGGTTTTTAAAGAGCGGAAAGAGGAGAGCCAAGAAGAGGTTTTTTGTCTACAATACATTAATACTGGGAGACAGAGAAATCAGAACTGCTTGAAAAATGACAAAGGGGGAGGTTTAGGAGAGAACTAGGATCAAAGTGCAGGGCCTATTTTACTCTGGCCAAAACATTTAATGTACTTTTTCCTTCATATAGGTAAAAAAAGCACCTATTTATTAAACAAGCATTACATTTAAGTTGTGACATTTCTCCACGGGTCCGATGACCCTGTGGTATGGTCATGACCGATCATTGGTTCTTTAATCCTCTCTGGTTTGGAGACTACAATAACTCCAATCACAAATTCCGTTAAGTATCAAAGTTTGACAAAATAGTTTTTTTCAACCTCTAGTTCTATATTTCAAAGTTTAAAGTTTAAATCCGTTAATCGTACTTTTTAGAGTAATAATTTGTCTACCTATATTCACGTCTTGTCTCTCACACTAATTTCGGCTTTTCCCCATCTTATGAGACCGTCAGGAATATAAGCAGGGTGGCTAACACTGGAAAATCAAGTTCATCACCCGACTTACCTCAAAAAGTAATCAAGAGTAATAAGCAGACAGTTTCGACCTTTTTGATGATTTTGATGTGTCCAACGCTCTTCGGTTGTCGGGGTATAAGCAAGTCAGGGCGCCTAGCTTTGCTTTTTTGGGCGCGTTCTGACATTTCTCCAGTGGTCAGTCAGGATAATAAACAGGGTGAGCCATCGTCTCAAACGCATCGCTGGACATTTTCGCTATCCTTAACATTATTACATAAAACAGTCCGACTCGCATTTGCCACATTAACAGTTTTAGGTTAGAATCCCAGCATAACCAAGAAATTTTAAATAGGAAAAAATATAGAAAAATATGTGGTTTAGACTCCCAACGGGTAATTCGACGTTAAACCCGGCTGTATGACAATTGAAAATATCGAAAAGTCGCCTGACAAACTAATACAGCGACGATAGACAGACGAAAATTGTCGGAAACTACCAAACTACAAATTGTCCTTGTCAAGGAAAATGGCGGAAAGTTTTCTTCAATTCGTAAGTGGAAATCACAATTCAAACGGCTCTTATTTGTGAAAATTTTAAAAAATTAGGATTTTTGTAAACTTAGGAAGATATTTTTTATATGCTAAATATGTATAATATTTTTGATATAAAATTACTCTTATTTTGTACAATGCGAGCTTGGCTTGAAAAAATGTTACTAAGTGTTAGCATTGTAATGATTTTATTAAATGAGTTGTTTCTTGAAAAATGGTCATTTTTGGAGGGGTTTCATTACCGTACATTTCGTCACCAACAAATATATTTAGCATGTGTTATTCTTTTCGCTATTCCTAATGAAAAAATTTGAAACACAAATTCAAATTTATTGCACAAATTGTCATAATAGCAACCATCAATGTACATCACACGTTTCGTAGCCCTTTTTGTTTATCGTAAATTGTTTCAAAATCGGTAAACCAATAAAACCGCACGCACGTGTCGCGTATAACCTCGTTTGTGTATTTCCGTGACTGGCGCTTCCTCAGATCCTTTCAGTAGGCGGAATGAAGACTCGCTTCGGGCTTATTTGGGCCACCGCAGCCGGAAATACGTCCCAATTTGTCACTGAGAGGCAGGTTAATTCAAATAACGACTGACAAAGCAATTTCCCGAGTAGACTGGTGACAATCTACTTATAGACGATGTCGGAATAAAGATTATTCTCCGTTTAGTCTTGATTACATCATAATGACTAAGATGCTATAATTTGCACGTGCCTTGGACTTACGCAATATAACGATTAAATTAACAGACTTTTGTCTTACAATTGTTATAAGAAAAATATAAAAAAATCACATAGCTCCAGCCTCAAAAGGTGTTAAAGCTGATAATTTTTATGACTGAAGTGTGCAGTTAGAAAATTAATATGAGGTTATGTTTGCATGTTAAGAACGATGTAATACTTTATTTTTTCTGCCCCTTCTTTTCATTTATATTCGTATTTTCTGTTCTTTCCCTCATTTCGTTTAAAACTACTTATTACTTTTTGCGTGGTTGTTCACCAAGAAATCCCTTATGGAATATTGTGACTTTTTTCATCAGATGTATAGCTTCGGATTTGTTTGTACAGGTTAGGTTTGTATTGACTGTAGAAACGTTATTGAATTAATTAATATTTCAACTACATAGTTTAATTTTTCTTCAATACTTTGAATTGATTTAAAATTACTTTATAATTTTTTTCCTATCCATCTTTCAAGAAACCAGTTTAGAGATTTATGTCTGCTGTAGTCAATACAGGTCATGTTTACATGCTCAGATTAAAGAATGTTTTTAATTGGCCCTCGTTTTTATCAAAATTCAAATAAATAAATAAAATTGTACATTGTCTTTATAGGTAGTGATGTTAGTAACGTTTTTATTTCAAAAAACTGAGATAAAAGGTTATTATACAGTCTGTATAGGTCAGGCTTGCATCGACTGTAGAAACGAAAATTAATTAATTGTCAAACTAGTCTACTTTTATAGCAAATATGACATTCGCTTGGTGTAAAAGTAATTTAAAATTGCCGTTTTTTACTTCTTGTTTCGTCGAGAAACCTTTTGTAAAAGTTTATTTTAAAAAATTGAGAATGAAGGTTGTGATGTTGTCTGTATAGGTTATTTTTACATGTTCAGATTGCCTATAGAAATGAAATTATAATAAATGAACTAGTTCAATAAATTCTGGTTGTTTAATAAGCCCACACTTTATTTAAGGCTACTTTTTTTAGCCAATTCCTGAAAAATTCTGATTTGTTTCAAAATCTGATTCTGGCTATATTGTACAAGTTATTCTAGTTTTCTAGGACGTTTGAAACGAATTTAATTGTCGTACTTATTAATTTTTTTGTAAATAAGACTCAGTGAGTTTAAAATACTTTATAACTGTTACTTTTTGCCTAATCTGTCTTAAAACCTTTTGTAAACTTTTTTTAATTATTAAACAAATTTAAAGTTGTGTTGTTATAAAGGTTAGGTTAACATCGACTATAAAAACGAAATGTGTGGTGATTAGTGACCGTTAATCGATAATTATTCAGAAATCGTGAGATGCGGTCTGATGTGATGTACGTTTCAGAAAAACTTTTTCATTATCGTGCCAATATTTAGATCTTTATTGAGATCATCTTCAGGGCTCAACACGACACGCAAGAATGGCACAATTACACAGAAGACAAACACTTTGAGCCCTGAAGACGATCTCAATAAAGATCGAAACGTTGGCACGATAAAGAAAATGTTTTTCTGAAACCTACATCACACCAGACAGCATCTCACGATTTCTGAATAATTATAAAAACGAAATTGAATTAATTCTTGAATTGGATTAACTTATTTCAAAATTAATTAAGGTTTTTAGTTGAGGTAAAAACGTCAATGGCACGAGCGGGATTCGAATTGTCAAGCTGATCACGAAATTAGTGAATTTATTTCAAAATAAGGGTCTCACTTGGTTGAAAAATACATTATAATTGTTCTTTTTTATTTCTAGTGGTTTGTCGTTAGTTTATAATTGCTTATTTTTACGGGTTGTTTTTCAAGAAACCTTTTGTACCTTTTATGTAGTAGCTGTGACCTAAGCATGTACTGTCTGTTCAGGTTAACTTCTAGCGACTGTAGCTGTAACTACTTTACAACTGTTTATTTTTGCCTGTTGTCCTTCAAGAAAGTTCATTAACTTTTTAACTAAAGCTAAGGTGTTTTTTGTTTGTTCAAACGAAATTTAATTAATTTTGGAATTAGGTTAATTTGTTTCTAAGTAAGGGTCTCACTTGGTTGAAAAATTCTTCATAATTGCTTATTTTACGGGTTGTTTTTCAAGAAACCTTTTGTACCTTTTATGTAATAGCTGTGACTTAAGCATGTACTGTCTGTTCAGGTTAAGTTCTAGCGACTGTAGCTGTAACTACTTTACAACTGTTTATTTTTGCCTGTTGTCCTTCAAGAAAGTTCATTAACATTTCAACTAAAATGGTCTGTACAGGTTAGGTTTGCAACAATTATGGAATCGAAACTGCATTATTTCTCGAATTAGATTCATTTTCTTCTAAATAATGCTCACACTTGGTTGAAAAATACATTATAATCGCTCTTTTTTATTTCTAGTGGTTCGTCAGGAAACTTATTGTTAACGTTTTTATTAAAACCTGAGATTTGCAGTTGTGATATATGTACAGGTTATGTTTGCGACAAATGAAGAAATAAAATTAAATTATTTCTCGAATTAATTTAATTTTCTTTTATAAAACACTCAATTTTGTTAAAACTACTTTATAATTGTTTTGCCTGACTGTCCTTTAAAAAATGCCTGGTCAACATTTTAATTTTTTTAATTAGATTGTTTGCTGAAATGTTGTTTGTTTGTTTGTTCAAACGAAATTGAATTAATTTTGAAATTAGGTTAATTTGTTTCTAAATAAGTCTTGCACTAAGCGTAAAACTGCTTTACGATTGTTTACTTTTACCTGATTGCTCTTCAAGCAAACGTTTGGAAACATTTCTATTTTTTGTGCTGTTGCCTGTACAGGTTAGTTTTGCTTTGATTGTGTAAATGAAATTGAATTAATTGTCGAACAAGTTTAATTTTCTTCTGTCTAAGATTCTAAGATTCTCATTTGTTTTAAACTTACTTTACAATTGTTACTTTTTGCCTGGATATGAAAAATAGATTTCAGGCTGTGGGGTGCCCGTACAGGTTAGATTTGCATATTTAGATCGCCTATACAAACCAATTTATATTATTTATTCGATTACATAAGCCTTTTTTCTTAGTTTAAAACTATTACATAATTTGTTTACTAGTAGTTCTTCAAAAACCTCTTGTTTACATGATCTTAAAAAAATAAGATTTGGATCGTGCCGTTGTCTATATAGGTTAGGTTTGCATGTCCGACTGAAAGGTTGATGAATTAGTTAGAACTATTTTAAATTCGTTTCTACTATTTTGAGTGCAACCCTTTGCCCTTGACCTTTTTTCATTTGTTTTCTTTGTCAAATATTCATCCGCATTTTGGTTGTCAGGGGCAGTTCGAGGAATATTCACAAACCTATAACTTATAATGGCAAAATGAAATACAACCGACAGACTAAACCAGGACAACGGAAATCGACTAAACTATAAAATTTACTCAAAGTTGGTGATAGTTGTTGATCCGAGGGTCGCTGGAAGTATTCGCACTTCCTTACTGAAGATGTCGTGAAGTTGAATGATCACATCTTACAATTTTTACGTTATAACAACGTTATATTGAATTTGTTTGCACTAATAAGTTTAATTGTCTTTAAGTCCAGTTATTTTTTGTTTTGTTTCGTTCAAACTGATTTGTCTAACTTTGCTTATTTATACGCCTTGTGGCATTACGCCACGCTCAGATAGTCAGGACTATAAACAGGGTGAGGCATCGACATAAGCCCATCACTGCAGATTTTCGCTATCTTAAAAATTATTAACATAAAATAGACCGACTCGTATTTGCTACACTAAAGGTTTTGTGTTGGAAACACTGCACATCCAATGAATTTTAATTAAGAAAAAAAATATAGAAAAGAAAGCGTTAAGCCCGCTGTATAACAATTGGAAATATCAAAAGGTAACCCTACAAACCAAAACAACTAGGATAGGCAAATCAAAATAACCGAAAACTATCAAACATAACAAATTATTTAATAATTTCAAACATCCATAAAAATAAAGAAAAAATATGTTTTTCGAAGGCTGTTTAAATATTTCAGGGACGATACCAATAGTTAAGCACTCGACAACATCAGCAAAGTTTAGCACGCTCCGTTTCGCTTGAACGCTACTATGCATGTCGGATGGCCTTTCATAATCTCAATTATGAACATCCCTTATGGTTTATATATGCAAATCCTCTGTAATGAGTTTAAAAGCTCTGATTTATACAAGTTTGCCGTATAGGCGTTAACTAATACTAAATATTCCTGAGTAATCATAATGAAATTTCTTTTCGAAAAATATACTGTAACAAAGGCAGTACAATTTTTTGCCATAGAAAACTACTTTCGTATAACAAATTAACTTTGTCAAAAAGTTTTAACAAACATAAGACAGCACGCTTTTCATTGAAACGAACAAACCACAAAAGACAAAACAATAAAAAGAATGCGTTTTAGAAACACTGCTTGCATGGCAGCAGTTGGTC
Source organism: Cimex lectularius (assembly GCF_000648675.2). NCBI lineage: Eukaryota > Metazoa > Arthropoda > Insecta > Hemiptera > Cimicidae > Cimex > Cimex lectularius. The sequence continues at coordinate 1,106,559 of NW_019392687.1, forward strand.
CACGAGTCCGCACAAGTAGAAACCGTGAAAGTAGCCTCACCAGGAGGATGAAAACATACACGTGGTGTAGAAATCCCGGTCACATACATCACTGTGTTACATAATTACTTGTATTTCAGTGTTTTTTTGTACATTTGGGGTAACTTTCTGTTATCAGGACTCGGAGGCTCGCCTTGTATGTGCATTATATCTCTATATTATCTATTATATCTCTGCACCTACCTACAGGCATGTCACAATCCAGGTTAGTCAGATTTTTTGAAATTTGTTTTAAAAAATTATATCTGTGCTAATGTTGTGAAGGCATGCGTTTTGATTTACCATGTAAACAATTTTTTTGAAGATTTTGTTTTATTGTACTTTTTGTTATTTGACAATATTGCTTTCTTTATTCTTCATGTCGGTATCGTTTGCGATTTAAGAACAGAAATGTCCGTTTTTTGCACCTTTTCTTGACAATTTTTAACCAAATAATAATAAATCATTTCATAAATTTTCTACTAAGGATGCCTCGCTGTTCGTAACGTTTGTAGCGTTCAAACGGCGACTCAACACTGTAAAGGCCCCGGGTTCGAATCTCAGCGTCCCTGAATTCGAGACAGTCCCTAGCCCAAAGTACTTACAGTAATAGACTTTTCTTTCAAAAACACATAAACACTGAGGTTAAATATAAACTCGTAAATTAAAAACACCCATGAAAATACATGTTTTTATTGACCTGTTACATTCATACAATTGAAAGGTATAAGATAATAAATAATCAGTTTAACCTTCTTCAAAATTATTAATCTGCGAGGCAAGTTGTTCGAATTTTATAGCATTTTGTTTCCTTCTACCGCATTAATATGAAATGAAAAAAGGGTAATTTAAATTGAAAAATGGTTAACTTAAAATTAAAAAATGGTAATTTCAAGTGAAAATATGTTAATTTAAAATAAAAAACGAATAAATTAAAGTTAAAAAGAGTTCATTTGAAACTAAAAAAAGATTAATTTGAAGTTAGAAAGATCAATTTGCAATGAATAAAAAGTTAATTTGTCTTTAAATACAGTTAATTTTTTAACAATAAAAGATCACTTTGAAGTTAAAAATGGTTAATTTGAAACGAAAAAGGTTGATTTTGAAGTTAAAAAGGTTAATTTGAAATGAAAAAGGTAAATTTAAAGTTAAAAGAATTAGTTTGAAAAAAGGTAATTTGAAGTTAAAAAGAGTTAATGTGAAATGAAAAATGGTTAATTTGAAGCTAAAGAAGGTTAATTTAAAGTTAAAAATGTTTCATTTGAAACGAAAAAAGGTTAATTTTAAGTTTAAAAAGTTAGTTTGAAATAAAAAAGGTTAATTTGAAGATTTGAAGTTAAAACAATTAGTTTGAAACAAAAAAAGGTAATTTGAAATTAAAAAGGTTTTTTTTACAAGGGTTCGCAACAGCAGGTTTCAAATAAACCCCCCCAAAAAAGGTGCCGGTGTTTTTTAAAAAAAAGCCCATTTGTAAGTATGTCGGGCTCGAATGCAGGGCCGTTGGATTCGACCCCGGGACCTTTATCTTACAGCGATGAGCGCCGCGTCAACGCCTAAACCATTGCGGCCACCGACGCCCCCCTTAAAAAGGGTTAATGTGATATGAAAAAAGGATAATTTGAAGTTAAAAAGTGTTAATTTGACAGAAAAATGCCCTAAAAAAGTGTGAACATAATTGCAACTCATGTTTAGTTGACAAAAATAAATTAGAAACTTCACTCTTAAAATACATGAAAATGAAAATTTTGTCATAAATTAATACGAACTGAGTAAATTAAGAGTGGATCAAACAATATCGTTTCAGAGTTAACTAATTTATTTTTAAGAAAAGTGTACAAAATGATGATGATTGTTTGTATTAAATTAAGCTTGTTAAAAACTTATAAAAATGTTCGATGTTGTAATCATTTTCACTTAGTAGTCATTTTAAGTACTTAAATATTTCTAAGAGAGCATCAAAAAGTTAGGATGGGCCAGTAAATAAAAACGTATTGGATTGTTCGAAATAAAGTGTCGGTTTTAAGTTTTCCCTTACTATTTTATAATCTTGCTTGATTATAAATTTTATTTAACTTTTATCTTTTTAGCTGCAATTATTATGCAATCATCAACAGTGCAAACCTCGTCGGCGATATGGTACGAAGCGTAAATTTGCTCTTTACGAGAAAGTAAAACACCGATGAAACACGGAAAAATCGAATCGTTCGACGATAAAGCGTTACTTAAGCTAATGAGCGGGTTGGCCGGGGGTGATTTGTCAAGTTTAAAGCGAGCTAATTTCGTCTTAGGACGCTCACAGGTTCAAGTTTAAGCTTTAATTGAAAATTACCTACCTTTTTCAAGAGGGAGAAAATCCCAGCTTTAAGAGGGAAAGGATTTTCCACTTACACATACTTACGGTTTGTTAGGTGCCTGGATTAATTACTATAGTTAATTGTACATGGCAATATGAATGAATAGAGAGGGTGAAAGAAAAATGGAGATAAAGTATAAAAAAAGAAAGATTGTGTATGCCCGTAGATTTTAGCAAAAAACTGGCATTTTTGTCAATCCAATTTTATGTGAAATATAAAATTTAAATCAATAAAACTTAAAAGAAAACGTAAAATTTAACAACGTTGAACCCAAACTAAAAAACAGTCACTTTTTTTTCAAGAAATATTAATCTAATCTCATTTTGGAAAAAAATTTCTGTGCCCGCCTGTCCCTAAATCGCAAACGAGCCGAACTTCTTTCATAAAAGAAATTTCCATAAAATATCCACACTCCGTATTGGACAAGACTAACGTTGAAAATATACCGGCCAGCAAGGATGGGGATTACCAGGAATGATTATCCTGACCCCCTTGCCAATAAATGATTCAACGAGATGTCATGTTGTCCCACTCTTAAAAAATCACAGCAAAATGATGGCAAATGTTTGCTCTTTGTTCTAAGTGTTTTGTCTCCCTTAGTTTCCTGTACGCGGCATCCTGCAAGGAACTCTATTCACTTGGGCCAGACTACAACAAAAACATTCCTCCATGTAAGTAGCAAAACATTTTTATAATATATTTATATAAGGTAAATATGTAGATAACAATGTTGGATTTACAATTGACAGAAGATCTTGTTAGTAGGTCGGATTTTTTAACACAATCAGATTGTATATTTGTAGCTTTGGTCATTTTCTATTATTTGGACTGTCTTGGATCTGCCAGATACTTTGCCATCATCAATGATAGGTTTTTAAAGGTGCCTCGCCCTGCTTATAACCCTGACTAGCTCTAAATAAGGCCAACTGAAAGAACCCTTCTGACAGCAAGGCTAGACAAACCAAGATGATTGGAAATGCCGAAAAGTACAAATAATTTGACCCCTATTGGGTCGTTCTAATTTTTACTGGTATTAACTCAGTTACACTTACAATTAGTATAATAAGTATTCAAATTGAGTAGAACAAAGTTTAGAAATTGTAAGATTTTTCATAAAGTCAGCGTGGTCATGTAACAGGCCTTTCTTGATCATCATATCATTGACGTTCTGTAGTGCGGAATTTGTGATCGTATCTCGACCTGCTTATACCCCTGACGACCGGTAAGAATTTCGAAACGCCTCTGTTAGAATGGAACAGATATAAACAGCTGGTTTGCATATTGCCGCTGTTTCAGTCGGTCGTCTTGTCGACCGTCGCCATATTCTGCACTTGTCAGGGTTATAAGCAGGCTTTTTTGCTTTGGTAGAGCCATTAGTCAGATATGTTTGTCATCTCAGACGCGGGCCAACCTACCTAGGCGCGCGAAGCGAAATAAGACTATAATAAATCTAATTATATTTACGTAATTAAATATATATAATATTAATTATATTACGAGTAAACATTAATCTGCAATCTGTCATGTAAATATTTTTTACAAAATCGCGCCTATATATTAGTCTAAGGTTGAACACATTTAAACTGACTTTACAAAAAATCCTAATATAAATTTATAATATTTTTATTACTATTAAATAACATGAATAGATAAAACTGCAAAATCCATTATAAAGGTGTCGCTATTTTTCTGATAAAGTCAATAAAATATTTCCAAAATATACAGTATTTCAAATTTAGTTTTTTTTTAATGATGATCATAATATTTTGCCAAAAATAACAGATTCCTTGAGCTATAATTTATTAGAATTAGTGGATTTGAAGTGAAAAAAGGCAAATTTTCATTTGAAAAAGATTAATTTGAAGTTAAAAAGGAGTACATGAAAAAATTGTTAATTTGAAGTTAAAGGGTTAAATTGAAATGGAAAAGGTTAATTTAAAGTTAAAAAGGTTATTTTGAAATGAAGAAAGGTTCATTTGAAATTAAAAGTTTAATTTGAAATTAAAAGGTTAATTTCAAATTAAAGGGTTAAATTGAAATAGAAAAAGGTTAATTTTAAGTTTAAAAAGGCTAAATTGAACTGAAAAAAACTATAATGCGTTTGGTCGCAACGGCTTAGGCTTCGAGACGGCGTTCGTCACTGTAACATGAAAGTCCCGGGTTCAAATCCAGCGGCTCTGCATTCGAACCCGACATAATACAAATGGTCTTTTTTTCAAAAATACCAAATAAAGTCTTCCAAAATGTACAATCAATTTTTACAAGGATTCACAGATGAACCCTCAGGGTCCCGGTGTTTTTGATAAAAAGCGCATTTGTAAATATGTATGTAAGTATGCTAGATTCGAACCCGAGAATAAACCATCTTTCACTTTTAGTTTTTGTTTCAACAGACCGAGTTATTTTGCCATAAATAAAAGAATCCTCGAGCTCTAATTTATTACAATTCCAATTAGCGTCAAATTTCTGTTTTTTTTCCTCGAACTGCAGAATCTGAATAAAAGTGAAACCGTGAGGAGGCGTTATTCAGAGACGAAGTGAAGACCCAGAGCCAAAGATTTTAAATAAGATGCAAATGGGGCCCAACAGGCTACAATAAAAGCCTTAAACTCCGTTTCAATAAAAAAAACTAAATCCGTTTATTTTTAGACTTTTCAGAACAATGAAGCCCAAATGGCATAAACGAATGGTTTTCCAAGAATAAAAGCACTTTTGATCTCATTAAAAAGTATTTTTCAATTCGAAATACCAAAACAAACTTTTCAACCAAAGCAAGAAAAGAATTTTTATGAAATAAATATTTATTTTGATGGTCTTAGGTTATATTTAGCTTTTCCACATGTATTTCTACTTGGAATGTTGTTCCTAGAAGTTTGGAGATTAAGAAGTTTAGCTCTTACCCTTTGTCCTACTATCTGTATCCTTCTGTGTCCATCTACGGATAATCTATATATTCTGACAAACTTGTTGTTATTTCTAAACTTAAACTTAATTTACAATAATTAATTAATAAATAAAACAATAATAAATTTTTCATAATAATTACAATAGGAATAATTACGATATTCGCTGTTGCAGGCCATATTTTTTACATTATTATAGATTTAATGTTCTAAATAAATTTAAATTGTGACATTTCTAGTATCCGACGATTCTGGTATGTTTATCCTCACTGATTTGGCGAGTTTGTTACCTCACCCAGCTTATGATCCTGACAATCAGTGAAAATTGTAAACGGAAAAATCCGTCTGACAGACCAAACGCGCCAAGATACGCAGGCCAATATGTACATTTTGGTGACGTGGTTAGCCTAACCGTTGAAATCTTCAGAGATGCTCACTGAATATGACGAGAAGTCGGAACTCACGTGAAACGTTAACCAATGGAAATAGACGACTCAGTCAAATATATATATATTATACCCGTCTAAGCACCCCACCCAACTTATGACCCTGAAAACTAGTGAAAATGGGGAACACGGAATACATCTGACAGACCGAACGAGTAAAGGTACGCGAACCAAGACGTAAATTTGGGATTATTTATTGGTCTGAAAGTTTCTTGGATGTACTCTCTGAAGATGGCGTCTAATATGACCTGAACTCATATGACTCGTCTCAGTACCCCACCCATCTTATGTCTTTGATATCCAGTGAAAATAGCCAAAAATTCTTCTGACATACCAAACGAACGGAGATAGGCGGACCAAGAAGTAAATTTGGTGATGGTTGTCGGTCTGACAATCGCTGGGAATCTTCACGGTTCCTCACTGAAAATGGCGTGAAGCCGAAACTCATTTGATTGAGCCGTAAACCACAAAAGTAGACGGGCCAAGTAAAGTGATCAAGCAAATATTTTAACAGGATGCTATTATAATTTGATCATTACCGTTCAGTTTGTTCTGGCTAAGCAATGAATGAAATGCTAAAATGCTTCTGACAGAGTAAAACACAGATATGAACAGCTGGTCCGCCTATCGTCGCTATTTGAGAAGCGTTACAGGTTTTCGCCATCTTAGTGATTTGTCTGTTATTTTTCTTAGCCTTGAATATTTTACACGGTTCAATTATCATTAAAATCAGTTCGTTTATTGTACGTTCTTTTGTTTTTATTTTAATGAGGACCTATCTGTCGATCTGGACCAAATATTTTTTTATAATTTCAGATGGTATATTTTTGTACGGGTGAAAATTCCTCATTGTAAAGCCATGAGATGAAATTTCTAAATCGTTTTGATCTTTCAGCCTTGTGCCGGAAAGCAATTACTAGTTAACGTGCTTTGTTTAGCGTTCACAATGCGCCCGGGGCTTGGCAAGAAAATGACGGAAAACCGGCCTCCCCCGGATAAATGAATCTTAAAAGTACTTCACCCTTTAAAAAGCCCTGTTCTTTGAGGCCGGCCTTTTCAATAATTTTAATGTAACGTTTGTCTTAAAATAGGCCCGATTGGTTTTTGAAAAAGAGTTTTAGAGAGGAGAAAAGGCCTTGAAACGAAATGGATAGCTTAAGGTCATGCACTTTTCATAGTTCAGCGAAAATCGGCTGTAATGACTCGCCCCGTTTCAGGGGTGCACGCAAAACACAGGAAAATACTAGCTGTAAGAAATGTAGGTTAAATTCTTTTGTACACGAGTATTTCTGCTCGTTATCAATTATCCTCCATCTAACTTTATTCTTCTTCAAACGCACATAGATCAAATAAATAAAAATAAACACTCTTTACGTCGACGGTGATTAAATTTATTGTAATTTTCAAAAATTCAAAATAATAATGGGGAATGTTTCGTTTGCTGAGAACAAACAGAATACAAAAATAATAGTATATAAACCAAATTTTCCGAATCATGTAGAAAAAAGTGGCTGGTTCCCACTCCTTGGCTCCATAAAACAGCGTTTCAGATTGCCACCCAATCTAAGAATTTTGTTTGAGCAGAGCAGCGAGTATTTGGGTTATAATTTTTAGATGAAACAGGACTGTTTTGCTGTAGACAATACTTTACAGATATCTCGTTTTTTTGTTTATTAAGTATCCCATCAACCCTCTATCAGGTTAGTTATATAACAGATGAAAATCGTGATGGAATATTGACTACTCCATCACCCTAACTGAATGGTGTGTAAGTAAGAAATAACATATTTAAGTGAGTGAGAGTGTGAATGGATTTGTATTTAGGAACTGATTACGTAGTATGGCTGAAGCCACCAAGCTTTTGCCAGTGACGGTTAAGACTGAGGTAGGCCACTTTGTTCAATGTTTTTATCAGCCATACTAGACCTACATATGTGGCCAGAGGTCTGACCCTTCTTGTGTATAAACAATTCGTTATCTTTGGGTTTATTCCACGGATTTTGTTGTATAATCTCTGGCCGATGTTTAGTACATTGGTTTTATGCAGATTGTTGCCTATGTTTTATCCATTTGAGCCTTTGGTAATAGTTATACCTAGAAAGTTTGTTTCTTTGGAGAAAATTAAGGTTTCGTCGTTTACAGTGGGTGCTTATAGACTTAGTTTAAAAATTTGGAAAAATGTTAACTATATGAAATAAGGTACAACTGTAAAACTAAATTTGCTAAGAAACTACTATTTTCTGGCCTGCGCCTCTCAATTTTTGGCCTGTCAGGAGTGTTTTTGCCTCCATGATTGTTTGTTATTAGAGTTTCTTTTCATGAAATTTATTATGTTTGACGGTTTGTTTATCTTTTAAGAATGTGAAGTGTTTTAAATGTCTACAAGTTCATTAATCCGCGTACCTGAGAGAAAAATTCTCATTCATTCCTGGGTTTTTTCATATTAGAATCTCATTTCATTAAATTTATTGTATTTGACGGTTTATTTATCTATCAATAATGTGAAGTGTTTTAAATGTTTACACCTTTATTACTCTGCGTACCTAAGAGAAAAATTGTCATTCATCCCTGTGTTTTTGTTGTTTTTTCATATTAGAGTCTCTTTTCATGAAATTTTTTGTATATGACGGTTTGTTTATCTTTTAAGATTGTGAAGTGTTTTAAATGTCTACAAGTTCATTAATCTGCATACCTAAGAGAAAATTTATCATTCATCCCTGTTTTGTTTTTTTTTCATATTAGAGTCTCTTTTCGTGAAATTTATTGTATTTGACGGTTTGTTCATCTTTTAAGATTGTAAAGTGTTTTAAATGTCTACAGATTCATTAATCTACGTACCTAAGAGAAAAATTGTCATTCATTCCTGGGTTTTTACATATTAGAGTCTCTTTTCATAAAATTTATTGTATTTGACGATTTGTTTATCTTTTAAGATTGCGAAGTGTTTTAAATGTCTACAGGCTTATTAATTTATTATTTATTAAGAGGAAAATAGTCATTTTGTTGGTAATGTTTTCATTGCATTTCGGCTCGAATGTGTACTTTTCTTTTTTCCCTTTTTGTAGACCAAAAAATAAATTCATTTTTCTTTCCAAAAATAGGCCTCCGATTGGTTTTTTGTGAAAAAAAAAGCCCCAACGTCTAATAGAAAATGGGCAGATTAAGTTTGAGACCTGCGCTGTAATCCTATTACGGTTATTTTTCTTGTTTCCTTTCGAAACGTGCTCGTTATTTTGAACGTTTCGTGTCCATCCCCGACGCCATTAACAAAGTTGAGCAAAACTCCGGAAGTAAACTTCGTTTTTCATGCTTGAAAATAAAAACACATTATTCTCTTAAAGAGGATTTCTAGGAAAAAAGAAAATATCTACTTTCAGGGGGTATAAACTTGTTTAAAACCCCGGAAAAGGAAATTCCCTCGGAGCTCTCGAGTCGGACGCGGCTTCATTGAAAAGAACGAAAGTAAGCAAATAAGTCGTAACGTGTCCGAGCACAACCTTGTGGTTGTGATCGGGTTGGAGCGAGTCGTCCGAGGCGGCAAAACTTCCGTTCACGGCCACGTCAGCTAGCGTGAGCCGAAACCATTCTGCCTGACCTTTCTCGATCCTTCCCTGCCAATGCCACACACCAAACTTTGTAATTGTGTTATTATTATGCTCTAATTATTGACCTGGGGAGCCGAGCTCCCTACTCTCACCTCTCCTCACATGGCCTCAGGGGTTGGATTGGAAAACTGTATCAACACGATGAAAATTTCCTAAATAATTGCTTTCACGTAAATCACCCTTGTATATCGATTTTATAAATAAAAAATATCTGAACATCTAACATGTTTATACAAAACTTTTCCAATTTTTTAGAGCTTACTTTCTGAACTAAATCGACGCTCGATTTGCTAAAATTAATTACACATTTCTTGATCTTAGACTTTATAAATGGCTCACTTGCCACGTTGCTTATAATGAAGGGTTCACACAAAATCAGAAATGAAAAATGACAATAAGAATAAGAATGAACGTTTCGGAAATGTGTCAATGTAGAATAAATTAACTTTCAACAAAACATATTCACCTAGAGAATCTTTTACAATAATTCCAACCATGAGCCACATAAATTTATTGTTTTATTAATGGGAAAAATGAGGCAATTTATGTCCTATGTCAATTATGTCAGTTTAAGTTAGTAAATGAGTTAGTGAATCGGTAAGTATGTCAGTTGTGAGTGAAGTTAGGGGTCGTTGAGATTATTTGTTTATTTAATTAGCCAGTAAATAAATCAATAAGTATGTCGTTTAACTTAGAAAGTGGAGGACCGCGGTAGCCGAGTGGTTAGCATGAGAGACTCTCACGCCGCGGTCGTGGGTTCGATTCCCACCGTCGCCTCTGGCCCTTTTTTCACAATAACCCCCACCAAATTTGATCACACATATATGAATTGTCACATGGCTAATATGCATAGTTCATAACGCCAAAAAAAAAAAAAAACTTAGAAAGTACTTAATGAGTCAGACAGATTAATTGTTATGTTATTGAAGTTAGTGGGTAGTCAGGTTAATTGTTTAATTTAATTAATGACTAAAAAAATCAGACGGTATAAGTTGAGGTTTAAGGTTAGCGTATCAGTGAGTTTATTTGTTTATTTTGTTAGGAAGGAAATCAGTATGTGGGCAATTTAAATTAGTAAATGAATTAAAGATTTAGGCAGATAGATCGTTTAGTTGAAAAGGCAAGGCTAGTTAAACAGTTTATTGTTTAATTTAATTAGTGAGTAAATGAGATTAGTTTAGTATATTTAGGTTACTGACTTAATTAATGAATTAAGAATGTGTGTCCCAGTTTTTTAGTGAGTAAATGAAATAGTAATACAGTAATGTTAGTATAAGTTGGGGAGTGAGGTTGTGTTGATTATTAGGAAATAAATAAATCAGTCAGTATAGGTTGAGGTTTGAGGTTAGCGTATGAGTGAGATTATTTATTTATTTTGTTCGAAAGGAAACCAGTAAGTGGTCAATTTAATTTAGTAAATGAATTATTGATTTAGACAGATAGATCGTTTAGTTGAAAGGGCAAGGTTAGTTAAACAGTGAGTTTTATTGTTTAATTTAGTTATTGAATAAATGAGAATAGTTTAGTATATTTAGCTTACTGGCTAAATTAATGAATTAAGCATGTTTATCCTTGCTTTTTTAGGTAGTAAATGATAATAGTAATACAGTACTGTCAGTATAAGTTGGGGAGTGAGATTATGTGATGACTTAATTAGTAAATAAATAAATCAATAAGTATGTCAGTTTAAAATGCTTAAATGAGTTAGAAAGGATGATTATTTATTTAATTAATGAGTAAATCAGTCGGAATGTCTGTAAGGGGTTTAGGTTACTGGGCCAGTGAGGTTAAGTGTCTAATGTAGATAGTGAGTAAATCAGACTTTATGTTAATTTTATAAAGTAAGTGAGGTTAATGGGGTCAGTGTGTTAAATGTTAAGTGAGGTTAGTAGGTAGGTGAAGGTTATTGTGTGATTTATTTAGAAAGAGCATAATATGTAATTCCGTCATTTTGTGGGCGTTGAGGAGTGAAGTTAGTGAGAGGGTCCTTGAGATTATTTGTTTTGATTGATTGATTTAGATTATTTGTTTCATTTATTATGTAAATGTAGTTATCAAGTAAATAAGGAAATCAGTAAACGTGTCAGTTAAAGGAGTATAAGTACGTTAATGTGTTAGAAGGTTAATTGTTTAGTTCGGCGAGTGAGGTTAGATAGTCATTGAGGTTAATTGTGTTCTTTAGTAAGTGAATAAATCAGTCACTATCAATTGGACTTACAATTTGAAAGTAAGGGTAATGAGTCCGTGAGGTTATTTGTTTATTTAGTTAGTGGGTTAGACAGCTTATTTGTTTACTTAGTTAAGAAGTAAGTAAGTAAGTAAATCACTCATTATGTGAGTTAAGTTAATATTATTATTAAAGCAATCACTATTTTGATTTCCGTGAGGTTATTTCAATCAGTATGTCGGTCTCAGTTATTAGGTAAAGTGATTCCATGAGCTTATTTCACTGAGTTAGTGAATAATTCGAAAAATCAGGCAGTGTGTCAATTTAAGTTAATAAATGAGGCTAATGTGTAAAAAAAGTTAATTTAGTAATTTAGTTAATAAGTATATGAGCAAATCAGCCGTAGGTTAGTAAGGTTAATGTTCTGGTTTGCCAGTAAATCATCAATATGTCAATTTAAGTTAGTAAGTGAGGATATTGGAAATTTAGGTTATTGTACAATTTAGTTAGTAAAGAATACCTAACCAAATCAGGCGATGTCCGTATAAGCTGGTAAGTGAGTTTTGTGGGTCAGTGAGGTTAGTGTTTAATCTAACTAGTCAGTCAATAAGTCAGTATGTCAATATGAGTTAATAAGTGGGGTTAGTGATTCAGTAATACTTATATAATGAATAAATAAATAATTAAGACAGTTTAAGTTAGTAATTTAATGATTTAGGCAGTTAAAATTTTTGTTTATTTGGTGATTAAATAGGTAACGAGTGAGTATGTCAGTTTAAGGACGGGATTGAGTTTTGTTCGTTTTTGAGTTTAATTGTTTAATTTAAACAGTGAGTAAAACAGACGGTAGAATTATTTAAGGTGGAGTGAGTATATCAATTTACCAGTTGGAAAAACAGAAAATATGTCAATTTGAGTTAGTAAGTGGAGTTAATAGGTCAATACGTAACTTTTAGTATTAACTATTATTAAAACTACCTAAAAAACTAAACTATTATAGATTGCTATGTAATTTTTCTACAAGATTACTAAATTTTTAAGATTTCCAGTTTATGATACATGCTAATTACTATTAAAAATCAATGATCATTTAATTACCGAAAGGGCAATTTTTTGTCAAGAAGGTCTTACAATGTTTATTGGAATATAAACTGTTAACATTGGACTTTTTTATAGGTGGGATATTCATTACATTACTAACAAAGGATATTCGATTAAACAGAACTTTTTTACATAGCATATCGATTTACTTCCCAATTGTGAGGTGAATTATAACAAAACGTAAATTTCTGTCAAATGTGGTTAATTAATCATAAAAGTTAATTAAATTGATTGTTTTCGGTTGATTTCTCAAAATAAAATATTTCATTTTTTTTACATGACCCTCATTTTTAATAACACTGATATTTTTATTTCAATCGAGGTCTGATGTTTGGTTAGCTGAATTTCGTCTAATAATCTTATTTTATTGCTATTCTAAGTTACTACTAATTTTTGTCAAATTTCTTTTCTGCGTAGAAATAGAAATTTTATATGTGTTACGGAAATTACTATTACAAAGTCTGCCTGGTACAGCATTTTACAAATCGGTTCATGACTGGGATGTCAAGAATTCGTTAAACACACTGCGTAGTCACAATATCGTGCCATTAGATAATTTAATATTTTAAACAAAAACGCAAGGATGTTCCTAACTTGAATCACGTTTAACCTTCGGAAGGGCGTAAAGCTAAAGGTTGAAGTTCGCAACCCCGTTTGACCCCGTGCCTACCTTTTCCCGGCGTCTCGGGTGTGACCAGGCGAAACGAGAAAAGACGACTGTAGGGAAATTAGGACGAATGGACGTCCCATTGTAATTCCAGGCCTTGGCCGGATCTTTAATCTATGTAAATAATGTACACGCTGATAGTGTAGTCACGTCCGTTTTGGGCCACTTTCACACCCCCGGCTTCGTCCCTACATTGCCTCAATAATAAAAGTAACACGGACTAAATCTCCGGCCCGAGGAAGCATAAGCTGATTTAATATTCCAATGGTCGATAAAATATAAAAGAGTCGGATCCGATGGCAAACTGAGAACATATGCCTTCGATTTGGAATAGCGCAACTTTCAACACAAATTTTGCCCTTTTACTACCAACTCTTTCAATCCGTCCTTTCTTTTCTTTTTATTCAACAATTTATACTTTATATAAAAAAACAACTGAAAAAATTAAACTGCTGTAACACAAAATAATACAAAACCATTATAACAAACTAAGGGTTTGATAACCCATCATATCTCAGTATTGTATAGTTTATGCGTGTGTAAAAAAAATAGTTTCAAGAAAGTACGTGGAACAGAGAAAGGCATAATTGTTTGACAACATTGTTTTAAGTTGAAACAAATCTATGTTGTAAGCCACCATTCAAGTGAAAGACACCAGACTTCTGAAGAGGAGATGGCCTCACAACCTACTAAACGAGGATTATTCCTCGCATATAGTTGTGAGAACAACAATGGTGTTACAAATCGAGCTCATTGCACAATGTAAATTATACAATATTATAAAAAATATATAAAAATGAAGATATGTAAACCAAAACGGCCAAGAACTGCGAAACTACAAGCTCATGACCCCGTTCATTACGCGAACAAATATCACAAAAAACACTTCGGTCTTTCAAGCAGAAATACAACTAAATAATTTGTGATGATAGTGAAAGTGACAATGACACAAGTATCAATTAAATAGTAGCCAGTGAATGCATCCAAAATCTCCAAAACCCGGGGAAACACATCAACCTGTTGATATCTTGGGTGCCAGGGTACAGAGGAATTTTGGGTGGCGAGAAAGCAGACACACTGGCCAGAGGAGGATCAGTAAGACCATATATTGGCCCCGAACTTATACTTAGGATAACAAAAATAAATACGGAATCCTCCATGGAATGGATCCAAATAAAACAAAAGGATACGTGTATAAACTCTAACGGCGCTAGACACAGATCAAACAACCCTTATCAAGGCCGGTAAACTCACTGCTGCAGTTGGAGAGGGCTAGACTCAGAGGAGAGATAGGACTATTAACCGGCCACTGGCATCTGAGAAAATATCTTCACGACAAGGGCACATACAACGATGATCCAATCTGCTGATTATGTAATGAGGAGGAGGAAACAGCCACCCATATCATCTTAGAATCCGAAGCAACAGCTCCAAGGAGATTTAACCTAACCTAGAAAAAACCTAGAGAATGAAATTGTAGCAGCGACAGTCAATGACCTGATACTTCTAAGAATAAGGATTGAATCTATTGCACTGACTAGGGAACTAGAAAAATACAATAAGCAGAAGGCTGCAGTGCCTGGGGAGCACAAACCCGTTTCTTCATACCCTCATTACCATACCATTGTGCGTGTGTAAAAAAATAGTTTCTTAATACGACATGACACTTTACACGAAAATTCTATTTTTAAACTTGATAAAAAATAATTGGGTGATTTTTTTTAGTGGAATCTGAAGAGGTATTTAAGGGTAATTCACTAGTTTTCGTGGTCCGCTTGACCAATTAATATCTTTCAATTAATTAAGGTTTTTAGTTGAGATAAAAAAGTCAGTATCACGAGCGGGATTCGAACCCACGACCTTCGGCTCGATACGCCGCTACTCTACCACTTGAGCTATCGTGTCTTCGATCCACTCGGATACTAACTTCCCATCTCAAATTCAGAAGGTGTGGTTGAGATGGGAAGTTTCCGAGTGGATCGAAGTCACGGGAAGTCAAGTTCGAATCCCGCTCGTGACACTGACTTTTTTATCTCAACTAAAAACCTTAATTAACTTAAGGGTAATGTTGGAGTAGTAATGAACATTGACTATGGTACTAAGGATTTTGGATTTGTAGTACTATATTCTTGATATGGTCGAAAGTGTTCCAGAGTTCTAGTCTGTACATCCAGATTGGTTCGAACGAAGGATTAAGTAGAGATTATTTAGACGGATGAACTTCAGTTTGGTGCAGGTGGTTCTTCACGCCCCACATGGTCAAATACTTACGTTATAAAAAGGCCCTCAGACAATATTATTTACGCTCAGGGGATGAGGATATGAGGTCCAAAACGCTAAACATTTCTAATAATTGTAATTGTAACGGTAGAGCAATGTTGAGGACAGAAGCCACCCTGATAGAAATTATAAATGATGGGGTGAGTGTGGAGTTCAGTCCTTTTTAAAAAGATGGTTCCTACTCACATTAAGACACTCACACTTAATGTGAGTAGGAACCATCTTTTTAAAAAGGATTGCCAACCTGATAGTCTGGGAGAAGGTCGAAAAGTTGAGGGAAGAGTAATCGTTTGGGGAGAATTTTCTGGAATACTTTTGAGAACAGTAAGTGTGGACAGATTGAACGGTAAGAAGAAGCATTATGCACGGGTTTACCCGGTTTTGGAAACAGGATAATATTGGAGTAGTTCCTGAGCGATCGGAAGTGCGTGGTGCAGAATGATAAGTGAGTATATGATAGCTCTTTTATGGAGTTCTCGGAGGATCTGAATCGAAACTAAAATCATAATTTCAGAAAAATATCAATAAAATAAACATTAGGTGGTTGAAAAAGGGGGTATAGAATCTGTAAAATCATTTGTATGTTTAGGGCCGTAATTGCAGATTGAACTATCGCGGGCTAAACCCAAGTAGAACGATCAATTTCTCGTAGGATGCAACACCACCCGAAATCACCCATCTATATCGTTCAAATTTAACAGCTCATGTATTTTCAATTTGTGCAATCATAAAGCATACACGAAAGGTCGAAATTAATGAAAGTTTCATCAAACTCGCATAACAATTAACCGGTTGCAGTGGTGAAAATTAACTTGGTAACCCTTTGTTCCTCGGCACGCCGTTAATGTTGATGTGTCGTCAGCCCGGGGAAAATTGAAAATAAAGTAAATCTTTCGTGTAAGCGGATTTTATATAATGAGATTCATGCCCCCCATGCAAGCTCGTTATTTTTTTAATCGTTTTCTTCTGACAATTGGCAGCAACTATAAACGACGACCACAGCTGCTGCATCCATAATTTTTTCTGTGATGCTGTACTTATTAAAAGATAACATGTTAAAGTTGACATTTAAAGCTTTTAAAAATTAAAACACATCTTCATACCACAAAGATTCATTATTTAAAAACTATATTTTCACTATAGCTAGATAATAGCAACCAAATTTATCTAATTGTTTATATATCTGTAGAAGCAAAAGCCTTATTTTTAAAGTTAAAGTGTTATAATGACAATAATAAATCATTCACACTATAAAATATTACTAATATTTGCAACTCTTCATAAATAATTTTCTCCGTTCTTCATATCTATTTCTGATATAAATTAGTCATGAAGAGTGAAAATCCCTCTGTATAAGAATATAAAGGTATAGCCTCATACATTTACCGATTTTTTTTTCACACAAAAGATTGTATAGGATTGAGAGAAAATCTTCTGATAATAAACCGCTTCCTAAAAACGATTCGGTTATCGATCAAATACTGTTTCTTAAATCGACCTATCAACTGCAGCCATCAAGGGCCATTCAATCTGCATTTATCAATGGAAAAGAGTTTATTTTTTCTTAGGGACATTTTTTTATACAAGCGACGATTTCTGGATGGTATATTGTACTCGACGTAAACAGTCAAAGCCTTCTGATCAGTTCCCATCAAAAATAATTAGATAAAATATTGGAAAAATTATGGAAAAGATGAGAATAAATTATCGACATATTAACGTTACTTAACGGTTATGACTATTGATTGTCATAAAAAAAGCCAAATGCCACGAAAAGGGCGGAAAAGCAAAACAGAGCCTTACTCACTTTCTTTTTTTTTTTTAGTTTTTTCTCGTTGGTTTAATTTAATTTACATTAAATTGTGTTTTCAATCAATTTTAGTAATATTAGAACATTAATGTTAACTTGTTTCTTAATTTAGGATAATTAAGGAGATAATGTAAACAAGTCTATTTACTCTGAATTTTTTATTTATACATGTTTTTTTCTATTTTAAATAATAATTAGTCAAATCTCTGTTTATCTCTTTATTATATATATTTTATTAGCTAATTATTTATTTTATATTTCTAATATGAACCAATGATTGTATTGTGAGAGCTAAACTGGGGCAAGTTAAGAAAGTCTTTTCCTGGTCTAAGGAGAACAGGTCGAAAAGAAATAAGGCCATACTGACAAGTCGCATAGGTCATACAAGAATAACTCATTGTATCATAACCTTCTGGCCGAAGAAGACGAAGAACCAGAAGAAGAGGTTCCGAGTTCAGTCCTAAAGAAACCGAAAAATCATTAATCGCGTACGTAATTTTTCCGTGGATTAAAACGCGTTCGGGACAATTCGCACTACTGAAATAACAATAGTTAGCACACGTTTAAATAGTTTTTTATTGCAAAGAAAAATTGATCAATATTTTCAAAAATACATAGAATTTCAATTAATTATCCTTTTTATGTAAGGTCTTGGTTGAGATAAAAACGTCAGGGTCACGAGCTGGATTCGAACCCACGACCTTCACCTAAATACGCCACTACTTTACCACTTGAGCTATCGTAACTTTGATCCTCTCGGAATCAGGATTGATTGAAAGAAGTAACTTAGTCAAATGACCACTAAAACGTAAATGGATTAATATTCAATAAGTAAAAGAAGTATCACTTCACTAAACAGCTCCCCGTGGCCACTTCATAAGTCGCTGAGAATCCAATCCTGATTACACGGCATTTGAAAATGGCAAAAAGAGGAAAAATTCGAACGGTTATAGGTTGAGATGGAAAGTTGATGGCCAAAAGGATCGAAGTTACGATAGCTCAAGTGGTTACAGCAGCGACGTATTTGGCAGAAGGACGTGGGTTCGAATCCCGCTTGTGACACTGACTTTTTTATCTCAACCAAGACCTTACATAGAAAGAATAATTAATAGAAAGAAAACTTGGTCAATTGACCACTAAAACGTAAATGGATTAATACATATAATCTCTTTCAATTAATTAATTATTTTATGCAAGGTATTGGTTGAAATGAAAAAGTCAGTGTCACGAGCGGGATTCAAACCTACGACCTTCGGCTTCATTTCAACCAACACCTTACATAAAATAATTAATTAATTGAAAGAAGTTCTTTGGTCAATCGGACCACGAAATATAAAGGATTTAGTACATATAATGTTTAAAAAAATAACATATATGTACATATCAAAAAAATAAATCTTTATTTACATACATATCTACAATACCCCAACAAAATTAAAACTTTCAATATAATATATTTTTCAATTCTTACCTTCGATATACCATATTCTCGATATAGTGAACATGGCATTATTTCGTACTTATCCTTGGTTCTTTTGAAGATACGATCTATGGAGATTTAACTGTATACTTTTGAATTTTTCATAGGTTAATTATAGTTAATTATTTTTATTTACCAAAAACTTTAAGAAAGTTTGAAAGCTAGTTTGAGTAAATTTAACAAAACTTTATGTTAATAATCATAACCATTTCTTTTTATGCATTTCTAACTACAAGCATATTTCAGCTGTGTAGTGGATTCTCCCGAAGGAGGATTTTTTCCCGTTCTAGGACGGATAATGTTTCACCTGATGTAAATTTTTAGTGTCTTGGCCGTTTGAGCAAAAACAAAATGGCGTTGTATAAATTGAGCTGATTAGACCAGGTAGGTATATTTATCGACCTAACTCTTGCAAAGGGTTCTGCACGCAATAGCTATTTATAAGGGCTTGCATCCACAACTGGGGCGATTCAAAACACAACCCATATGTACGAGCCTACGAATTTTTCTTATCTTTTTTTTCAATATTTTCTTATATATTCCTTCAAGCAACAGAGTTAAAAACAAGCCATTGATAAATTCGGATTTGCCTTTAATGTTCGCACGGCTGAGTGAGTTAAATGGGTCGGAGAGGAGAAGACGTCGAAGCCGGGGGAAATTAAATCTTTTCATCAAATACCTTTAACAAGTTTTGCCTATGTAGGTACACGGATTAAGTGAGTGGATCAAACATGGTTTAGATCGAGTAACGAGGTTTCCGAACACTCCAGACTAATACGCTCACCTCTGATAATATCTGACGGTAATGCAGTTTCATAGAGCACTTCTATTAAATTTGAAAAAGACCTTCGCCCTCGGGTTTTTTACTGAATTTTTTCTCAATTCTAACTAGTTTAGGACCGAAGGCAAGATGGAAAATTTTGGGATTTGGTCAAACCAGTTTAATTTTATTGTTTAAGTTTTGTGAGGAAAATTTTAAATTTTCTTAACTACCGAGATCATTTTCTTATACTTATTAAGTTAACTTATATTAACTTTTATCAACTCTAAAATGTAACAATTACATTTTGGATAAAATTGTCTGTCTTAAGATGAAATTTTCATAAAAATACTCTCAGCGCCTTGAAAACAGACATTTCTACTAAACCAGCAATACTTACAAGTTATGATGGATTGCCTACAAGGCGCTTTCTTTTTTTTCTTTCTTTTTTTTCAATTTATTCAGCAAATAAAATCTCTATAATTTAAAATTAATGATTGAATATCATATTTGACGACTTGCCAAATTGTCATAGTTCATCATGGTTGTCATGATTGAAAGTGTAAAAGGAAGGACCACAGATTCATTTATCCAAGCGTTCCTCTGTAAGATAATGTTGTCGACGATTTATTTTTATACAACTGCTCGTTTTTATTTTCTGTTGAAAGATGAAAAATTTAAATCTCTCTATCAATAACTAATCGTTCTCTTGGGCATGCCCAATAAATTATGTATAAAAAAGAATAATTTGTCTAGGGGCAATAGGATGGTTTATGGGATAGGACTTTTTTCATTTTCAAGGTCCTACTTATGATTAATTGAATTATATCAACTACTTTTCTTCGACAAAACCGACCTTACAGGCACCTTTTTACTGTTAGGTCGTCAATAATGAATTGTAGGTATGACCTATTATTTATTTGTTTTGATATCTTGTTTTTTTATCAATATTTTTAATTTACATAAATATATTTTACAACTATTTTCATATATATATNCAAATATATGGAATTCTTTTCAATTAATTAAGGCTTTGGTTGAGATAAAAAAGTCAGTGTCACGAGCGGGATTCAAAAAATGGCAAAAAGGAGGAAAAATTCAAAAAAGTTGGGGTTGAGATGGGAAGTTGGTGTCCGGGTGGGTCGACAGGCCAAGTGGTAGAGCAGCAGCGTATTTGACCGAAGATCGTGTGTTCGAATGCCGCTCGTGACACTGACTTTTTTGTCTCAACCAAAGCCTTAATTAAAAAACTATTTACATACTTAATACTCGAATTGAGAAGAGCAAATAATCAATGTTTCTCTCATTGCACTTCGCTTCCTACTTCTTAGAATGTAGAATGAAACCCGAGGTTATAGGACTGTAGGGACGGGATCTGTTGGACAAGACTATTGGGAGATTATGGGAGAGTTTACTGTGGAACTTGGTAAATTGTTAAAGAATTAATTTTGGTGTAAATGATATTTTAGGGTGGTTGTGGAGGATAGTATTGGAGTGTTTACAATGGATCTAAGTACTCTCGATTTCAAGGATTGGATACAGCCGTTCTGGTTGTACGTTAACATCTATATTTAAGATTCTTGTTTATATTCCAGGCTTACCCCAGACTCAACTTGTAAAAACAATTGTTGCCCGAACCTAAACCAAACAACCCTGCTTTTAATTTGTCCAACGTAATTTACAAAGTTAATGTAACAAGTGTGACACTAGTATTGGAGAGGTAATACGGAGGTTTTACAATAGATCTAAGGACTTTATATTGGAAACATTGGATATTGGAAGGTTTGGCAGTTTTCCACAGCTCCATCCGAATCGGTTGTAGAAACATTTTGTAGATTGTAAAATTTTCGTCGATACCATGGATTGTCGTTCCGTGAGCAGACCGTAGCGTCTTGCCCTTTTAGTCGGGTATGCAATTTTCATGTTAAGCATGAGTCTAGGTGTAACCCTATCCACACCTAGGGTTCACATTGAGGTGAAGGTCAGAGCACTAATCAGCTGCTACAGATTAATTAGCGAGGGCAGCTGGAATCATAAGTGCAATAACATAGGTCACTCGAAAATCTCACAACCATTGAGTAAGGTTAACGGACAATTATTAAGCGTTAGTGATAAAAAGATTAAAACCCTTTCGGGGAAAAAGCATTTTCAGGTAGTCACCCCTTTTGATTATAATTATACTTTGGATGATGACCATTGTAACATAGACTGCTACACAGATGGATCACTTATCAAAGGTAGAGGGAGTGGTGCAGGAATCTACATACCAAAATTAGGAATCAGCATCTCCTCCCCTCTTGGTAATAATACCTCAGTTTTTCAGGCGGAAATCTGAGCCGTCAATAAGTGGTGTAGAACACTTATGGAAAATAAAATTAAGGGAAAAGATATTAGAATTTTTTCTGACAATCAGGCTAGTCTTAGGTCATTACAAAAAGGTTTGTCAACCTCACGACTGGTGGAGGAAACTGTAGATTTAATCAATAGGATCACTTCCAGGTTTGAGAACAGGGTAACCCTTATTTGGATACCAGCACGTAAAGGACACCATGGCTAGGAAAAGGCGGATGTCCTGGCCAAAGAAGGTTCTAATATTGCGTTTGTCGGGCCACAACCAGTATTACCTCACTCTATGAGCACAGCGAAAGAGAGTATCAACAACTGGGGCATGAAACAATTCCTTAGGGAGTGGAATTTATCCCCCGGACACAGGCAATCGAAAGAGTTTGTTAAGGCGATCAAACCAGCAGAATCGAAATGGCTGTTCTCTAGCTCAAGGAAGGGAATTAGACGGCTGACAGGTATCCTGACGGGCCACTGCCCACCGAGAAGACACCACTCCGTAATGGGTATTCTACCAGATTCCTTTTGCCGTTTTTGCGAAATAAAAGAAGAAGCGGCAAGGCACTACCTCGCGAGTGTGATAGTTTGAAAAGTGAAATAATGAAACTTTTGAAGAAGAGGACATCACCAAATCACTCTCCGAGATTAAATAGTCCAAAATCTTGAGGTTTGTGAACAGGTCTAAGAGATTTATGCAGAACCCGTGAGCCGACCAAGTCCCGGACCTTTTAGGGATGGGTTACGAGTCTACCCAGGCATTTAACCCTTCTCGTCTTGGTCGCCCACCCTGCATAATATATAAATATATAGGTGTAACCCAAGGAAACGAACATAGATTTGAGATACGAACATTGCGAGAGATTTGGACTTGCTTTCATTGATCTTAATTTGCCATTGTCTTCTATACACCAGTCTTCTATACGTTAAGTCATATGAAGCGAAGTATCGGGGTAGGGGAATAGTATTGCTATGAGTAAAGGATGCAAGGAGCAATATCGGATCCGATCCTAGTCAGATTATTTTGTAAAATTAGAGTCAAACTTAAATAACATACGTATTTAAAAGAGCTGTAAAATTTTGGCTGCAAATTATGGATTACTCGGAGACAGGGGAAAATCTTCAGTCCAAATTTGATTGCAAGAATAATCTAACTTACTTTTGATCTGGTTCTCTCTTCTATTGGCGAGAAATTTTATAATCCCCAATTTACAATAATTACCATTTTGGGTCTTGGCGAGCACTATTTGTATTTTCGAACGAGCATTGATGAATTGAGTTTAATCAAGCAGTTTATATATACCCATTTGATTGTTTTAATTTTTCTACTATAAACAAATCAGTAATCAGTTCTTTATTTTTTAATTTTTTAACAGTTTACTCTGCGCTATTTTGCTTTAACAAGTAAAAACATAAATGTAAATTGCTAAGGAAAATGTAACAAAGAAAACCTAATCAGCACTAAGAGGTATTTTTAAATTCAAATTAAACACGGATGCCCAATTGGATTTGGTAAAAACTCAATTTGACTGAATAAAATGTTTAAATTCAAGCAAAACTAAACAAAAACAAACAAAAGTAAAGTAAAAATGAAAGATTAAATGTATTCGCTTCTGCAATGATAATTCTAATTTACAACAGTTTTTGGTTTTTGTTTTTCTACGAGGGTTTGCAACAACAGAGGTCATATAAACCCACAGGGTGCCGGTGTTTTTGAAAAAAAGCCCATATGTAAGGATGTCGGGTTCGAATGAAGCCCGCTGGATTCGAACCCGGGACCTTTACCTTACAGGGATGAGCGCCGTGTCAACGTCTAAACCGTTGCTGCCACCGACGCCCCCTAACACAGTATAAGCAGTTAAAAAAATGAGAAAATTTAAAATTAAACTTTTTTATGTTCGAAAAAATAAAAAATCAACTATGCGGAATGTTTTGCCTGTAAGTGTAGTAACCTCCACCAGAAGTTTCAAATACAACAGATCCCAATGCGCTATGCTCAATTTTTAATTTGAAAGAGTTAAAACATTGCGGCATTTCATTGTTTAATTGTCCTATTTATGAAAATATCATTGCAAAAATATTTATCTACCTTCTAGACATTACTTCTTTGACTTATAATGCACTGAAACTCTCGAAGATGGAAATAATTTGAATAAGTGTTTGATATGGTGAGGGGAGATAAAGACGCGAAATGAATTTCACTTCCTTTTTTTAAATGTAAAATTTACGTAAAATAACGAGACAAATAAGTCCACTCAATATGTAGCAAGTAAGTAAAACAAGAAGCAGAAAAAAGAAAAACAGCATTTAAAAACATATTTTAAAAAACTGACTTAGAAACTGCTGATGATCGTAAAATAAAAACTGGTTTAAAGATTATTATTTTAATAAAAATTGGTGTAAAATGTTATATTACAATATATCAGTCTTCCTCGATATTAATATAATGTTGTAAAGATTCTGGTACAGGTAGACTCCAAATGCCAATTGGCAATTGAAAGTTTTCGTGTAGTCTCGTCCTTATCGCGATCCTGCAGAAATGTTTCAATTCGGGAGGTGACGCCATCCTTGTTTCAGGTATGAATTTCAAACCTGGAAAATAGGGTTCCAAAAATTCTTCCTCCCCCCTCCACGGTAGAAAAGTCACAACTCTCATTATAACGAAGAGACACTGGCGAAGTCCGCTCGGAATCCGGTCTGGGGAGTCGCTCAGTCTTTTCAGCAGAACTTCCAACGGGGAGGGCGAGTTCTCGATGAACACTTGCGCCCCGTGTTGTAGGAGAAGGAGAAGAAAATCCGGCCTAGTGACTTGAACGGCCACGGTCGCGGGCGTTGTGCGTCCGTACGTTTCCATCGGTACGTCGACTAAACGGACACGGCCGTTTTTCGTCTTGTATTCTGCTTTTTCTCTGCAAGCGTGCTCTAAAAAATACCCGACGGCGTTTACGTTCTCCTCTATCGTGTCGAAATCGCTCTTCCAACCTGATATCACTCCTGAAGCTTTCGGGCCGAATATCGCACCGCTCATGAGCCTGTCGAAAGCTCGTTCGCAGAGGTACAACGCTTCCAAGAGACGTGCAACGACCTCGGAGTCTTGCAAGTTCCAGTCGAACGCAAGTTTCGCGGCTACGTAAAGAACGTTGTGGTACTTGCCCATGAGGCAGATTTGGCCGTTTTTCCCTTTTGTCGCGTCGTGAAAGTCGAGCGCGCTGACGACGCACTTCCGACAAGCTGCGTTCGAATCTCCCTCGACCCTGGTGCAACCCTGGATCACAGTCGACAAGTATTCCACCAGCTGCCTTCTTTTATATTTGGCCAATAAGGAGTCCCTCTCCATCTCGGAAAACACTTGGTCGAAAAAACAATCCAGTATTTCATCCATGCTTAAGCAAAACTGACCACAGGGGGTTTACAGTCGAACGGCTTATTGGATTTAAAATCGTAAGGCTTCACCACCTCCTAACAGTGTGTGTTAATTCAATAAAAACATGTGGTCTTCCCAGTTGTTTCGTTTCTAAAACGTATTCTCAACTGGTTAGATAAGGATCTTCATTTTCATTGAAATTTTGACCGGTTATCAACAAAAAGTAGATTAGTCTAGGAAATTTTTTTCCTTAATAATAACTAAGTAAACAAAAGGGGCGTCGGTGGCCGCAACGGTTTAGGCGTTGACACGGCGCTCATCACTGTAAGGTAAAGGTCCCGGGTTCGAATCCAGCGCCCCTGCAATCGAACCCGGTATACTACAAATGGGCATTTTTCAAAAACACCGGCAACCTGAGAGTTGATATAACCTCTACTGCGAATCGTCGTAAAAAAAAATCAAAAAAATATATACAATTAAAATACAAATAATTCTTCTTTTAGTTTGTATTTTAAAGGAATATAAAGTTGGTTCTTACCTTATAAATTCCACATNATTAACTCAATTTAATTTTTAATTTTTTTTCTCCCAGATTCGTATTGTTGATTCTTATTTATTCGTATTTTTATTTATTTATTAATTTGATATCTAACTATTAATTTAGAGGGGCGTCGGTGGCCGCAAGGTTTAGTCTTTGACACGGCGCTCATCACTGTAAGGTAAAGGTCCGGGTTCGAATCCAGAGGCCCTGCATTCGAACCCGACATACTTACAAATGGGCTTTTTTTCAAAAACACCGGCACCCTGAGGGTTGATATAACCTCTACTGCGAACCGTCGTAAAAAAAAAAAATCAAAAAGATATATATTCATAACATTTAATGTATGTAAGGTTAAAATCAATTTTGATAATAAACTATACAATGCACTCCCGTTGTTTTCCATAAAAATCATTGTTTATATATTATTTGATGAAGTGTTTTTATAATTTATTATACTCTAAAAAGTCTATAATTTATTTATGATCTATGATGTCTATTATACTACGCGACCTTCGCGAAGAAACATTGGGATAAAAATACTTTCTCGGATATCGTTATTTTGCAGATACCAACAGCAATCGCTCAGCGAAGAGAAGAAAATGTATTTTTCTCTCTCTCACTCCCTCTACAGACCCATAAACCGGCTGTCACGCAAAATCCGTGAATGATATTATGTTATACGTTTCGGAGGACGATGCAAGAAATATCGACAAAGACCTTTCCGTGCCTTGGTATCAATGTTGGCTTTCATTACTTTATTGTTGATTCTGATCTTGGTTGCGTGTATTTCGGATCGAAAGTTATACCTTGGCCTCTCCCCGTCAAGATTAATCAACGTCTAAGAACGGGAAATTTCTTTAATCATTCTCAATTGTAATTAAATGAGGGAATAACAAAACTTCCACGTCGCGACAATGCTTGCACATGAAATTATGGTTTATACCATCAGAAATTAAATTCTTGCCATTGGGATTGATCGATCGCCCTTCCTCACATTTTCCTACTACAAAACTAAAGTTCAAAACTAAACTCAATACGTACATATTTTATTTTTTTACATTTTTCATTAAGAATATGAAATAATTAATAAATTAATATTACCAAAATTATTTATTCACTCAAAGACAAAAACTGGACACTTTATTCTCCATAATAACTAGGTATAAAGATTAATATTTGGCCTAATACGTAAAAACACTATTCATTATTAACTTATTGTTTACCTTTATAGAATGTTACTAATCCTTTTACATTTTTGAATTTGTGTTCTAAATGAGAACACTCTTTAGATTAAAAATAAAGAAAAACCGATCAATTTCATACTTTTCAAAGCCAATATGTGGAGTCAATTAGTTGGTTTTCAAAATCCTTTTCTTTGGTGAAATGACAAATTTGATTGTAAAAATTAATTCTTAGAAGCGTGGTTTTTAAGTCGAGAAGCTCTGCCCTGGGTGGTTGCTTTGAACAATGGCAGACGTAGCGTTACATACTTCAATTCCTGGGTGTGCCGTGCTCTACCATCTACGATTCTGTCTAAAGTAATTTAGGACAATTGGAAGTCTTGATCGAAGGGTAGATGGTGACGATGTAGGACGGCTAGAAAGGATCGTTCTAATTGCTCTTTTCGCAGTACGGTGCGGTCATTTAACGTCTTCCTTGATAGTCAACTCCAAATTATCCGTAGTGTAAGGGTGAGCTCTAAATGAGAAAAGTAATCAGCAGGCTTTGTGGTAATAGGCTATTCGACGTCCCGGATCAGGTTCTTTATTACTGGCATAAAGGGCGACTATTCACAAATCAGCATCTCTCTTGAGACTTGAACAATGAGGGCTGTTTGTGACAATCAGATGACCAGGACCGCATGTTAAGAAAAGACGTGTAGAACGCTTTGCTCCATATGCCATGCATGAGCAACAGCCTTTTCAAAGAAAGTCAGTTATGGTATGGGATGGAACCGCACTAAGGCACACTGAGGGCATTCGTCTGAAAGTCACTCGTCACTTTGAGCTGTATCTAGAGTTATCACACATTACAGGAATGATGTAGGGATTACCACAATGAGTTGGTCGACACGTTATTCAGACATGAATCCCAACACATATGGGACATGATAAAGAGACGGGTTAGACATCGTTCGCTGTCTTCAAGAAGTGTCGAACAGCTTCAAACCGCACCTGGTGAAGAATGAGATTCTGAGGATTCAGTCAGTTATGCTAGATCCATGTCGTACAGAATTGATTATCATACAGAATGAATCTTTGACTGCATTGAGGTACGTGGAGGAAGTTGTTCTGGAATCTGGTGTCCTATCCGCTCCTTTTATTGGCAATAAATAAGTGTTAATGCATGATAATGCCCGACTACTAGAATCTCCATTTTCACCCATTACATGGATGATGAAGTGATTACCATAATGAATTGTATATATATATATATATATATATATATATATGACTCCCAATTACAACAAAGTTGCCAATAAATTGCGTGGTGAATAAAGGTATCGTCCTGGGGCTGCATAGAATTGTATTTGTTTCTTAAAATAAAAATAAAAGAAAAAAACATATTTTGGAAAACTAGGCAATAAAGAAAAAGAAAATTACTGTTTCATGTAAATTAGGACTACTTCGAGCTATCATCATTTTTTAGTTTCTGACAAATTTTCGAAGATCTATTAAAAAGAAAGTCAATTTTAGACAAACAGAAAGGGTAAAAAAGCAATCCATTATTTCATTTTGATATCAATGATTTTTCATTATTTATAATTCAATATAAAATCACATATTACAATTTTATATAAAATTTCGATTTGATCTCGTTAATTTTAAATTTTTACAATATTTGAATTTGTGTTTGTTTATTCGGTCATAAACCATCATCATTCAAATCCTTTTTATCCAATCCTTCCCTCGGTGTCTACTTTTTCCTGTAAATTATGCCTGTTGGAGGTATTATTAATGCGTAAACCTCTGGGAAACCTCGGTAGGATCCGCTCTCACC
Source organism: Cimex lectularius (assembly GCF_000648675.2). Lineage (NCBI taxonomy): Eukaryota > Metazoa > Arthropoda > Insecta > Hemiptera > Cimicidae > Cimex > Cimex lectularius. Next base: position 1,135,395 of record NW_019392687.1, read on the forward strand.
TATCCGTTGTGTATCTTGTTATTTTTATTTTCTTCGGGTTATTATTTCGTGTCAACACTCCGTACTACAATGGAAAGCCATTTAAGATCTATCCATTTTTTATTATTAATTCATTCAATTAATTCCTTTTTAAATATTAAATATTTTGCAGTTGATTTATTATAAAACTCTGTTCAACTTCACTTGGTAATTTTTAATGAATTGTTTGTTTATTAATTATCATATTACATGACAGTGGAGTAGCCCCAATTACTCCGAGTTATATCTTCTTGGTAAATGCTAACCAGACTATCATGTTGTTATCTTGTTTTTGTATTTTTATATATTTGTGTTTGTTATTGGTATTGGTATTATTGTTCAAAATTGTCGAGGCCTTGAGGTAACAAGAAGATTTAAAAAAGAGAGTTCGTTACCGTTATATCGTAAAACATCATAACTTCGCTGGAGAAACAATAAAAGAAATTTAGTAGGTTTAAAACGCGAGAAATATAAGAAAAGAAATATAAAAGATTAGGAATAGAGTAAAAAATGCGTTGATAATTAACCAAAGCTCATTTTAAAATTTTGCTTGCAATTTTTCCTGTGAATTATGTTTTGATAAGCCCATTTTTTCTCAAGGATGCTTACCAAGAATATTAACTAAAATAAAAATATAACTATTCTTTTTTTTCATCAGAAGCAATGATTCAAAACCTAAAAATTGTTAATTAGAGTCTATATAGATTCGGTGTCGATATTTCTGTTTAAAAATGGTAAAGCCGTTGCCATAACACAAACTTTTATTAAACGAGTGAATTGTAATTAGAATAGAACTTTAAATAGACTACAAACTTATTAATGGATTGCACAACCATTTTTTTAATTAAACGAAACTATGGGGAATCATTAATATTACGTTTCAGATAAAATTGGAATACGATTGATTCAGATAATACCATCTTAAACATTATTAATCACGAGAACTGATGGATAATCCAGATTTTGCTAACCTGAAGATACCTTGCCCATTCTGATAAATGATGGGAGAATTTTTATAAAACCTCTAGGTATATATCTTGGACGTTAAAGTTTTAAATAAAAACTGAAATACAAGTAATGGTTAAATAAATTTAACTAAATTCCCAATCCAACTGTGTCAAGTACAATAGTTGTAGAGTATTGTTCCTGAACTGGGTCCGCCTGCACTCGCTGTATACTTCTGTCATGCGCTATTTTAGTATTGTAACTACGCCAGTAAATCCTCTCCCCATATTTCATTCGCTTTTGTGGTGAAAGTCAAATTTAAAAAAGCACGCAGCGAAGCCAGACGGACCTGGAGAAGGCCTAACAACGGTCACACAATTCGCATACCAAACAATAATTGTTTTATCTAAAGACAGAATTTTATTTCTATATACATTTTTTATTTGTATGATTTTGTTAAAATAAGATGGATGAAAAGTTTTATAATGATAATTTTCCCTTTATTTCATCCTTTTTTAGCACATTCGTTCGGAAAAAATATTATTCCTTTTTTAATGCTTAATTTGAAAAATTTCCTCGCGTAGTGATTCGCCAATTTCAAGACTAGCAAAGAACCCTAGCAAGATGTCGCGAAGAAAAGGGAATTAAGCAGGGAGAGGCAAGACGCTTCCTTTATTTTTTATAGAGCTAGATTTTCATAGTAAAAAAAGGAAATAACCAGGGAGAGCTAGATTTTCATTTGACATCTTATTTGCCTGGTGCGACTAAAAATTCATAGTAGAGAGCAGTAAAGAGCAGATACAAAACAGTATTTATTTTTTAAAGCTTAAAAATTACTTTACGTAGTGTTCAGTGTGCTGCCTCCTTCAGGACTAGAAAAGACCCCTAGCCACATGTCGGGAAAACAGGGATATAATCAGGGAAAAGGAAGGCGCTGAATTTATCTCATCTGAAGCTATATTTTCATTGTGGCGTCTCTATGTAAAACTGGGTGTTACAGAAACTCTACGGCATAAAAAGTTTTTTAATTAAATTAATATACAACCACCAAAATTGAACTTTATTTAACATAATCCCATTATTTTTGCACTGTACTTTTTAAGCTAGTGTTTCAATTTAGTGACGTCACACAATCACATCATAATTGTTTGAAAAATTGTAAAGAATAATTTTCGTAGGTTTCACTATGCCGATTATTTCAAAACCAGAAAATATAAGAGTCCCCACGACAGGGATATAAGCAAGGTGAGAAGGCTGTAAGAGGCAAGACTAAATGATAAGGATAGGAGTGTTACTAAGTTGTTACAGAAGCCCTAACTCATTAAAAACTATTATTCCAAAATTAATGTAAAACCAATTAATTATAATCGTATGTAACATATTCGATTTTTTCCCCTACATTTACATAACCATTTGAAATTCTACAAAATAATTTTCGTAGATTTCATTATGTCAATGATTCAAAAGACCTTAGTCTGGTGCTGCGACAACAGGGTTATAAGCAGGGAGAGGCAAGACGCAGTCTCTTCTGGAGCTTCCTCAAGATGTTCTGGAACGAAGTCTAGTTAACATTACTCAATTCCAACTGACCGTAGCAGGCCATTTGCTTTCTAAATTGAATTGATTATCTTAGTATCCAATGGATCAAATGGAAAGTTTATTTCTACAAAATTCCATTATTTTCCGTTGTTCAGAAGACCATTGTCAGATGTCGGCAGAATAATGACAAGACCAAATGATAGGGATAGGAGTGTTACCTTAGACTGTGCTGCGACAGGGATATAAGCAGGGAGAGGCAAGACGCAGACGCCGTCTCTTCTGAACCTTCTTCATGGTGTACCTCGTTACAGTACACAATTCCGATTGATGGAAGCGGTTTTGCTTTTTAAACGTACTAGTTCATTAAGAAATTGAGCAGGAATCTGTTTTCAAACGGACTATTTTTTTAATTTGGCCCAATACTCCAAATAATTGAAAACAATTATTAATTTATTAGGAACTCCTAAGAAGGAGGGAACAAGTACATAAAAAAAGCGTAAATAACAAAAAATGGTATTAAAATTATATATCCTGGAGTACATTTCTCATGTAAAATGGAAGGAGGGGCCGTTCAGATAACAACGACATTATCTTATTCCTCAGAGAGCTGGTTTATTGAAATAGAATAACTTCACATAAGAAACGGCTCGGAGGAAATGATATATATCTTCAGAGGCCTCTTTGACTTGTGAAGGTGACACTTTTCAAGATCCAAACGGGTTCAAATGCAAAACTTTCTTATCTTGAACAACCAGGCCACCTCTGTCCAACGCGGATCACACCATAGAATCACAGTCACACAATTTTTTAAATCGATATTTAGATTAATTCGGAATTTAAAGAACGGATGCCAAAAATAAAATTACTTTGAATGCGGCGAACCTAAAAAGCACAAGATCAATTCCGTGCCATATATATTTTATAATTATTATTATTATTAAAGGGCTGAGGTCATTCGACGCCCGAGATTACCGTTGACTACCAAAAAGTTCCAACTTGAAACACTCAAACGTTGTTTATTATCTCAATTACTTAATATTTATGTAAGGTATTGGTTGAGAGAAAAAAGAAAGCGTCACGAGCGGGATTCGAACCCACGACTCTTGGCGAAATACGCCGCTGCTCTACCACTTGAGCTATCGTGACTTCAATCCACTCGGTCACTAACTTCCCAACTTTCGAATTTTTCCTCCTTTTTGATATTTTTGGAGAGCTATTTGGAGTTATTTATTATCATCCACTTCTGCAATTACAATGATGCTATTATATACTAATTCCTTACAAATTAATCTACAGTATTGCATTCCATTAATTAATATTATTTAAAAAAGTCCGCCTATCATGAAAAGTTTTACAGTACAAGAATTTTACAACATTAGTATAAAATTTTGCATTACATAATCATTCCAAAACCCAACATTTAAGCTCCTATCGTTCTGTTAGACTTATTACTTTTTACTTGAGGTAAAACCCTAGAGAATCTCTTCCTAAATAATTGATATAAATAGCTGAAATGCTAATATCCTCACCAGTTTATTTTTCGTTAATTTCAGCCCTGTACCTCAGGGCCTCTCTTGAGTAGAAACCGAATTGCTCGGGTGTATTTTTCGGTGTGTATTGGTCGAGTATGTCACTGATTTGCCGTTGAAGCTCAAAAGCTTGCTTACTTTTCCAATCCTTTTAATACTTAACTCTGACAGATGCCATATCTCACAAAGGACTCCCTTTTATTTTTATAGTTTCATTAAATCGGGCGTCCTTCATGGCAGCATCCTGGGGCCATTCCTACTCATAATATACACAGTCGATATTTTTGTTTTCCTTAAAAATATGTTATGCTCTTTTGTTTTTATTGCACAGCTGGACTTACACCTCGCTAACAAATTCTTTATTTGTAGTATTCTTAATGTCGATATGGACATACGAAAAAATCCAATTCTTATAAAAACCAATTCATCTTGTCAATCGTAGTATAAAAAATTTTAAACTCCTTTTTTACATTTCAAACCAAAGGCCTCCATACAAAATTTGTACAACAGTTGACGTTAGTAAATCCTGGGGTAAAGCATCGACAATCTTTACCCCCACTTACATCTCCAACATCTTTCTTGTACCAATATTCCTGGGAAGAACCTACACAAATGTAGCAAAAGATGGGTAATAAGCAGGGAGAGACGAGACGCTGACACTTCTGGAGCTAGATTTTTATTGCGTAATCTCATTTGCCTATTGCGACTAAAAGCCATAGTTGTTAAATTCATCTAAAAAATACGTTATATGAAAAAATACATAAAAAATACTGCATTAAAGAGCACTTTAGAAGAAAAAAATTAAAGCTTAATATGAAAAATTACATCATGTAGTATTTATAAATGATGTATAAGGTAGACAAATATAACTTTCAAGACTAGAAAAGATCCTAGTCAGGTGTCGCAAAAACAGGGATATAAGCAGGGAAAGGCAAAATGCTGAATCCAACTTCACATTACCCAGTTCAGATTGCTCGAAGAGTGTTTTATTTTTTAAACTTAATGAATCATCAAGCAGTTTAATGAAGAATATTAATATTCAATAAACCAAATGTACAATTTATTTCTAAAAAATTCCATTATATTCCTCTGAGTTTACATCTCTTTAAGATAGCCTTTTGAAATGGATAACCGTACAACTTCTTCGTTTATAAAAAAAATAATAATAATTGTCGTTGTTTTCAATGTGCATCTTTTTTCAAACAAGAAAAGTCCGTACCAGTACCACTTAATAATTTTCAAATTTTACAAAATAATTCTCATCCTTTTTCAAAAAAAACAATTGATCCTTTATCCTTTATCAAGAGCAAACCATCGAGCCTTGTCTCATTACAACATAATTTTATTGCAGTTAACCGAATCAGGATGTTTTTCTTGTTGAGCTTAATTAGCTCGTTTTTAATGTATTGTTTGCTATTTTTGAAAATGATTTTGGAATTGAATTTCTAGAGAATTTTGATCACATAAGTAATCTGGATTCGTATGGAAACATGAAGACCTTGGACGGGCATATCAAATAGCTAGTTTTTCAATATAACTTATTGATATTGGATGGTCCAGGTGTAACATTTTCCAAAAATATATTTATTTATTTTTAAAATAAAAAACGCGACACTATATTCTTAAAGGATTCCGTATTTTTGTGTTTTATTTTGTCCAAAGGAAGATCTCTATTGTCTTCCAAGTGTTGCGTTGATCCGATTGAGGAGCAGCTGTTGTTCTGGACACGGTACCAGGCGATATCGTGCACCTGCTCGGAACCCGGCAAACTCAATGAATAATCATTGACTCGGCAGAGGCCTCGAGTTATTTTTCCTCTTCTCCTGGTTTCATTCTAGCAAAACCGCTCGATATTGCGTGCCATTTCTTCAGATCTGGAACGGCCTCGGCAATTAACAACTAAACTATAATTCTTAATTCTTTTTTTTTACTCACAGTAATTGGTCTGTGATTTATTACTTTGAGTTAAATCTTCCGAGAATAAATGCGCTTATTAAGCGATTAGTTGATTTTATATATTGTAACGACAAATAAAATATGCAAACGTGCTCCCCCCCCCGTGGCCTTCGGAGGACCTGACTCGTGGACGAAGCGTCATCCTAACCCACGGTTACGTTTGGTCATTTTTAAAAAGATAGTTCCTACTCACAGTTAGTAGTTTTCAACGAAACGGATTCTAAGCTTACAGCTCATCATCAGGTTGAAGAAGTTCTACAACCACGTCTCTCGACATGAATTCTAAGGCTGAACCCCCCCGGCCAACGCGACATTCCACTGGTTGAAACTGATTTTGAATGCCACTCAATTAACAACATGCAAAAAGCAGGAATTATAACACAATTTATTTGATATTTTTTATTATAAATATTTATTTATTTTTTACTTATTTATTTCATTTTATGTACTCTTTTTTTTATTTTATTCATTTTTTTTATTAATTAATAAAAGATAAAAAATGAATGATACGTTCATAATAGATTAGTGAATTAATGATAAAATTAATCAAAATTTAATTAATTAATTTGATTATTTTGTACGTCTAATATTATTTAGGTGCATATTTAAAATAGATGGTAGATCAAAATCTGTTATATTATTAATGCATTTATCTCCATGTTCAATTTTACATTTTTTTTATTTCAAATTTTTCAAACCACATTAGCTCCTTCCCTTTGTTGGAACTATGTAACACTGTTGTATTCAAATTAATTAAGGTTTTTAGTTGAGATAAAAAGTCAGTGTTACGAGCGGGATTCGAACCCACGATCTATCGTGGAGTGATACCACTTGAGCTATCGTGACTTCGATCCACTCGGACACTAACTTCCCATCTCAACCCACCTTTTTGAATTTGAATTGAATCCCGTTCGTGACACTGACTTTTTTATCTCAACTAAAAACCTTAATTAATTAAAAGATATTAATTGGTCAAGCGGATCACGAAAACTAGGGAAGTTGTATTTAAATTTAAATTGAATTTTTTTTCTTTCAGATGATCCTTAAATTCCGAAAATTTGTTCGATTTAGACAAGTTTTCTTTTTTAGTAACAACCCCCCGATCCCACGACCAAAGAGATTTCATTCCGCTGAGAAGCTGGGTTTTAATGTCGCTCAATTATCAACCTGCGAAAAGCGGGAAATATAACACCATTTATTCTATATTTTTATTATATATTTATTTTATTTGTTTTTATTTATTTGTTTATATATTTTTATTTATTTATTATTATTTATTTATTTTTTATTTTTTTATGGTTGTAGAATTCCTTCAACTGATGAAGAGCTATAAGCTCGAAATCCGGATCGAGAAAACAACTTGCACTAAACAGGAACTATCTTTTTAAAAAGACTAAACAGCACACTCACTCCACCATTTATCATTTCTCTTACTTTTGGTTACCTTAAAATAGTTCTAAAGCTTGGCAGTAAATATAGAATTTGCTTCTTCATCCGGACTATAAAGGGTGTTCGGCCTCGTATTACAAACTTTGCCTGTAGGTTCTCCATTCAAAATGGAACCAAAAAGTCCTAATTAACTATAGTCCGAATCTCAGCAGTTTCGGAGTTATTCCATTTTTCGGATTTTTTTAAGATTTTACGACCTTTTTTCGAATAAACAATGATAACGTCAAACCTAAAAGGTTTTGGACAAGTCGGTCAATACCATTGAAAACTACGTTAAATTTCCAATAAGATGTGATTAATACTAAACTTGTACACGTTTTTGAAATAAGTGTTTTAGTAGCGAGAACTTTAAAAAAAAAATTCAAAGTTGAAAAACTTACGATGTTGTTTTTAAACCATAATTTCCAAACCTAGAGCCCAGCAAATTTCAGCGTACACCATTTAATATTCTTTTTAGTGGTGAATACATTTTTCAAAGATGAAGAAATGGATGGGAGAGAAAAAATCGTGGCTGACGGATTGGTAAGGTGGAAAATTTAAAAAAAACATAAGGAAATTTTGAATGCATTTATTAAACTTGTTTTTTAATTTGAGTTCGAAACCGAAATAGTGCAAGTGTTTACTTATTTACCAACACGACTACAACTTTGATTAAATAATTATTGTATTATTATTCTCCGGGATAAAAACTTCAAAATGTTTTTAGTTATCAATGTGATATCTTGTTAATACTATAGCTACTTTTTCTAATGAAGAATACGCTGATATATATCTTATGTGCGGGATTTGCGGGTTTTATGGGAGGGTAGCGCATCGAAAATACATAGCGAAGGGTGGAAAGCATCTCGAATCAAAAGTAAAAAACGTTTAATAAATTTATTCAAAATTTCCTTAAGTTTTTTATTTTTTATTATTATTAATCTTTCCACCTTACCAATCCTCCAAAAACGGTTTATTCTTTTCCTTCATCAATTTCTTCATCTTTGAAAAAGTAATTAAAAAAGCAATTGTGCCACTGAAAATGATATTAAACGGAGTACGTTTTCTGAAATTTGCTGGTCTCTAAGTTTGGAAATAGTAGTTTAGAATTACCATAGTGAATTTTTCAACTATGAAAAAAAAAATTTTTCAAGTTCTCGCTACTAAAACGCTTATTTCACAAAAATTTACAAGTTTAGTATTGATCACATCTAATTGGAAATTTAACGTTGCTTTTAATGGTATCAACGTATTTATCGAAAACCTTTCAGTTTTAGAGTTATTATTGTTTGTTTGAAGCAAGGTCGTGAAATCTTAAAAAATCAGAAAAAGTGGAATAATTCCGAAACTGCTGAGATTCGGATCATAGTTAATTAGGACTTTCTGATCCATTTTGAATGTAAAATCTACGGGCAAAGTTTGTAACACGAGTAGACGAACACCCCGTATAACAAGATCCAGATTATTTGAGACTTACTTTTTGTCCAAAGCCCTCGTACATGTCCAAGGGTGCAATATCAAGAGCGGGTAGGAATGCGACCAGATATGAGAATCGTTGAGCAAGTCAGCAAGTATCTGAGTTCTCGGTTCGGATTTTTGTACGGAACAGTATTGTTTTATTGTACACGTTAATGATAATTTTATGTCCCTAGCTTGTGTTGAGAGTAAATGTATTTATTGGTGTGAATGAGTAGTGTGAGAGGCTCTTGTTGGCAGAACATTGAGTACACCTGATCCTTAATTAGGTTATATAATACGTGTAAAGGGTGATGGATGAATTTCGAGTACTCCATCACCATAATTGAGTGAATGGTATGTATATTAAATATGAGAGAATGTGTTTAATAATGAATGAGGATGTGAATGGGTTTGGATCTTGATTGATTATATTGACCTAGCTGTTGATTCCCCTGAAACCCAACCTATGGCTTGATGGATAAGACCGTGGTCTGATCCCGGACTGCCAACACGGAGGTGGATGATTCTCGAGGCCGGTAATTTACTGTAAATTACAAAATCTGGAATTGCCTGTGGACAGTACATGTTTATATATGTACATACATGTGCAGATTTAAGCGTTTATAAATCCAAATGCTAAACGCCTTTTGGGTTGTTCGATTTACTTTTATCAGAAATATCAGAAATTATGTAAATACAAGATTTAAACTTTGAATTTACCTCCTTTTCAACATTTCCGGTAAAATTCACTCGAACAGCGAAAAAAAATTTTTCCAAAAGGATTTGAAACGTTGATATCATTATGAATGTTCATCGTCAGCAGTGATTAGTAGATGGTTATTTGAGCAGGTGAAGAGGGCATTCCATCGCCAAAATGAATGTGATCGTATCTACACTCATTGGTCAACCATCACACTCCCAAAAGATTTACAATCCTGAAACAATCAACAAAACCATTTTCTATAAGCTGATCAAAAAACAGACGAATCATACAAACGTTTTAATTTACAAATTGTTTAAAAGATTATCATGCAATAAAACGAATTACGACGTGGTTTTATTATTAGCAGTTTCAACCATGCTCGGATTATATTTTCTATAACGCTTATTAAATTCATTCATTTTTATTTTATTGACGTGCAAGCCGAGCCGCCCACGCACCTTGGAACTTTTATGCCCGATGTGCAGAGGAAGAAATAAAAACGGTTCGAAGCGGCATAAAACTCCTCTCCAAGGTTTTATCGGCCATCTAAATTGCCCTGTCTAATACAGAAAGTTGAATACAGGACAAAATACAAATTACCCGTTGTTATTTTTCATTACTAACAATTTTTGTGAGTGCGGGCCTTCCGCACATAGTACCAGACTGGATAATTAGAAGTTATTTCCTTTCATTTGATGATAACAGTGCAGAGAATTGTCAACCAGAAGAAACTACAATCAATTTTTAAAGTTAAACTCAAGGCTCAATAGAAATTTTACGTTTGCAATCAGTGGAAGTTGATTTTCTCGTCGTCAATTTTTAAATTATTAAAAGATATTTTCATGTAAAAACGCCCATAATTGAAGGGTTCGTTCTAACAAGACCTCTCAAAGAAAACCCCTTAAAACTTTTTTTTGTCGGATGTTCCATGTTCTTTAAAGCCTAATAAGCAAAGGGAGTAGAATTACAATAGTTTATTTTGATACTATTTAATAATTATTTAATATTGATAGGAGCAAGAATTGATTTAAAAAATATATAAGTAAAACAAAGAGGGATTATATTTATCTTATGCTTCGAATTGTACTGTTTATATTTGTCTTTTCTTATATAAATATTATTATTTAGTAAATATTATTAATTTTTCTGATCTACCTAGTCCACCGATCTTTGCTGTTTTGCTTTGTCATACAGTTTTCTGCGTTCATCATCTTCAGTGTGATTAAGTTCAGTCGTTTCAAATCGTCCTGATTTGCCTATTCTTGCTGTTTTGCTCGGTCATACAGTTTTCTGAATTTCTCCATATTCCATTTATTTTTATTTATTTATTATCTTTTTTTTTCGTTTTTTGTAGTTTTAAATTTTCCTATTACCCTGGTTCACTTACTTTGACGTGTTTGGTTTTTTTTCCACCTTCTTAATAAATTTCAATTAATTATTCTTTTTATGTAAGGTCTTCGGTGAGATGAAAAAGTCAGTGTCCCTAGCGGGATTCGAACCCACGACCTTCTGCTAATAGTTTTCCCGCTCGTAACACTGACTTTTTCATCTCAACCAAGACCTACATAAAAAGCATAATTAATTGAAATAATAAGGTCAATCAAATCACTAAACATAACATGAACTTTTTAATATATTTATGCCATTTCCGATCACCGTGGTACGCCCCTTGTCTCTGTATAACTTTGCCAGATGCTTTTCTGCATTTCTCCATCTTCCGAGCAATTTTGTTTTGTATTTTGAAAATCGCCAATCATCCTGGTCGGCTCGTACTCGCTGTTTTGCTCGTTCATACAGTTTACTGCATTCATCCTCTTCAGTATTACTTTTTTAACATTTCCGATTGCCCTAGTGCGTCTAATCTCGCTGTTATGGTCCCACAATCAAATGTCTGCATTTCACCATCTTTGGCGTCATTTTTGTTTTGTAGTTTCGCCATTTCCCATCTTCCTGGTCCGCCTATGCTCGCTGTTTTGCTCGTTCATACAGTTTCCAAGTTCAACATCTTCAGTATGATTTTTATTTATTTTAAACGTTTCCGATCATCCTAGTCCTGTTATCCTCGATGTTTTCCTCTCTCATAATGTTTTCTACATTTCACCATATTCAGACTGATTTTGTTAAGTAGTTGATACGTTTTCGACACATTTTTTTTCATTTTCACTGTTTTGGTCTGAAAGGAGGGTTTTGGCTTTTTCCAATTTTTTAAAAGAATTTTTGTCGTTTCCGATCATCCTGGTGCGCCTATTCTCGCTGTTTGGTTCTCTCAGACGATTTTCTGCTTTTCTTCCCCCATTTTTAGTAATTTGATGTATGCAGTTTTTTCTTTTTTTGTATCTTGTTAGTTTTGATAGCATCCTTGCCTATTCGCGCTTCGACAAATTGCTTCAAATAGAGCCAGTATATGCGTACATATTATTCACTTTGGGTCCGTCTATTCTCGCTGGTTTTCTTTTCACTCATACGCATTTTTGTTTTGGAACCAACTTCCGTAAGAAACCACGAGAGAAGAAAAGTGATCATTTTCGATCAGTTCAACATGTGGTTGATTAGGAATTATTTACTTTCAACTCAGTCTAAATCAATTTAGGGTACACTGACCATTCTAAGAAATCTATACTTTTTTTTTGACTGGGACTTCCGACATCTAGGTCATTTCAGCTTCCAACTAAGTCTATATTCTATTTACCTTTTTCAAACACTACATTCATACAAATAAATACATTCATACACATAAATACATCCATACTGTACACTCATTCCGTTTTGTCGGTGGAGTACTTCATATTCCTCCACCGACCTATACTCAAACTGTTCTAGATTGGGGTCGATGGAGTACTTTTATAAATATTCCCTCATCGACCCCGAACACACACTCTTACGCTCTCAACGTTCTAGGGGCGATGATGACGTTATATTTCACCCTCACCCCTCGCCATTCACGCTAATAAATACATGCACTCAGATAAAACATAAAGCTACAACACATAAGACATATTATATACAATAAAAAACCCTAATTTCCCCTAAAAAGCGGAACAGGGGACTGAAATTCGCTACCGTGTTCGAGAACTCTTCTTAAGTCCGGCGGCATGCCTATACGCTCTCTGTATGGAGCCAAGGCATGACACGCCTCTATTATGTGGGACACATCGAGCAACCTTTCTCTGCGTAAGGGGCACCTGCGCGGACTTTGGCCCAAAACGGAAATCTAGTTGTTAGATGTTAGGTAGATGAAAACTTTAGCGTTTTATACAAAACATTTCTGATTGGTTGTAAATCAAGGTTTTATTCCTCAAACTATCTGTTGCCTTAATCGCTTCGAAAGCTTGTGGGAAAAAATCACCAAAGTTAATTTTAATTGTGACTCGCTTCGAACTTTTACTTTGATACTTCTTCCCAACCGTCACCAGGACAGGCTTCAAAAACTTAATTTATAATTCCGTTAAGTAACTCAATATTCTTCTACGGATACTCGCAACTTTTTAGTAGGGGAAATGAAATTACAATTAGGCTCACAAAGAAATTTAAGTAGGTCAAAGGGTATTTGCAACGTCGGAATTGACTCTGGAGGTCCGCCCTTTCAGGCTTTCTTTTAACATCGTTCCGAGGCAATTTTAAACAAAGCCACTTCAAATTTTGAGAACAATTAGCGCCGTGGATCGATCCGGGGCTTGTTTTGGAGGACGACCATATCGGTGCGCACTTCTCACGAGTGACGGGTGAAAATTGTTCGCCTTACCGTCTTGACAGGTCTTGAGAACAAGACAAACAAATTTTATCCAAAAGCGTTCGTCTGTTCGTCAACAGAACCTCATTAAAAGTTCCGGCCATTTAAAAGGACGGAGAAACGATTTACTTTTCTTCCAAAATGTGATAATAACACCAAATATATGGTAGAAACCAATTTTATTTTCATCCCCTAATCCCCATAAATAATGATACAGCGTAGAAGTATATTAATTTCAACAATCATTTTATTATTAATTTAAATTTACTGCTATGTTTTTATGTAGAAACACACACCTGTTGATGTAAAAATAGTACTAGAATAAATAATATACTTAAAACAACAAACAATTATTTTTTTCAATTGTAGTGAATAGAAATTTTACATTTTTCAAATGTGATTTCACATGATCACAGCACTAACTTCAATGTCAGCGATACACCCAGAGGACAAATGCCTTAGAGTATTGGCTTGATATTATATCCTTTCCAGTAGGAGTGAATCTTTTCCTAATTTGAACAAATTTGATCTGTCAGAAAAGTAGTGTGTGCATGAATAAATCAAAAGAACATTTATAAAACAAAAATATTTCTTGTAATGTAATATCAGACAAACTTTGAATTAATGTTATCAATTTGAAATTAACAATTTTGTGGTTGAAAAAGGGAACTGACTAATTATTATTATTATATACATTCACTAGTTTTCGTGGTCCGCTTGACCAATTAATATCTTTCAATTATCTTTTTATCCCATCAAAAAAACTTAATTAATTGGAACAAAAAAAATGTTAACAGTACAAAAAAGAAGAAACAAAGTTGACCCTGTATTGTGGGTAATAAGTTATTAAAATTAAGGTATGATTACATTAATAAACAATTAAACAAACGAATTGCAAAACAAACTTTGTGCTAATTTAAACAAATGAAATATTCAACTCGAATATTATAAATGAAAATGATAATAAAAATAAATAGTAAATAAAAAATAAATAATAATAAAATAATTATAATATTCGTTTAAAAAAAATCAAAACCTTGTGCGATGATCGCTGTTTGATGAAATAGGCTGAATGTCTGCAGATCAACACCTTTTTTTTCTTGCCAAAAAAATGTGAGTCCACTAAAAAAACGTGTATCTTCCAGCTAACCCAATATGCCTCTTCTATTGGGAATCTCCTTCCACCTACCTTTAGTGAGACTTGTGGCGGCAGTTATAAATTTCACTGTGATTAGAGAAACCAGCCTTTGTTGATTAAGCGACGTGACGGGTTCGCTTGAATGAATGAATATTTTTTATTCGTGAACAAGATTTATATCTTGTTTGAATACGATATATTTTACATCTTTAAGTGTCTCCATTTTATTATTTAACATTGTTTCAACCTTTGCGTTAAAAAATTCATTCAGAGTGTAAAATAGGTTGTTTTGTATCGAAATATGTGGAGAGGGCTTGTGCAGTAGGATTAGGTTGATGTTAAACTTTTAGAATCGGAAACGGATTAGTTCGTTGACAAAAGAAATGTCAAAGTCGTTGTGTATAATTACCTAAGTGACAGTAAGGAGCTTTGACAAATTGTCTGAGGATTTTCGATTTGAAGGATCGGATGTGTTGGATGTTGGATGGCATGGCAGAACCCCAGCGTTCCACTCCGTATGTCCAACGTCTTGTATAAATATTTAAGAAAGGTATTGGTCGAAATAAAAAGTCTAGGTCACGAGCGGGATTCGAACCCACGATCTTCGGCTAGATACGCCGCTGCTCTACCACTTGAGCTATCGTGACTTCGATCCGCTCGGCACCAACTTCCCATCTCTTCCTCACCTCTCGGATTTTCCCTCCTTTTTTTCCATTTTTTAAATGCCGTGTAATCTATTTGATTCTCGGCGACAAATGTTCGAATCCCGCTCGTGACACTGACTTTTTTATCTCGACCAATACCTTTCATAAATATTAATTAATTAAAATGTGTTAATTGGTCAATCGGACCACGAACTGTAATGGGTCATGCAAAAAGTTAGTTTAGTTTGACGGTCGAAACGGATTTCGGTCCTACATGTCTTTGTAGTTGTTCAAGTCTTCTGTTATGTTTGTCTTTTTAAATCTAAGATTTCCATCTCATTTTCCAGCTTGGATATAGTCCTAAGTATTTAACTTGAATAGGTATTTCTTTTCTGTAGATGTGCAGTGGAAGGCAAGACTGTTTTTTCAATGTGAAAGTGAACTAAGTACATTTTTGTCCATTCCGTCTTGTCTTCCACGTTTTGCAGTAGTCGACATGTTCAAGGTGTTGCAGGACATTGTAGTTAGCTTGGATAGGAATCGAGTTAGACAAAGGGTGATGATGGTACTGGAGTGTGCAGGTAAGGCAGCAGTACCGTTGATATAGAAGATAGGACCCAAAATGCTCCCTTGTAGGACACCGACTTGAATCGGTCTGATTTTCGAGAAATCTTTACTGCACCTCTCCCTGAAGCAGATTATTAGATATTAAAGATATTAAAGAGTGGGTGGTATGCATTTAAGTTTATAAAGCATGCTTCGATGCCAGATCAAAACCTCGTGCTAGATCTAGAAATGCACCCAAGCAATACCCTTTGTTTTCTAGAAGAGAGGAAATGGTGTCGAAAACTCGGAAAACTTGTTGAATCGTAGAATGATGGGGATGGAAGCGGAATTGGTCAGAGACAATTATTTTATGAGTATCTAGGATATGGAGTCTTTCTAGGATTTTAGACATTGTAGGAAGAAGACGCATGAGTCTGTGGAAGGAAATGTGATTAAGAGTTTAAAAAGAATTTTATAAACAAATTTATACATGCATTATTAGTACCTGATATGCCGAAATTTGATCCAATATTTTGTCTAATTCCATTCCTTAATAATAATAATAATAAAACACCTTTATAGCTTATTTGTTTTTAACTAATTTAAGTTCTATAATTATTGCAATTTGATTTCTCGGTCTGTCTAAGCGTTTTCGTATTTTAACACCTTCTGTGGGTCTGATTGATTCTGTTAAGTCGACTTGAGCTTTAAAAAAAGTTACCTAGATATTGTTTCTTTATTAAAAAGAACATGTAACAAACATGTTAAACTAACTGTACACTACGTGTGTCACACACATATTTATTAAATAAGATAAATTTTACATAATTTTATTTTAAATTCATTAAAGGTCATACTTGGAGATTAGAAAAACCTTTATTTTTGGTAATTTTGCAATTATAAATTTAATATGAAACGAAAATACTGAAATTTACAGCATTATCGTTCGATCTGACTAAAAATGTTTTTTTCTAAATACTATTATAATTTTATCTAATGCAAATTTGGTTGTTCCAGCAAAAAATATGGTGGTGGAAATTTCGCTTTTTATAAACAGAGTATCAGCTGTAGACGAAAACAAAGAGGTACGTGCTAATTATTATTCAAATGATTTTGGAAATGCATATTTTCTCAGCCTTTCAACACAGACCTGCGCTTGGTCTCATTTTTTAGAAAATGTTACGCCGAACAAGAACGCTTTTTTAAAATGTTTTCCTAACTTCACTCATTCATCAGTAAATTCGGAAACATGTTAATTTTTGCACTTTTTAAGAAAATTTGAAATTAAACTATGGAGAAAAGAAATTGTCCTACATCGGCGCCCTATAGCAATTAATAGGAAATTGTAATAAGCTTTTAATTGGTCACCTTCCACTTTGCCCGATTTCTATACCATATTCGAGTTATTCTCGAATTTTGGGCCAAAACGTAGTTTTTTCGTGCTCATGAAAAAAAACCGATCATTCTCCCTCCCCATTTTACCACACATAGACCTTTAGTTTCAATACGTTATTCGAAGCCAAACAACCACAACACCTGTAAAATGGGAAGGAAAATTCGTACTTTCGTAATGAGGTAAACAAGTGGTTATCAACAGCAGAAGCAACCCGCATCCCAAAAGGTCAAAGTATGGGGGGGGCGTCTTTCACGGGGCTCCCTGTATACTAAGCCCGCAAGACCGGTGAGTCGTGCGGAAGTGTTGATCTTGGGCGCCGTTACGGCTTAAGTACAAGCATCGTTACACTAATTGAACAATCAACCAGCCGATAAATTGTTGTTTATATTAAAAGCCGTAATTTTTTTATAAGAAAAACAAAAACGTAAAATCAAAGATTAATGCTAAATCAGGCCAAATATTATAAACAAGACTTACTGACAATAAATCATTTCTTGCCCAACTCTTAATTTTTTAAGTAAACTATTTCTATGAATTGTAATATCCATAAAAAGAAAATTTTTACAATAGATTCTGGCATTTGTATTTGATTTTTCTGAGAAAGGATATTTCCGATTGGGGGGGGGTCTTTCACGGAACCCTCTGTATACTAAGCCCGATAGACCGGTGAGTGGTTTGGAAGTGTTGGTCTTGCGCCGTTTGGGCCTACTTACAAACAACGTTACATTAATTAAACAATCAAATAGCCGATAATTTAGTTATATATTAAAAGCCAGAATTTTTTTTAAATAAGAACAAGTAAAAACTTAAAATTAAGGATTAATGCTAAATCAAGTCAAATGTCATAAAGTCTATACTGACAAAAAACATTTCTTGGCCAACTCTCAATTTATTAAGTAAACTGTTTTTAGTATTCACATATAGTTAGTTATACAAAGAAAAAAATCAAAATGAATTGGCAATTGTATTTGATCTCTCTGTGAAGGGACACTTTCGATTGAGGGGCGTCTTTCAGGAGCTCCCTGTATACTGAGCCCGCAAGACCGGTGAGTCGTGCGGAAGTGTTGGTGTTGAGCGCCGTTTGGACATATTTACAAACAACGTTACACTAATTAAACTAGCCGATAAATTAATTCTTTATATTAAAAGCTATAAATTTTTTTAATAAGCACCAGGAAAAACCTAAAATTAAGGATTAGTGGTAAATCAGGTCAAATGTCATAAACTAAACTTACTGACAATTAAACATTTCATGGCCAACTATCAATTTATTAAGTAAACCATTTTTGTGTTTTTAGCATTCACAGATAGTTAGTTATACAAATAAAAATTTTAAAATGGATTCTGACATTTGTATTTGATCACCCTGGGAAGGGATATTTTTTGGGGGGCGTCGTTCACGGGGCTCCCTGTATACTAAGCCCGCAAGACCGGTGAGTCATGCCGAAGTGTTGGTCTTGCGCGCCGTTAGGCCTACGTACAAGCATCGTTACACTAATTAAACAATCAACCAGCCGATAAATTGTTGTTTATATTAAAAGTCATATTTTTTTATAAGAAAAAGAAAAACCTAAAGTATTAATGCTAAATCAGGTCAAACGTCATAAACAGGACTTACTGACAACAAAACATTTCTTGGCCAACTCTCAATTTATTAAGTAAACTATTTCTATGTTTTTAGTATTCGCAGATAGTTAGTTATACAAAGAAAAAATTTAAAATGGATTGGCAATTGTATTTGATTTCTCTGTGAACTGATATTTTCGATTGGGGGGCGTCATTCACGGGGCTCCCTGTAGACTGAGCCCGCAAGACCGGTGACTCGTGCGGAAGTGTTGGTGTTGAGCGCCGTTTGGACATATTTACAAACAACGTTACACTAATTAAACTAGCCGATAAATTAATTGTTTATATTAAAAGCTATAAAAATTTTTAATAAGCACCAGGAAAAACCTAAAATTAAGGATTAGTGGTAAAACAAGTCAAATGTCATAAACTGGACTTAGCGACAAAAAATGATTTCTTAGACAACTCTTACTTTTTTAAGTGAACAATTTCTATGAATTTTAGTATTTACAGATTTATTTCGTTGTATAATTTATACATTGAAATATATGAATAAACATGCAACTGTCCGAAAACCAAAATATGATAAGTGAATTTCATTAAGATACATGAAAATGGCGAAGTGCCGAAACGTGTCTGAGAGACCAATTCAACGAAAATAATCAAACCAAAATGATCGGTAAAAACCAAATTTCAACATTATTTCATATAAATAAATAAATCTTAGGGAAAAGGGTGGAAGGGTTTTTAACATAATTTGCGGTGGTTTACCCCGAAAATTATCTTAAAACAACTTTCACTACATTGTAATTCACGAACTAATTTACTAAATTTAACTACTGGTTGTTTACTTCTTAATGTTTAAAAAACTAAATATTAAATTTATCATGGAATAGGAAGCAATTTTTATGTTTTTTATTTTTTTAATTTAAGTCTAAAATTTGTGAATTATCTGCTTTTTTCCCAATATATAACTTGTATCAAAATATTTAAGACTCTAAGAAAAAAAACATGCATGTTCTGAATCTTTTTAGCAGAGGCGTAGGTTTAACGATAAATAACTTGTAGCTATTTTTTTTAAATCTTGAAAACCATGGCGTGTCTGAAGAGGCTTGTGTATTTTATAGAGGGGGTCCGATTTGCATAAAACATTCCGACTGCTGGCCATGCAACGAGATATAAATTTATTTCTACAACTCGACTGCACCGGAAAAACAGCTTTCGAATGGGATAATCATTCTGATTAATTTTTTTTAAACAAGACTCCTTTTAAATTCAAATGACCAAGAGGAAATACCATGAGTCACGTGCATTTTTCATTCATTTGTTTTGCAACCAAAAAATTTGCTTAAAATCGGAAAACAAATTATGACATAATCAATCTAATTATTACATCAAACTTTATTGATCTGACAGATTAATAAGTATTAGCATATTGCCATGGGTCATACACATATCCAAATAGTTAGATCACGTTTTATGAACCAATCAAATCAACCGTAATGCCAATCACCTACAAAATTAGGCATGTGCTTCTGACAGGAACAGATTTAATTACTCAACCAATAAAACGATAAAACAATTATTGTTTAAATTATAATAAATTACACACAATAAAATACCAAAGTCAATGTTAAATTTGTATCGATATAATTAAATTGGTCTAAAAATAAAGGTAATATTTAATAATAAGCAAAATATTTTAAAATATAAGCAAACCCATAAGAATAAAATAAAATATATTTCTTATGCCTGAAAGATTGCTAACATTGCGCACTGGCCATTAAGAAGAAATAGACTCTTCATAAATTTCTGTCCAAACATTTTAAAATGACCTTTTGGACATTTTCATAGAAACAATTTTAAATATGTTTTGGATGTTTTCAAGGATGTTTTGTTGCCAACTCTCGTAAAACTTGCTAGTCGCAAAGTAGCGAAGCAGTGATACTTCACCAATTTAAGGTCGAAGTTTCTAAATGAACTTTCACTCTGGTCTTATTAATAAAACGGCATCGAGTCCGATAAGTCTGGGATTTAATACAACGTGAAAGTTTCTTGTATGTCTGTGATGTTCCACGATATAGTGAGGATGTCTTCAATCAGTAATGGTGTTAACGGGTAAAACGGTTTATTTAAAAATAAATAATCTACAATGGATTTTCTGTTGTTTGAAACGACTTTTCGCCATTTTTTAATCTGTTTGAGAATGAAAATTGTCTTCTTTTCAATCCGTGATATTTAAAAAAATCAATTTGATATGTAAAAAGGATTTTTACCTTTTAGAAATTGGTGTAATGACCGAAACAAATAATATAATAAACGAAGAATACAAAGGGGGAAGAATATTTAGCTATTAATTTAATTCAATTTTTCTCCTTTTTTTATTAACATAACATGGATAATATTCATATTCTTATTACCTAGTTGCTAAAAATTTAAAAATTTGATTTGTTTAAAATCTCTGCTTTAATAAGTCATCAACTTCAGAAGGTCCACAGCGAACTTCATCATCCTAGATGTCCAATTTCCGTCTTTAAAATTATTATTAATTCAATTATTTATTCTTTTTATCTAAGGTCTTGGTTGAGATAAAAAAGTCAGCGTGACGAGAAGGATTCGAACCTACGACCTTTCAGCTCAATACGCCGCTTGCCAGCTGCTCTAACCACCTGAGCTATCGTGACTTCGATCCATCGGGCACCAATACCTCATCTCAATCTACAACCTTATTTACCATTTTTCATCAATTTGGATCGAAGTCTCAATAGCTGAAATGGTTAGAGCTGCGGCGTATTGAGCGGAATATCGTGGGTTCGATACCCTCTCGACGCACTGACTTTTTCATCTCGACCAAAACCTTAGATAAAAAGAATAATAATTTTAAATAATTAACTAAAATACTATCGAACTTTTACATCAAAACCAAATGAAGCACATTTCATCTTCAAATGTCCCATTTTTCGTATCGTAATGCTCTCCTTGAAATGACATCTCAAAAATAAATTATTAACGACAGAACTGGTGAATTTAAAAGCAAACCCTGAATGAGGATAAAATCATTTAACCAGTTGTCAGAAGTGATTTGTGTATTTGAAAGTTTTTTGCACCCTTTTTATGACCGACTCTCAACTTATTCGGTAAAAAATCTCTACGTTTTTAATATCTACAGCTAGTAAAACAAAGAAAACAATTAAAAATCGTTTTGGGTATTTGTATTTTGTCTATGTGAAGAGATTTTTGCGATAGGGGGGTTTTTAATGTAACGTCCTGTATACTAAACCCGCAAGACCTGTCAGAATTGAAGAAGTTCGGTCTAAACTAGGGCTTGAAATTTTACGGGGAAACGAAGGCATTGGAAAGATTTTTGCGTGACATGAAGTGAACAATGATCCTGATATTGGCATTTGATAAATATCCAGGACGAGCGGTATATCGAGGTCGAGAAGACAAAGACTTCTGAAGTGATCTCATTTTCATCCCTATCTTGCAAAATAAAGTAATTCCTGTCTTTAACTGCCATATGCCCGTTGGGTATTTCTGACATGGGATCAGAACCACTTTACAGTATCTTTTCCAAATTAATCTTAAATAAAATAAGGATTTATGGCTGTCGTGTAGTCAGGGCGTCCGACTACCATTTTGCCACATCAGCTGTTCTAAATTCATCCTTTTCGTATATCTCTACCAAGCATTGTCTTCTGAAAATAAACGCAAAAAGTTCACGGTCATGCAAGAGTCAAATCGGGGTTTCTTCGAAAACGTTTTAATCTCCGACAAAGCTACTTTTAATAGTGATGGATTAAATAATCTTTAATCTAAACTGATGCTGTCAGATTGACCATCAACATCAGTGGTCGATAAATTTACGGTGTGGTCCTTCGAAATTACTGTGAATTAAATTAGACGGAAAATCATTTTTAAACTGTTTTTCATTTTTAAACTGTTTTCTTTGTTTAATTATCTAAGTAGAGATTGTTTACTGAATAAATTGTGAATTGGCCTTGAAAAGTGTTTGGTTACTAAAGCCCATTGAACCCCCAAAACGTGTCTAATATTACAGTATTGCCAAAACAAGTTTCATTCAAATCCACCCGTAGTCTTCCCTTCCAAATAAAAAAAGAGATGTACAACACGACGGCAAACTTATGAACAATTTCGTATTAAAGAGCTTTAAATGAGGCTTACAACTTGTTTTTTCACATTTTTGACCTAGTTTATTTAAAGTATCTTTTAGTTCTGGTATTTTTTTAAATATAATCTCATCTAATGCATTTCTGCATATCATTTTCTTATCTTATAGTCTTAAATAATTGACAGATTATTTAAAATCAGAAAATCATATTAAACAAAAATTGAGTAAATTACTTAATATATTTTTCTCTTCTCCTAGGGCCTATTGGTAAGAATGCTTGGATACGTGTTTAATATTTTTTATATAATATTACGAAAAACAATTGAGAAATGTGATCCCTTGTTAGTATGTCCAATTTATGACCATGTGGCTTGATTTAATATTATTTCTTTAATTCACATTTTCTTCATGTTATTTAAAATTTTTTGGTCACTTTTAATATATCTAGTGATTTATGAGCTAGTTGATTGATCAATAATATTAGTGTCACGTTACTTGTACTTAAGCCGTAACGGCGCGCAAGATCAACACTTCCGCACCACTCACCGGCCTTGCGGGCTTAGCATACAGGGAGCCCCTGAAAGACGCCCCCCAATCGAAAGTATCCCTTCACAGAGAGATCAAATAAAATTGCGCATCCATTTTAAAAATTTTCTTTGTATAACTAACAATCTGCGAATACTAAAATTCATAGAAATAGTTTACTTAAAAAATTAAGAGTTGGCCAAGAAATGATTTATTGTCAGTAAGTCTAGTTTATAACATTTGGCCTGATTTAGCATTAATCGTTAATTTTAAGTTTTCTTTATCTTATAAAAAAAATATGATTTTTAATGTAGGCAACAATTTATCGACTGGTTGATTGTTTAATTAGTGTAACATAGCTTGTAAGTAGGCTCAAATGGCGCTCAAGACCAACACTTCCGCACGACTCACCGGTCTTGCAGGCTTAGTATACAGGGAGCCCCGTGAAAGACGCCCCCCTCCATCTTAAATATCCCTTCACAGAGAAATCAAATACAAATGCCAGAATCCATTTTAAAATTTTTTTTATAACCTACAATCGGTGTATACAAAAACATAGAAATAGTTTACTTAAAAAATTAAGAGTTCACCAAGAAATATTTTATTGTCAGTAAGTCCAGTTTATAACAGATGACCTGATTTAGCATTGATCCTTAATTTTAGATTTTTCCTTGATCTTATTAAAAACAGTATAGCTTTTAGTATAAACAATTAATTTATCGCCTATTTGATTGTTTAATTAATGTAACGTTGTTTGTAAGTAGGCCCAAACGGCGCTCAAGACCAACACTTCCGCACCACTCAACGGTCTTGCGGGCTCAGTATACATGGGGCCCCGTGAAAGATGCCCCTCAAAATACACATGCCAGAATCAATTTTACATTTTATTAGTATTAATATGAAAACACAATATCCTTGCAAAAAAACCTTCAAATACACTTTATCAGCATTTTTTGATGTAAATGAATTCTGCCAACGGGTTTAATTTTTTTAATTACAACGACTTTTAAGCACGATAGTCAAAATTTTAGATTATGTGAGAAACAAAGCCAAGTTTTTTTGTTTGTTTTTTAATACTTATTTTATCACTTTCTTGATGCACTCCAATACGATGGGTATTTGTTTAAAATGTAGAATTAAAAAGAATTTTTTTTTCTTCGGACGTATTTTTGAATTTTTTTAGCTGTGAAGATTTGCGATTGAACATGATGCAAAATTAGTTTGATTTGTTGCAGGAAATATCGCTGGAAGTGTTTCTCCAAGTTTATTGGGAAGATCATAGGATCAACATAACCGAGGACCTCCTCGATCTGGACCACCTGGAGCTGACATGGGAAAAGGAGCAGAAGTTCTGGGTCCCGGACCTCTACATACGCCAATTGAGGGACATGAAGGTCCTATCGCTCTTCCAAGAAATGACGTCCGTCAGGCTGTACCGGAACCACACCATGAGAGTCAGCATAGGGTGAGAACCCCACAGATGGCTCTTTTTGCAATTTATGCGAATCGCGTGATCCCACTGGAAAATGTTTAACGATTTTCCCGGATCGGTATAACGTGTCGTCACGCCATCCAATCTCACGTCTTAAAGTTAAGAAACGCCTAAATCGCGAAGAAACAGTTGATAGAGACAAAATCGATGCTTCCTTGAAAATTATGACTTTAGAGAGATTTTTTTCTAATTTGTACAGTTTCAAGGTAAGAAAAATATCCATAATGTTTTCCATTCTTATACACGGCTGAAAAGACCTTAGCACACCTACAAACGACTGAATAACAAGAAATGCAATTTCAATTTATCTTTTATATGATTTGCCTCTAACCAAATACAAATTCAACCAAAAAACCTGTTTAACAAAACTCAATGGACAAATTCGTCATTTAAAAAATAAAAATAATAAAATATAAACAAAGAAATTTTGTAAACATTTTCCTACATAAACCAACAATTGAGATTTACTACTTTAAAAAAAATTATAGAATCTTTGCTTTAGCAATAATTATAAGTATGGGGTAATTGTTAATCAATAATTATTTGTTTTGCTGTGTGAGGAATTTCACTATTTCATTGTAAGCCATTATGGTGTTAATGAATGGCTGTCAGCAGTTTTAACTGATTGCATCTGATTCTCTTTGATTTGGATTTAAGAAAAATTCCTAAAATCTTGACAAAACAATGTACTCTTCAAAAACTTTCCTATACATTGTTGCAATTTTTATAATTAAAAACTACCTTGCTATTTACAAATGTAGGAATTGTATTCTCATAAGCGGTCAAATGAAGAATTCGTTTGGATTGATTTTGTCGCCTTTAGTTCAATATTAAAATTACGTTTTAATTTGGTTTTGTTTTTTTGGTAAAATTGTTTGATATTAAGATTAAGGTTTATCGATTACCCTGTGAAAGTTGAGGTCGGAGTTGTGGATAGCCCCCAACCAGACACCGATGACATTATAGTGGAATTTAAATGTCACTGTGAGCATTACTTTAATAGAAAAATCATTAAATTAAAATGTCTAAATAGATTATATTTTCAATAAAGGCTATTTACAAAGGCTAGATGATGAAACTGTTTAGTTTAAAACTAGGTTTTTTAATTAACATATTTTCAACTTAATTAAAAGTTGTTTAAAAAATTTTAAAAAAATTATTAAAATATCAAATATCAGTTCTCCTTTATTTGATTTTTTTTTAATGTCTTTGTCCACCAAACTGCCGACTCATAGGTTATCATGGGTCTAACAAACCGCTGAGTATAATCATATGGATAGCTTTGGATTTACTCTCAAGTTTTTCCGACAAAGACATTTACATCTGCCAATGGTAATTTTCGTAGTTTGTGTAATTTTATTGGAAAGAAAGTTTGGAATTGATAATTTAAAGCATGATGCATGTAGCCAATCATAATCCAGCTTAGAAAATTTCTGAGAATACTTAAAAACTTGTTTTGGACAAATTGAAGCTTATTGTATTTAAACACCCATGTATTTGAGCAGAAGATGAATACATAATTACAGAATTAACACATAATTCATAAAAAATTTTCGTACTTGAGTGGGATCTTTTGTTGTGGATGGGAAAAAGGTAGTTTATTGCTGCTAGACTGGCTGAGCATTTTTTATTGACTTTGAAGACAAAATTTATTGTCCAAGTGAAATTTAACTACGATCGGCCATGGGATGACAGTTATTAACATCACATAATCTTGTATGGGCCTATGCCTAGAAAACAAAATAGCTTCAGTTCTGATGCTATTTAACCTAATTTTCGACTTTTTGAAGAATTTGAAACATTTTTTTCTACGGATAGCATTTAGTTCTTTCTGGTAACAATTCAAGCAGTGCTAAGTTTGAAGGTGGTTTGATGTCTTTAATGTTGTTTATTAAGAATGTTAATTAATGTAGGACCTAGCAAGGAACCTTGCGTAACTCCTGCTCCAATGCATTCTAAGAATGACTAAAAATTTTCCCCTACCACTTCAGTTAGGATTCAAATTAATCTGAACCACTCAAAGACCACACTAAAAGTTGTTAAATTTTAATAAGATGAAAACTATTGTGTTTTATTCAAAACCATTCTGAATAATTATTAATAAAAAATACTATGGTAAGAGGTCCAAAGATGATTTGATGTCTTTATATCAGTCATGTTAAATAATGTAAGACCCAGCTTGAGGCCCTCGGGCACACCTACTTGAATGCTTCCTATGAGCTTATGTTGTGCTTATTATTTAACTGTTTGCAATATTCCACACAAATGCGGGAATAACCGACAAATAAAAAATATACCATTTAATAATAGTAAAATATATAATAATTATATTTAATCTTAAAACTTCAAGCTGAGACAACAGAATTTTCATCAAGATCGTGGTAACTTTTGAAAATATATATTGCCTCAAAGTTGTAAAAAAACTTTTAATCTAATTAATAATTGTAAAGGAAAAACTATTAGCTCTAAAACGTTTACATTAAGTGCCAAATTCTTTGTGAACATGTTTAAATTATTTAGAAGCCTATTGACTAATTACACCGTTGTATGAAGCGAGTTCTGAGAAAGTTTATTGTTAAAATATTTTCTTATAATGTTGACCTTTTTCAATACATCTTTAAAGGTTGCGCGAGTTATAAATGTTACATAAAAAAAGAAAGGCCAGTTTTTACATCAATCATAAGCTACATTTAAACTTTATAAAAAATATACATACATATATTAAAAACAGATTCTTACATAGTTATGTTTACAATATATCTATTTTCAGGGCTACAGTTTTAATAAAATGCGACATGGACTTTGTTCTGTACCCGTTAGATGTACAAAAATGTGCAGTTGACTTTAGCAGTTGTAAGTTGCTCACAAAGTTTTTTGTACCGCTGATACTGACAACATGCTATTTTCCATTTTCATAGATAAATACACAGTTCCGGACATGACTTTTAAATGGAGAGATGATCCACCTCTGAGCTTTCCAAGCGACTTCGGCAAAGACGGTTACAGACTGCCGAAATATGTCGTCTCATTCCAGCCGATACAAGACAAAATGCACATCATCTACTACGGTGAAGGTGAGCCTGGTAATTACCATTAAACATTAAATTCTTTCACCTTGCACTTAATAAAATATGTTTAAAAAATAATTTAAAAGAGTTTAATCAAATTAATGCTGTTTGCCCTTTAAGGGAATCATTCGACAGCCCGGATGTTGATTACGATGAGCAGAGAGATACGCAGCCACCTACTTGAGAGCTATCTCCCAAGCACCCTCTTCGTAATCATGTCCTGGGGTAGCTTCGTCGTAATGCCGGAGGTTGTCCCTGGAAGGATGGTCCTCCTTGTCACCACGCTGCTCTCGCTTGTTACCATGTTTGATACGATTAGGTAAGGCTAACTAAAAACTACAAATCTCTAGAATATCAGCGTTATTAACTACGGGGCAGTTACTCATCCAAATTCAAATAGTTTTATACCATATTTGAAACATTTTTAAACTTTTGTATCATTTTGGCTTTCAGAGTAAACACAAGTATCATTTCGCTTTAAATATGCAGTGTAAATTCTTTTTGTAATTTAGACAACCACATCTGACTTGATTAAGAAAAAACAAATATAAAATCAAGTTTTATTAAATTCATTAGTTTGCAGTTGTTTTTTTTTCTGAGCACTGGATTGTGACCTAAAAGATTATGCCCCAATACTGGCTGGCTTATTAAGTTAAATTTATGCAATTATTTAGAACAAAAAATTGATTTTTAATTAATTAATTAATTAATTAATTGTATGCAAAGTGAGGTTGAGATGAAAAAAATTAGAATCAGGGGTGAGATTTGAACCCACGATTTCTGGATTAGCACCCTGTATTTTCCCAAACCAGAAACAATTTTTTTATGGCATAAAAGTGGTTTAAAATCTGTAGCTGTTTATGATGTTATGTTGCCTACCATCTCAATGACAATATTTAAATTATGACATTTCTCTCTCCCCAATCATGTCCCACCCTCACTAAAAGCCATTATGTTAAGATTTCTGCAAGTTGATTTTTAAAGCTCTATGTTTCGGTATATTTTTGGCATAAATTTATTGATACAGCAACTGATGCTAGAAGCACATTACAAGCCACTAAACCGGATTCTTTTATGCTAAAAGGTCATTTAGAAGAGAGAGTAAAAGTGGGCTTAAGTATGCAGTCTTAAAAACTTTTCTGACGAAAATACCAAAATATTGCAAAGCTTATAAACAGTACTTTAATAATATTAAAATATTATACAAATACAATTTAATTTAACCTAATAATCCCTAACCATCCCTAACCAGTCTTGTTCTTTAATTAAAAGCTTTATTAACATTTTAATTACTATTAATATAAATTTTAATTTTTGGTGTAGTGATCAAAAATATTTACCCCTTCACACACTTTTGTTTCAGCAAAGCCAAAGGTCGTGGGTTCGATTTCCACTCGTGACACTAACTTTTTTATCTCAATCAAGACCTTAGATAAAAAGAATAATTAATTTAAATAATTAATATGGTCAACTATGACCGCTAAACGTATATGGACAAAATTGAAAATTTAACTTTTTGAGTCCCACTAGGTCAAAATTCATCCAAAGAAATTCAAAAATGTGAATAGACCAAATTTATTCATCTGTTGTATAATCAATTCCAGAAATAATTCACCAAGTGCCTTGGAGCTGAAGTGCATCGAAGTATGGCTCATTTCATGCACTCTGTTCGTCTTTTTCGCCCTCCTCGAGTACTTCATCGTGCTGTTCGGCATCAGGTACGACAAGCATTGGAGGCACAAAAAACAGGAGGTGGAGCAGTTTGACTTAAACAGCCATTTGAACAAGGAAAGGATGAACAGGCTTTTCACACATCCAAAAGTCTCACCGCAGGACGGTCACACAAACTCCCTCTCAAAAGGCAATTCACCATCACAGAACAATGCGCCTGGGGTAACAATATTTTTTTTGTTTTTTTAAATTTACAAAGAAACCTCTATTTCATTGAGCCGACGTTTCAGAAAATGTATTTCCTTTTTCACAGCTACACCTAGGAACACAATACAAATTCATGATGAAATTAAAAAAAAATATATATATCAAACTAAAACTATAAATTAGAATAGGTATTCAAATTTCTAAATTAATACAAACTAAAAAAGCTATTCATTTTAAACTTGTATTAATGTAGAAATTAAAATATTTGTTATAGTATAGTTTTAGTTTGATGATTTTTTTTTTTTTTATTTCATCATAAATGTGTGTTGTGTTCCTAGGCATAGCCTTGAGAAAGGAAATATGTCTTCCAAAATGTCACCTCAATGAAATATCTACCATAAGTATCCACTATCTCCACTTCATCGTCACTATAATCATCAACAATCATCACCTAGCATATTTTTTTCTAATTTTATTTATTTATTTCAGCTGGAAGTGGACGGTAATCCTGAAGCCGGCACTGGACCAGATGGCCGGGGAATCACCGGGAAACAGAAATTTCAATTGCTCACACAACACGTGATACTTTACGTTGGCTCACAGCGTGGTACTATTGACCAGGTGTCGCTAGCCCTCTTCCCACTCTGTTTCACTCTTTTTGCAGTAACCTACTGGATATCTTATATTAGCGAATCAAGAAAAAGAGCAGGAGCATGACCCAGGCCAATTAACTCTCACCTCTCAGTAATTTATCCAATATGAATTTGTATTGGTATAGAATTGACCAAGAGAACAGGGAACTAAGCAAGAAATTATCAAAGCGCTGTTCATATTGTTACAGTGGTTTTGTAAAGACCATTTTCTGTGGTCTTGATTTCTGGCAATTTGTACAAATGCTAAAGAAGATCTCCAGGATTTTCATTACAGATTTTATATTTTAGACTTTTTTGTACATAAATCTATCAAGTTTAATATTTTCACATATTGTTTTCAATAGAAACACTTAAAGATTTTAACGCGCACATATCGACACATATTGTAATAAATGTCACACTAAGCGATCTTAAAAATGTTACAATTCTTTTGCTACAAAACTTTTCTTTTAATTCGAATAAATTATAGATTGTAGATATTGTATTTAGAATGAGGAAGGGGTTTCTGACCCTATGTGCCAAATTTTAAAAAGTACAAACGTAAGGTTTAAATTTTTCTCAAAGTTGTGTTTAGGTTCAAATGTGCAAAACATTAAAAGTTTGAGGATTACCATAAAAAATACAAATACTCCAACTAAGCCAATATGAAACAAAATTAATTGAAAATGTATTTTAAATGTTTAGCTTGATTTATTTTATTAATCACATTATGTTTGGTGGTCTTAATTGACCATATTAATTATTTCAATTAATTATTCTTTTTTTTTTGTGTAAGGTCTTGGTTAAGATGAAAAAGTTAGTGTAACGAGTGGGATTCGAACCCATGACCTTCGGCCTGTGCCAAAGGTCGTGAGTTCGAATCCCGCTTATTACACTCACTTTTTAATCTCAACCAAGACTTTACATTAAAAAAATTATTATTATTATTATTTATTTATTTTGTTTGATCTAAAATTACCATTGAGAAAATACTAAAAGTATTATGAATTTTTTATAGAAAATGTTCGTCAGAATAAAAAATAAATGACTGTTAAACATTTGGTCACAGTATTTACTACCGCATCAATAAACATCAGTTTTCATAAAATTTCACTTTCGATTTTCATAATTTACTTGTGCTCTGTTAAATGAAATGAGCCATTTATAATCTGTTTTAATTTTAAAACGTCAAACAAAACTGTGACGCACTTTGCAAAAGTTTAGATTTGATTATGCCAAATTTTGTGATAGGTGAAATTTAAATAAACAAAATCATTAATAAGAGATTCTCGGTGTTAGAAAATAATTATACTTAAAAGTAATTTACTATTCAGCATTGTTTTATTAATGTCGACATCAAAAGGATACAGTTATAAGTATTCTATCAATAATAATTATTATTTTTGCCTGTTTGTTTTTACATGTAGTCCAATTGTGATGACTTAGCCGTCCACTTTTTTACTAGTGCTTCTACTGACAAAGTGTTTCTTAATAAAAACAATTTCCAACCGAAAATCTATACATTCGCCAAAATGAAAATTACAGAGGAAAAAAACAGTTTAACATAGCAAGGTGCCTGAGACATCATGAGAAATACTATGTATTTTACCTGTCAAGAAACATACACAATGTTCTGTGATAATTTTAAAATGTTAAAATGCTATTTCCTATTTCAAATTTTTATAATTTTATCCATGCATTTATGGTTTCTTATGTAGTGCAAAATTTCTAGCAATTATTAGAAATTTATAATGTAAAAAGAAAATCTTCCCGTCTGTACATATGTTATATAGTTTTATATTTGTATTTACTGTTGAAATAAAAAAATTTAATTACTTTGGTTATTAGGCAAATATCGTCAAAAATTATTTATTTAAATAAAGTTCCAAGTAAAAATGAAAGTTTTTTCCATACTGTACCAATGTCCATACAAGCCAAGTTTTAGTTAACTTTTTTATAGTTATTACTTAATTCTAAATCTAATCAGACTTAGTAATATTTATTACTTTGAGAACAATAAATATTTTGGTGCTTACAAAACATTTTTTTCTTAGCTTAATTATGTGTCTCTTAACTGATGGATGTCATTCTTTGGATCCATATAGGGAGCCATGTACACAACAGTTTTCCAGTCTGAAATCATAGCAATTTGAAACCGAGCCAGAGGAATAAAAAGGCTAGGAACACATTCCAGGAAGATAGCCATTTTCTCTAACAGTCAGGCAGCACTTAAGGCCTTAGCCTCATGCGAGGTAAACACAAAAAGCTTACGGAATTGTATGGAATGCCTGGGAGAAGTCAGTGACACCAATGACCATGGTATGGATCGCTGGGCATTCGGAGCATAGAGGCAATGAGAAAGTGTACATGACCAAAAAAAGGATTCTATATGAATTCTCCTTTCAAAAAGATAGTTCCTACTCACAGTAAGTTGTTTTCCAACGATCCAGATTTTGAGCTTTTAGCTCGGATCGTTGGAAAACAACTTACTATGAGTAGGAACTATCTTTTTAAAAGGATTGAACACTGCACTCACTCAACCATTCATCATTTCTCTATGAATTCTCTACCCCCCCCCCCAGAAGCCTAGCCATGGCCTAGCATATTGCCATAAAAAAGGACATATCGAAAAATGGATCCTTAATGAGTCAAACATGAGTCATGCAGACTCATAGAAGGGCCATCTGCAAGACTTACAAAGGAATAGTTATTAGGGTAACCACAACAGAATCAGGATTCTGGTTAGACTGCTGACAGGTTTTATTTTTTTTGCAATTTCAAGTATGAGGTAATATCAACCCTTGGGATGCCAGTGTTTTAGTGTTTTATTTGTAAGAATGGGTTCGAATCAGAGTGATGAGTGGCGAGTCAAAACCTAAACAATTGCAGACACCGACACCCCCATAAATTTTGTTTATATTTACTTAAATGTTGTTTGTAGTTCTTACAGGAAGGCTTATCATCTAACTACCTGTTGGGTGTCAGGGACAAGAAATCAAACCACTTTACAATACATACAATAATCCATAAAAAAAAAACCATGGGCTCTACTGGGATTCAAACCCAATACCCCTAGCATAGCAAATAAGAGTTGCACACCCCAACCACTTGGCTACTGCGGTCTCCTACCTTTGCTACAGAGTAGAAAGTAAAATTGGTAAAGTAATTCCTGTCATACAATAATAATGTTCAATTAACCACTGGGTGTAGCACATTTGGTGTCAAATCACTTTACAATACGTTTTTTCATACTGTTTTATCACAGTGAAATTTATAAGGGCCGCCCAAAGCCCTTCCACAAGCCACCAAAGCCAAAAGGCCTGTTGGGTTAGGGATTTTGTTTTGTTTTTTTTGTGGACTGGCACGTTTTCCTTGGCTAAAAGAAAAAAAGGTGTCCATCATCAAAGACATCAGCCCACTTTCATCTAGTGGGAATCATCGCATAAGGTTTTTCAATTTTAATTTGTTTTTTTAAAGGATTTTCTTATTATTATCAGTTACAACATTAGAGTTAAATATTTCATCTGTTTTAATTAACACAACGTTGTTTTGTAATTTGTTTGTTTAATCTCATTAAAGTAAAAACAAAAATTAATCAGTTTTCTTTTCAAATTGTTAATTTCAAATTGACAATATTAATTTCAAACATTGTTTAATATTTCAATTCAAGAATTGTTTCTGTTTTTTAATATTATTTTGATTTATTCAGTACTCACCACTTTTCTAACCTTTCAAATTTATTCAAACAAGGAAAAGATTCACTCCTATGAGAAAGAACATAATGGTAAGGCAATAATTTTTTTTTTTTTTAAACCTTGGGCTATGCCAGGATTGAACCCAGGACTGCTAGTCTGGCAAATACAAGCTGGACACCTAACCACTCGACCTCCGCAGTCCCATGTTATGATTATGTTAACACTCGTATTTCACTATTCATTAATATGTACCTAATATTGAAGTTTTTTTTTTTTCATTTTTGTTTTGGCAATTGTACTATCCCTGTGTGGAGTGACTGGGCACCTTTCTACATAATACTGACATGGTTGCCAGGAATTTGAGAGTGCTTGACGGTTTGTCAAGGTTGAAGCAGGAAGTTTGTGTTTGGTCATTAACTACACGAAGACAATGTACATGCTTTCCAAAAGAGGTCAAGGGCAAGTTAATTCCGCTTCCATGGCGAGGCATCAATGGCGAGGCTTATGAGCACTGTAAGGCCTTTAAATATTCCTGCTTATCATGGATAACAGTATGAAATAAGAAATCTGGGTGAGAATTGCCACAGGAAACAGGTGCTACTTTTCCTTGGGGAATATCTTCAGGTCCTTATCTCTCAGAGAAATTTGAAATTGAAAGTCTATCGAACTATAGTGAGGCCAGTGTTACTTTATTGCTCTGAAACGTGGACCATGACGTGTGCTGAATATTTTTTAAGGCGTTTCACAAGAAAAGTCCTCCGGAAGATCTGGCGAATTCGTACAAATGGGAAGTCGAAAGTACTAGAAACCAGATGCTGAAATAAAAGCTAGCCTCAGGTTGGCCACATGGGAAAAATGTGAGATTAAAGGACTGTAAAAGTTTACTCAGGTAAGCCAGTTGGTAGATAGCTGCAAGGATGGCCTAGAAAGAGATGTTTTGGATGAATTTTAACGCATCCAGGGGATTCTGAAAGATGCAGATTGATCAATGGAGGAGATGCCTGGGCAGAAGATACTGGGCTAGCATTGCAGAGGATGCCAGGGCCCTTCAAGGGCTGTATCACCAAGTAATAGTAGTTGTAAAAGAAAAAAATTAATTACAAGTATTTAAAAAAATTAAAAATTCAACAGGAAAATACTTAAATTTATATTTCTCAAGAATGTTCAGATCAGGTGGACAATTTGATTGATGGTTTTTGTATTAGTTAGCGGGGTTCCGATAAATATTAGTCGTAGCATTTCAGCTAGTATACAAAAGAGTTTTGTAAACTTTTCGTCCCTTTTAATCTATGCATGAAATTTTTAGACAGGCCTATAAATAACTTTATAAATAAACACACCTGATTAATTTGAGCCTGTCCACATCTTCATGTCATTCAAACTTCAAAGGATTGTCTTACCATGCTGGAATTATAAACATGATCAAACCCAACAATTGAAGCGGTGGAATGCTAAGATATTATGGTCAAGACAAAATTGAAAAGAGGTATAAATTTAAATTTTCATCAAAAATCCCAATGGTTTTTCATATGAACAATCAATTTATAATAATATTTATGTATTTCCAGCTAAAATAAATGTAAATAAACAGAGAAAAAGGTAAATTATTAATTTATTTACAATAATTAATGAGTCTACCTTGTGAATACTAATATTTTAAACATATCCGTACAAAAAACCTTCAGCGTGAGCTTTGCTTGCATCATTGGATGCCGCTTTGATCCTTCTTCCGATCGGCTCCAAATCGTTGTAGCATTTTGGAAATACTCTTTCAATAGCGGCCTTGGCTTCCTCGATTGATACCTTTCTCACAGCAAGGATAGACTGGAGGGCCTTCAATTTGACGCACTCCTAAAAAAAAGCATTTCGTCAGTTTTTCAACAGCTAAAGTGACCGTTGTGAGTTGTATACCTGATGCCTGTTTTTGAAGTTGATGGGCGTAGCGTTCCCCTGGATCATAGAACTTGTAAAACTGCAGTGAGTCAAGTTGGCGGCTCTCACCTCGGTACATGCAAGATGGTCAATGTTACGGAAGTCGAGTTTATTATTACAATAATCGAACATGTGAATCATTTCATGTGTGAGGATCCCTTGGATAATACTTTCCTTATTTGATGTGTTCTGACAAATAACAATCTGAAATGACCAAATTCTTGGAAAATTAGATAGAAGGCTTAATTATAATCTTAACTATATGATAGAAACAATAACTACTACAATACTAGAAAGATAAAAGTGGTGAGTAATAAAAAATATATCTTAAATCTAAGTTAAAATACACTCAATGACAAAAAACCCAGACACTCTTATTTTGTTTATTTCAAACTATATGTAATATGTATTTTTAAAATCATATTAATTACAACATATTTATAAGCCAATTTATATAAGCCAAATTAAAAAAATCAAAAATTAATTACTTTTAATTTTTATTAGTTTAGATTTTTTGGAGGGGGGAGGGCATAGCTGTGCTCTTCATAGATGAGAGCAGTTTGGTTTGTGGCAATCAGATGCCTGGTACTGTGTGTTGAAAAGTGGAGAATGCTTTGCTTCATGGATCATGCAGGATTCGAAACAGTTATGGCATGGTCTGGAATCAACATCCAAGCCTGTACCGAACAGATTATCATACAGAATGGATCTTTGTCTACACTACGATACATTGAGGAATCATTAGATGAATCATGAATTAAATCATGAATCATGAAAACATTTATAGGACATGATAAAGAGACAACAACCTCCAGCAAGCATTGAACATCTTGTGTGGTGGTTAGTGACTGTTAATCGATAATTATTCAGAAATCATGGGATGCGGTCTGGTGTGATGTACGTTTCAGAAAAACATTTTCTTTATCGTGCCAACGTTTCGATCTTTATTGAGATCATCTTCAGGGCCTGGGATTTACAAACATTGTTTACATTTAACAAATACATGTAGGATGTGGAAAAAAGTGAATTTATACAATGCAAAATGTATTTTTTATATTCAATCGATAAATCATCAATAGAAATACTTTGATTTGAATATAAAAAATATATTTTGCATTGTATAAATTCACTTTTTTCCACATCCTACATGTATTTGTTAAATGTAAACAATGTTTGTAAATTCCAGGCCCTGAAGATGATCTCAATAAAGATCGAAACGTTGGCACGATAAAGAAAATGTTTTTCTGAAACGTACATCACACCAGACCGCATCTCAGATTTCTGAGTAATAATTGAACATCTTTTTTTCTTTTTTCTTTTTAAACAAGGGCATTTCAACTACGAGGTTATTTCAAGCCTCAGGGTGCCGGTGTTTTCGAAAAAAGCCCATGTCTAAGTATGTCAGGTACTGACCTAGGAGATTTGAGGTCTACTAAGAGGCATTATTAAGAGCAAAACCATTGTTATATTAATTACAGCATATTTATTTTAATGTAAACCAAATTAAGCGAGAAAATACATGAGTTTTAGTAAAAATTATTTGGTTTGAAAGAAAATTCACCAAAACATCAGAAAACCATTTAGTGAATGATTAAAATTTTAATTACCTGGTTTTGCTCTTAATACATAATGCCTTAGAAAGAAGAAAATAATCTCTACCACTTTTTTAGTGTAATATTCTGTAAGGGATAACTTTACCTTTTCAATTGTAAGCATGTTGGGTTCAAATGCAGGGTCGCTGGATTCGAACCCAGGACCTTTACCTTACAGTTGAGCTCCGTGTCAATGCCTAAACTGTTGCGGCCACCGACACCCCTTTAGCAGTGATAAATTAAAGAATAACAATTTATTACTGGGTTTTGCTCTTAATAACACATATTACATCCTCTAGCCTTGCAGAGGGCATTTATTCTTCTAAGCATTGAGTAAATAAGCAACTGGATTTCTCCTTGTGAAACAAAATCCCATTCTTCTGTTGTTTTCTAGTTTTCTAGGATTCAGAACATGCTGGCAAATTCATTGTGGTAATCCATACATCCTCTAAGTAATGGGTGACAACTCAATGGCACCACTGCTTCCAGAAGAACTATCTCAATGTACTTCAGTGCTCTCAAAGATCCATTCTGTGTGATAATCACTTCGGTATGAGTACAGATGTTGATTCTACCCCATGCCATAACTGATTGTCTTTGAAAAGGTTGTGACTCCTGCATGGTACATGAAGTAAAGCTATTCTCTACACACCTGCTATACAACTACCACAAACTAAATTGTCACTCGTATATGAAGAGAACAGCCCCCATTGTTCAAGTATCTCAAGAGAGATGCTGCTTTGCGATGCCTCTCCAGTAGTAAAGAATCTGAAACGGGATGACTAGAGACTAGGCTATTCTCACAAAGCCTTCTGAAAAGTTCACTTTACAGACCGTTTGGGGTTGACTACCTATCAAGGAAGCCATTAAAAGACCTTAGTGCAGTAAGAGCAATGTAACAATTGGTTCTAGCCATCATACATGGCAACTACTTTCTCTTCAATCAAGACTTCCGATTGCTCTAAACCTATGAAGACCATCATGGATGGTAGAGTGTGGCACATCCAGGAATTGAGCTATCTAACATCTCTTGTTGTTCAAAGCAACTGCCCGGGCAAGATCTCGACTTAAAATCATGCTTATGAAAAAATAATTTTTTTTTTTACTCAAATTTATTGATTCAATCACGAAAACCATTTAAAAAACCAATTAACTACTCGACAAGTAGTCTTTGTAAAGGATGAAATTTAATTATTTTCTTTTTTAATCATAAGAGTATACAAGTATTAGTAACACCCAATGTAGTTTACTATGAAGGTAAACAAGTAGAGATGGGCAAATTTGAGATTGATTTAACTAATGATGAATCATTAACATTTAATCATTAATCATTACTGCATTAGGATTTTTTCAGATCCTTTTGTATTAGCTATGGTCTGTTTTTGTTCTTTGACTGAATATGCCAAATTAGAAGATCAACGATTGGCTTGAAATCCGAAGAAGGCTCGTATTGTAATATGAATAATATTTAGTCGTGCATTGTATGACAAATAAAGTATTATTCTATGATTATAATCAAAACATAAGTCAAATCAGAATCCTTACTCTCTGCTAAACATTATTCCTTAATATTATTATTATTATTATTATTATTATTATTACAATACCAAATTATTAATGGTTTATCTAGAAAAACGACTTTAACTGTACAGATCGTAAATATTTAACAAATGTATCTAGCCTTTATGTGCGAATGTTGTACTTTTTTGTTGTCAAAAATTGTATGAGTAAAAGCGCGGTGCAGCGTCGTTATGTAAATAATTATGTTGAATGACAATTTAATCATTAATCGCATGTTAAAATAATGATTAATCAGATTAATCATTAATCAAAACTTCGATTAACGATTTACTTTTAAACTTTAACTTTTTGTGATTAAAAAAATTAACCGATTACGCCCAACTCTGTAATCAAGTTATTAATGCTGTTTAAGTCAACTATTAATAAACAAATAAATACAATTGTCCTTTTTTTCTTTTTTTTGAGTGTATAAATTTAAAAAATCTTGTAAGCTGCCAACAGTTGTATAACTTTTAAAAAAAAATTAAATGGATGAAATGAAAAATGTGCAAATAAATGACTGCAGGACGACGATTAAAATAAAATGTCAACTTACCTGGTTTGTCTCAGGATCATATCCTCCACTGACAGAAGGGTCGCAGACTTCACAAACCACATGCCTAGCCAAATCAATTTCGCTAAAAAAATAAATATTGTAAATTTTTCAATAATTCTCATTCTGAAAAAACAAGCAACAATAATCAAACGAATAATTTAAGACTTATCAAAGCAAAAATATGCCTGACTTTTTTTTTTTTTTTTTCAAATTAAATTCATCGTTTTAATACAATTTTTTTTTCATTGTCTTTTTAAACTTTATTGAGATAATGCACATTGCAGTTGTGATATGTTAACTAAATATAAAATATGCATTGAAAAAGTAGTGAAGACAAACGCCCAGCGGTGTTCCTTTCTTAATCAGATTATTAATCAATTTGATAGCAATACCTTGGAATAATTAATTATTTAGCAGTAATAGATACAAGTTTAGGATGGTCCAAAACAGGGTCAGACAGGGCTGCTTCCTAAGTCCTCTTTTATTCGTTCTTTTCACTGACAACCTCAACTCAGTCTTAGAATGTGGTATTAGAATTCAAAAAAGGCTGATTAAAGTACTACTACATGCAGACAATGTTATTATGGCGGATAATCCTGTGGGCCTTCAAAGAAATGTCAAATTGTCTTACTGCCAACAATGGAATTTGACCGTCAATCTAGATAAATCAAAGATTATGGTATTCAAGAAAGAAGAAAATTGAGTTCTTGAGAGTGTTGGTCATTTGAGGGTGACTCTTAACCGAAACTTAGTTGGACTAAACACCTTGCCCTGAAAGCATTCAATGCAAAAGTGGCTATAAACAGAACTTGGTTTCACTTATGTCGTTCAATCCAAGTTAAATTCAGGTTATTTGATGCTGTTTGCTGTTCCATTCTTTTTTATGGCTGCCAGGTTTGGGGATGGCAGCAGTTTGAGTCAATACAAAAAGTTCAGCGTTTTTTTTATCTGCAAACTATTTTCTCTACCTTCAGCAACTCCTAACTATTTATTGTACTTGGAAACCTCTTGTGATCTTCTTTTTGTTCATACCCTTAAACTTCACATTGATTTTGTTTTAAGATCTCTTCGTTCTAGTGTGGCACATCTCTCTAGGGATAAGGCCATAGCAATTATCGAGAGTAAGCTTTCATGGTTCTCTAGTAGCAGAACATTTTGAAGGATTATGATTTTGATTTTTCACCTTCATGGGAAAATTCCTCAGAGTGGAAAGACAATTTTCATAAGTTGCTGTAAAAAATATGTCAATATAATAGAAACAAATGCCTTCTTCGCATTCAATCTTCTAACCTTCTATCCCTGTGCAAATAAATTAATCATTCTTCATCATTATTTCATTTTAACAAAGGTAATTTTAAAAGTTACCATTCAAGAGAAATCCGTTGGCTGATTAAAGTGAAATGTGGGGTATTACATTTGGGCTTTGCATATTACATGGTTGGGGGGAGTCTGGGCTTTGCTCCCTTTGTAATTCCCGCTCCTTGGAAACCGTTTTTCACTTTCTAGCAAAATGCACAATACTAGGGGAGTTAAGGCAATTTTATTTGGAGAATTTTGTTTTAAGTAAGGATCTCTTAATTAAATCTTGATGGTGTATTTGACCCATACCAATTAATTGTATACGCACACCATGCATGGAGATACAGATTTGAATTGGTCCAGCAATTTAATTATCAATACTGATATGACACACTACATCTCTGGTTTGCTCTCCTAAGTCAGTCTCTCCTTTGTATTTTTTGGTTTTTTTATTTTATTTATTTACTATTGTCTACTTTGTATTACTTTCTTTATTTTTGTTTTTTTAATTATTTTTTTTTCTTTTCTTTCTATATTTTTTTATGTATTTCTTTGTTACAGTACTTTTTCTTTTGTTGTAAATAAAAGTATCTATCTATCTTGGGTGTGTGTGAAGGACCAGTGGTGTCGACTGTAGGTGCCCTTTGATCACTGTATTAACAATAGGAGATGTCCAAAACTTTGTGGATATTTTCGTTCCAAACATACCACGAAGTATTTATTATTAACTGGAGGATATAGTTCTGAATGGTTTGCATGTTTTATTTTATTTTTTTATTTTTTTTTTTCATAAAATTATGCATTTGAAAACAATTTGTGTGGATCTTATTGATCCTAAGGTCATATGGTTCATTTATTCAGGAGTTTTCCTCTATTCTAATAATTTAATATTTTCAAAAATACCCAACACAATAATACATTTCAATTTGCTCACCATCCTGAAGCCTTGAGCGCTCCGAGCATGAGTTGAACCAGTTTGCCTGTTCAACAAAATATGTCACTTAGCAATTTAAAAAGAAAAAAAAAATTTAATTTAATTTTCTCACTCGTCTTGTAGCATTTGTAGACCCGCTTTTCGCATTTTAACCGTTCATAATCTTCGAGCCCTTCAGTGCCGGCCATCATCCCGATGACTGACGGAGTGAAACTGCCTTTTCTCTCTGGATATAGATCATATCCCCATTCTTGAGCGTTGCCTGAAAATTTCGGCTTCTCGCTCGCACTCGCCTCCTCAGTCATATTTCCTTTACAAAAAATAAATAAAAATTTTAAATTAAAATCATTCCTGTCGTGCAGGAGGGCTTAAAGTACAACAAGATGAGAGGTCAAACCACTTTACGATATTTTTTCTTATTATGCTCAATTATTGGGTTGTCCGGAAAATAATGCAGGATTTTGGTATTAAACAAAAAAANGAGTAATCCTGTAAACGTAAACAGAATATTTTATATAGATTTTTTTAAATGAAAACTTAAAATCCTGCATTATTTTCCGGACAACCCAATAAATTTCCATGGATTATGCCAGGATTCGAACCCAAGATAGAAAGTCAATTATGTGTCTGGTGCCCTAAACATCCAGCCACGGCAGTCTCCTTAAAAAAA
This sequence comes from Cimex lectularius, assembly GCF_000648675.2. Taxonomy (NCBI): domain Eukaryota; kingdom Metazoa; phylum Arthropoda; class Insecta; order Hemiptera; family Cimicidae; genus Cimex; species Cimex lectularius. Next base: position 1,177,956 of record NW_019392687.1, read on the forward strand.
AGGAGGCTAAAAAATAAGAAAATACAACTTATTCTCACAATAATCTCTACTTCTTTATATTTACAATATAAAAAGTGTCCATTTTCCAATGAAGATGGCTGAAGTAGGAGGTCAAAGAACTAAAATATTAAGTCCCTCAAGGATTAAAGGAGCAATGGTGAGCAAGTCAAACAGTTATGAAGTGTGATTCGGGTTATTTCTGATTACCTGTGGTCTGCCTACTTCACAAGCTTAAAAATATGATTGACCCTGCCAGCTTTATCATGAAAAAGCTGAAATTGCACGTCTATAAAATTTTATTTTGGTCATTTCTGGTCAGTCTGAGGTGTTCCAGCTTCTTACCATCTTCAGTGGACGATTTCTCTGTGCCTCACAACCACCCAAAATGTTAAATTGCCAAAATCTGGCAAAACAAAACAGCAAGGATAGTCAGGTCAAAAACGATTACCTCGCAGATACAAAACCTCACGTCTTGTAGCAAAAAATCTTAGCTTGAAACAAATATTGGGTTGTCCGGAAAATAATGCAGGATTTTGGTATTAAACAAAAAAAAAGAAACTAGTTACTTTCTNATCCTGTAAACGTAAACAGAATATTTTATATAGATTTTTTTTAATGAAAACTTAAAATCCTGCATTATTTTCCGGACAACCCAATATATGTTTAACATGAGTTGATGCCGGCCACCAGTCTGCGAGTCGGTGAATTCCATCTTCACTCATAGAAGTCCGAATAGTTCAACAAACCCGTGAGCAAAGACCGACCCAATAAGTGAACCAGTGCTTGATCATGATATCTTCAACAAGTTGCTTAATTTCATATCAAATTCCTTTAAAAAATTTCTCAAAGTAGCGACAACAGACCTCAAATATTTGCTCCCATCTAAACCGCTGAGATAATTTTTACATTGTTAAAGCATAAATACAAACAGGAAAAACCAAAACAATTGGAATTTATTTTATTATCGTCAAATCAACCTTCCAGTTAAACAAAACAAAAAAAACAGCCCATTTATTCAAACGCTCGCTCACCTTGAACCTCGTTATTCACCACTTCCTATACTGCAGAAATTTGAGTGAGAATTAAATGTATTTATTATACAAATGTACTTTAAAATGCAACTTTTCATAGATTAACTCAGACAATTATCAGCATGTGTATCTATTTAGAAGTAGGTAACGTTGCTGATAACGGTTATAAGAAAAAGCAACTCTACTGCCAACCAAATATAAGCTAATCACATATTCTACCTAAGCATCTGCTTGACTGCTTGAAATTTAAATTTTAAACGCCTCAGCCTGGTGAACTTGTATTTTGATCATAATGGCATAATGACAAAAAATAACTCAAATTTAATATTTTGGGAAAGCATGTAGGATAGGAACATGTGAAGATGAATAGGCATAAATGTAAAAAAAAAATTAACACATTCAAATAACAAACAAAAATAATTTAAAATGTACAATTTATAGTTTAGTACAGTATTTCATATTTAAAAAATATAGATTGGTCTAAGGAGAATATCATTTAGAGAATTATTCACAACAGTTTATAATTATTTATTTACAAAATCGTTAAAATGTTTCACCAAAAATTTGAAGCGAGCAATCCTTTTGGCGGGGCGATATTTTTCCCTTGGACTATCCCTTCGAGGAAACTTTTCAATCTCATCACAGGCCCTCCATTGCCTTTGGGTGTTACCTGTAAAAATATTAAAAAATAAAAATACCCAAGGTCAAAAAAATCCAGAAACTTGTATTTATTTGTTAATTTTCCACAATAACTAGGTAATAAAGATTAATAGTTGACTTAAAACACAAATACAACATTTGTTAACAAATACAACATTAATAATTTGTTGTTTACCATTAAAGAATGTCCTTTTACACTCTTTAAATTAAAAATAAAGGAAATCAGTTCAATTTCATCCTTTTGAGTGAGTTAATTTTTTTCTTTTTTTAAAGCATAGTTTTAAATGGCGAATATTTTGCCTGGGCAACAACAGATGTAGTGTCCATTACATAGCTCAAGTCCTGGGTGAGCAACGCTCTACTATCCACGATGTTCAACAGTGGTTTAGGGCCACTGGACGTCTCAATCGAAGAAAAGGTAGTAATACAACTGCGATGTACGACAGCTAGACACAGTCGGTTTTATTGTCCTTACCGCACTACAGAACCTTCATTTAAATTGCTTCCTTGATAGGTATTTATCTTCTAACGTTCTCTAATGAAAGGGTGAGCTTTAAGTCATAAGAAAGTTTTGTGGGAATAACCTTTTTTTTCTTCTTCTTTTTTTTTAACGAGGGGTATACTACGAGGTTATATATATATAAGAGCAAAACCAGGTAATTAAATTTTAAAAATTTAATTACCTGGTTTTGCTCTTAATGCTTAATGCCTTACGAAGAAAATAATCTTTCCCCTTTTTAGTGTGATATTCCATAAGGGATAACTTTACCTTTTCAATTTCAGGCAGGTACATTTTACATATGAAGTGCAACATTTTACGATATTGATTGCCGTAAGCGGCCAACATCGCGTTTCCTGTCACGTCCAACATGTCCAAAAGCAGCGTAGCACTTATAAACGCTCTCGGCTCTAATAAAAACAACCAAAAAAACATTAAGAAAGATGCACATCAATTTAAAAAAAAAAAAGGCTTACTCAGAGAAATGAAAGCTGCCGTCCACCTCCAAGCCTCACTCAAAGGAAGCGGATGTGGCTTATTACTAAGAGATTTCTTTAAAGGTGATAAGATGATTGCAGCGTACAGTCTCACAACACCACCTTGGCGCTTAAGGAATTTATCTATGTCTTCTTTTTCCCCGCCTGAATAAAGGAAACCTAATTTTCTTGAAAAAATATATAAATTATTATTGATTATTTCAAATAAAATATCTTAATTAAATTAAAATTAAAATCCTGACTGTTAAATGAAAATAGAATGTAAATTATTTAAATTTATATTAGTCTTTGATATAAGATTTTTTCATTATTTTAAAAATGCACTAATCATTTTTAGGCTTTTCCCCATTTTCAGTACTAGGTCAATTTTTCTCTGCTGTCTTATTTTTCATCCATCCTCTTGGCTTTTCAGCCAAAGGTCGAAAATGATGGGCTGTGAGGTTGTGTAGGTCATGAGTTTTCTACTCTTTATCACATTGATCAACGGTATTGTCCAGGGACCAATTTTTTTTAGAGATCTTCGTCTTATTTCTTAGAAAACAATATACTATTATCGTCACCGAATCGGATTTCGACAAAACTCAGGAGACAAGTAGTACTGGTTGCTGAATGGATCTGGACCTATGAATGCCTCAATGGAAAGGAAGCAAACGTAGGGACACAAATGAAGTTTGACTGAATTTTGACTCAACAGTCGTAGTTTCAGTAGTTCAAGTTCAAAGGGATTTCCAGCCTGGAAAGAATCAGTCATCCTGTACCAGCATTCCTTGATTCCTTTTTCATTATTGCTCTTTTGTGTTTTCCAGAGTAAATAAATTTTTTAAATTCTTGATGTATATTTTTTTAAACCGGGCGAGTTAATTTTTAATAATATGCAGACTTACAACTTGTTTCTAACTGTTAGTAATATAAATATTTTTATGAGCAGAATTTTCTCTTTGTTTATTTTTTTTTCCCTGGCTTCCAATTATCTTTGATAGAATTTTTTTCCACCTATTTACAAAATATCATAGCTTTTAGACTCTAATTTTTTCAAGGACTTACTTGAAATACTCTTCTTCAGTTTGATCTGGCATCTTGTCCCAGTACTTGGGTATCAAATAAGGGCAAACTTTGTAAAATTGCGCCAAGAGGAGTTTGCCGAATTCAGGGAACTCGAGCCAAATTGCGATCGTGACTGATGCGATGGCAAACGAGGATTCTGGTTTACTTGAAACCACATGCTCGCCTTGTTTCTAAAAAGTATTCCAGCGATAAAGAAGTCTCCACAGCTCATTGTAAAGGCTTACTAACCACTATCTTGTTCGCTAAGAAATACATAGAGTACAAAACGCCCAGGGGGTGTGTTCCAGCCGAGATCCGCTTCTCTGAAACTGTGACCGTCTGCCCTTGTAACAGCGTAACGAGTCTTTTCAATTTGTCATTCAAATGATTGGCATCCAATGGTGAAATTGCATTAACTGGTATATTCACGGCTTTCTAAATTTAAAAAAAATATATATTATAAACCTCAACACTATACTTTACATACATACCTGACAATCATTCCGAAATTTTTTTAACGAATCATCCAGTAAAAAATCTTTCAGCTTAACTTCAACCTCATTTGTGAATTTTTGAACGGAATCGTATAGATCATAACAATCTGTAATTAATTTAATTAAGCTGTAGATTTAATTTCAGGAAGAATTTATTGTTGATTGAAACTTTGCATTACTTAGCGTTTGTTTTTTGGCTGTATTCTCTTTATCTTGTTTTTCTTTCTCGGCTTTTATCAGTTTTTCTTCCTCTTCTTCCACCATCTTCTTTTGACGCAACTCTATCTGTTTCTCTAGACACATAGTAAAACATAATATATATATATATATTTTTTTTTGGGGGGGGGGTTCAAACGAACTTAGGACTGTGGAATCTACGAGCCAAGAGTTTAATCATACTAACCACTAGGCTACCATGGACCCCATATAAATCTAATTACCATATTTTTTTAAATAGTAAAAAATATAAATAAATAAAATCTGATTAAAAAAAAATACTGAAAGCAATACAAATACATATTTACCAAGGACTTCCTCCGCTTTCTGGCATAAATTTTCAAGTATTTTAACAAAGCTATCAGATTTTTCAACATCCTCGTCAGTAATTGTGTCTCCCTAAAAAACAAATCAAATTGTAAAAAAAAAAAAAATAATAATAATATACCAACAAACCTTGCATTTTGTCATAAGATTGCTGAACGTTTCGTTAGCAGTTTTTGCATTTGACATTTCACCGGCTCGAAATGATTTCAGGTCTTCGTGGCTGAAAAGATTAAAAACTGATATGACTTAAAAATTTTGAAATAAAGCAAAAATCAGACAAACACACCTTATCTTTTCTAAAAACAAATTGTACAAAATCATAAATTTTTCTCGGTTTTTAAATATAACTTCAAATCTTGAATTGCGCTGTCTAATTTCCTCTAACCTTCGTTGCTCTTCTATTAGTTTCGCAGTGTCTGGGTTTGCCTTGAAAATAAAATGACTTTATATTAAAAATTTCTGATTTTATTAAATTTTAAATAATATTTTAACAATAAAAACAACTGTATACTTAAGATAATTAATAAATAATAATAATAATAATACAATAAATAAAAATGAATAGGATGACTAATGCCACATCTAACAAAAAACTAGTGTATAAAACTTATCAAAAAGAAATCATCTTATTATATATACATAGTGTTTTTAAGAATATCTAGATCTTGTTTATCTAAAATAAATATTTAAAATAATTCCTTACCTGTGTATTTATTGGATCTTGTTTACTATTTAAATAGGTTTGATCACTGGTATTCTCTTTATCGCTTTCTTGATTCTTGTTGGTAGTCAAAGTCTCTTTCATTTTAATTTTTTCAGCAGCCAGTTGTTCCATCCTCTGCTGCTCAATTTTGAGCCATTTGGCTTCCTCCTTGGCAATAAACTGTGCCACCTCTTCATCCCTCTTTTTCTTGTATTCTTCGATTCTTCTGAGAAATGCAAATTTTGCTTGCTAAAATAAATAAACAAATAATTTTAAAAAACCTGAATTCATGAATTTAATAAAAACAAAAAAATTCAAAACATACTTGCGCTTCGTTAACCGAAAGGCGGTCTAGTTGAGTGAATATATTCTTCGAACAAAACAAATCTTCTTGAGTAGCAGCGTTTATGACGGTCTGTTCTTTTTCATTTTTGCTCACATTTCTCAAATGTTTTGCAATCGCATCATTCTTTTTCGGCGTTGAATGGAAGATGGAATTGTCAGGCATCGTCAGGGTTTCTTTGGAGGTAATGCCTCCTGACGGATCAGGAGCATTCGGGCCCAATGTGCAATCGTTGACATGCCACTTGAGCCATACGGCCTTTGTCAACGCTTTCGTTTTCATATGTTTGAATCCAGTCTTGTCAATCTCAGTATCCTATAATGAAACATTTAATAACAAACTGTACTAATGCAAACTAGACATAAAGACATAAATATCATATTTCATAAAATTGAAGAACAACCAACCAATATTATAAAAGACTAAATAATCCATTTTACTGAAGTTTAATTTAATTCTAAATAAGTTACCTCAATAGGGTAAAGCATCAAAGCACCAAGTCACACTTAAAAACAGTTTGGATAACAAGTTCAAGATCTTCAAAAACATCCCACATTGTTTTGTTCTTCTCATCAGTTATCAGGTCTATAAGTAGAGTGAGGCAATGAAAGAAACCCATTCATCCCCCCCCCCCGGGTTCATATTATATGACGTGCCAATGTTTTTGAAAAAAAGCTTGTTTGTAAGTATCTCGGGTTTGAAAGCAGAGTTGGTGGATTCGAACCCGGGACCTTTACCTTACAGTGACGAGCTCCGTGTCAACACCTAAACCATTCCAGCCACCGATGCCCCCCCCCATCACTGTTGAGTACAGTTTGGATAGCAAGACTATGATGATCAGAACTCAACTACAGGTTCATTGGTATTTTATTTATTTTTTTTATTTTTTAAATTATAAGTTTTGGTCATTTCTGATAATTTTAATCAGCTTTTTCCCTGTTTGGGTCAGTCAGTTACATTTGAATTTCTCACCATCTTTAGTTATGGGTTTAGCAGGATGAGGGACTGGTGCAAACCCATTACTGAAGATGGCAAGAAGCCAAAACGCATCTGACAGACCAAAACAATTTGGGATAGGTTGAACAAAATGAACAGAAATGACCAAAAAACAGGTTCATTTTTACATAGACCTCTAGAAAAATCTCATAACTTGAGCATTGTTACATTCAATTTAATACTGACAAGTTTGTTTTTGGTCGTTGCCAATCATTTTGCTCTGCTTTTCCCCCTGTTTTGGTGTGTCAGACACATTTCAACTTCTCGTCATCTTTATTAATGGGTTTAGTAGGATGAACAACTGACACCAGCCCATTACTGAAGATGGCGAGAACCAAACACATCTGACAGACCAAATCAATTTGGGATAGGCTGAACAAAACAAACAAATGACTAAACAGTAGGTTCAGTTTCACGTAGACCTCTAGAAAAATTCTCATCACTTTTAAATATTACATTCAATTTGAAGAATCTTTTAAACACGTTTTACTGACTTTGAGCCATAGTAGACAAGCTAAAATTGAAATGACCCCACAGGAAAAAAAATTTGTAATTTTCTCTTTTCTGCCATAGCAATCTATAATAATAATAATAATAATAATAAAGTGGGAAGTTTATGGGCCGGCAAACAGCTAAGGTCATCGCCGGCCCTCTGCGTGTTTTCCTTCTTTTTCTCTTCTTTTGTGCGTATTTTTGTTTAAGCTGCAGCCATTTGAGCGTCACTACTTTTAAATGTATACCATGCCGATCTAAAATGCTAGCCTCTCGTTTTTATCTCAGGTTGTCAAATACAGAATAGAAACAAAACATACAATACATCGCCACAAACATAGATGTCTGGTCACATTCACTTCCCTAGAGTACTCGATATTCCCCAGGGCGGGGTTGAATCCTCTCCACTAATAACTTACTTTTACTCTCCAGACGTCACAAACTCACCCCAGAGTACTCCGGTATTGCGGGTTTATAAGCAACCTCTTCCTTTCACGCTAATAAATTACATTCATTCCAACAAATTAACACAAACAAACACTCGACAGAAACATAGAAGTCTAGTCACATTCACTCTCCCAGAGTACTAGCGGTTATAGCAATCTGAAAATCACTCAGATCATTGTGGATCGACCTTTAACGAAACCGCGCTGCTCACCAAGAATTACAATCTTGAATGTAAAAGAGAGATGATGAGCAACAAAGGCATCCAAAACCTTAGGATTCGCCGATAACTTGAAGATTGCCCTATAGTTTTCTATTTAGTCCAGTCACCCTTCTTAAATATCAGTGAGATATCGCTAAATTGTCAAAGTTCCTTACTACATTACTAACCACACCATCCACAATGACCTCAACACTAATTTTATCAATGAATTGATCCGTCTCCTACAGCTCAGGCCCTCCATACACATTCCCATCTTGAGAAACTGTCACTTTAATCGACAATGGCCTCAAGACCTCCTTGACCCTTAATCCATCACACTGCGTACCTAGGCTGCCGCTCATGGTGTGTCCTTCGGGTGACAGTGCTGGCATTAGTGTTAATGGGGTACGAGTCTACCCAGGCATTTAACCCCTCGGGTCTTGGTCGCCCACCATGCATAATATATTAGTGTTAATGATGTAACCGTACGAAAAAAACATACTGAGATCACATTTGTAATATGTATCTATAGGGTACAAAAACCAAAATTTAAATTTAAAAATTCGTACCCTACTTCTGACAAACTTGATTTTGTAAATAAATTGTGATATGAAGACAAAGAAAAGTGTAGATGAGATTTTTAAGTAAAAAAAAAATCCAAGCCGCTTAGAGAAAATGTCCAATTTAAACATAGTATAGGCCAACTCACCATATCAGCGGCGAACGGCATTTTGAATAGCGCAATACCGGTTTAAATTTAAAAATTGTACAATAACAAATTCAGCAATATATTATAGCATAATTTGAACTTGCTCATTAATATTTTGTGTTATTTTGTCTTAAAATCAAGTTCATTTATGTTGTTATTCCCGCTACGATTGAAACCTCTCTATAACCTTCTAAAAATGGATATTAATCACTTACAAGTATCTTTAATCAATTGATAATCGATTTTCTCTATCGATGAATTGGACAATATATACTTAAGTATAAGGAAACACAATAAAATTTTAATATCAAATATATTTATAGGAAATTAAATATATAAACAACATTCCGGATCAAGAAAATCGTTTTATTATCTTAGCAATAGAAATTGTACATCTTTGAAAAAAAGAAAGGCTTCTTTCTTTTTATATCTGGAAATATCCTTTGTTTCTCTATGAAGAATTTTGAATAGGCTCAAAATTATGTAAATCGAGGGGAAGATAATTGGGGATGAAAGTTTGAAATCTCGACCAACAGAACCCTACATTCACAATGTCATTTCGAATTGATTTTAAATTAAAAAAATAGAAAATTTAATATAAAATAACTACGATTTGTGTAGAAAGGAGCAATTTTCCTTAGTGCACCCTTAAATGTTATAACCTTAACTTCAAGTAAACGTCAACTGTCACTTGACACTTATCGGAGGTTCCGTCAGGGTTATCTTTGCGTCCTGAATTCCTCTTGCCAAATTTCACGTAAGTTCTACTTTCAGGTCAATGTTATTTTTGTTAATTAAGAAAATGTCAACGTAAGATCGTCAAATTGTAACATTTTAACAAAAAAGTTTCTAAGCCGCAAAGCTCGTTCGGGGTATCTGTTGAAAACCTAGTTGTTGTTTTTTCGATCCATTTCGAAATTGGTCAATATGGGATAGTTTAATCTCCCTCTGTATTATCTAAACTTTACACATAAAATAAAGTCTAAACACATGAATATTATCCAACTAGAAAAATGTCCGGGCCAAATCCGTCTGAAAAAATCCTGTTTTATACATTAAAAACAATGTTAAGATTTTAAAAATAAGTCAGACGAAATAATGCTGAACCGGCATTGGTTTGGTCCTCGCGTTTCAGCATCGCATATTCAGTGAATAACTCCGGTTTCTTGAGTAATTCAACAAACCCACGAGTAAAGATGGACCCAATAAGTGGCCCAATGTTCAGTATGAATGCCGACTCGCATACCTACACCCAGCATCAAAAAAGATGAAATAGTGCTGAACAAGCATTCAGTCGGTCTTCACTTGCGGGTTTGTTGAACTAATCAAAAGCTAACTACATATTAATTTCACATTGGCTTCATTATTAAATCTTCGGGGAATAGTTCTTGAGTATCTCGTCGCTCTGAACCAACATCATCACAAACAAATGAAGACCTAGAAGATAATCTTGTGTCACCTGCAGATGTGGGGTATCGTCAAGAAGATAGAATACCAAAATTGAAGACAAAACCACATAAATGGAGCTAATGGAGAAAATTAACAAACTACGTCTCAAACTGAAGAAGATTTCACAGGCTCAGAGGTGTAAAATGTTTATAGAGTATGCAAAACAAAAGGAGCCAAAGAAAAGAATCAGAAAAGGAAAACAAAAAAATGAGTGCAAACTTCCAAACTACAGCACCAAGGCTAACCACTAGAATCACCTACCACAAAACCAGGGCCAATACCAACCAAAGGTTGTAAAAGGGACAGGTCACCCATGATTAAGTGGAAGTGGTCCCAGGTTGAGTCTCGAGAAAAACAAAATAGAAGGAAGCAATGTGAAGCAACCGTCCCTCCAACCTAGTTCATGGGGAGGGCAGCAAAACATATAAGCAATAAAATTGGAAGGATATCCAGACCAGGAACTATCAGAGGATCAATATGTCTACTGAATAGTAGGCCATCGTGGCTGAGGTAAAGAGGTGTGAAAACTCCAAACGGCCTCAGTTCAGAAATGGATACATTAAAATGGGAGCTGTCCTAATAACATGTGAAAACCCAAAGTGCCAAAGAATGGCACACGAAAAAATACCGTACACCCACTCATTTGAAGAGAAAAACATTTGAGTAGGCCCCTACAGAGATATAATAAAAACTTCTAGGGTGGCTAGGTGGGTGCCAGATCCTGATCTTGTATACTCTAAAGATATATCTACCATTCTTGGGCTGATTGGGTCTAGAACATACATTTTTATTAAACAATACATTTCATTTAGTACATAATTACAAATTTGAGTGGCAGTAGCAGGGATTTAAGTACAACCCAAAATTCTTTAAATTGTTTAAATTGTAAATAGCTACAGCAAGGTTTTTGAGAAGTGGGAAAAAGTTTTAAAAAACCATTCATTTAGCCAGAAGAATTCAAAAAATACGTTTTAGGGCCCAAATGAGTTAATAAATAAATTTAAAAAAAGGTTATGTACATTTACAGTCCAGAAATTATTGTAATATCGCAACACTTACTGGAGTATCACAAATGTCATAAAAATCACAGCTCAGTCTCAAAGCAGAATGTTCTTTAAACACCGGTGCTTCCAGTGCTTATTAAGGTCATACCTATTTCTCTGCATAGGGCATTCCTACTGGCAGCACATTGCTGAAGAAGCGTAGCATTCTTGACATTTCGTGGAGGCACTCAATCCTAGTCCATCTTGAGCAGGAGGTGACAAACCTCAAAAACTTGTTTTCGATCACTTGTAACATGTTGAGGTTTGTCCAGCAAGTGATGCTTCAATCGGGAAGCACGTGTTGAGCAATGCTGCTGTAGAGGAGCTTTTTGTTAAAAGCACTCATCATGGAGTCCCGTGATAATAGAGGAAACAGCAGCCTAATATCAGTTTTTCCGAGGTCTTTTCTATCTGCCACATTCCTAGTGGACGTCAGGCTGCTATCCATTGTTAAGCCCAGGCAATGCTATTTCCTGCTGCCACGACATGGTTGATTACTGCAGGTCTTTTGGTGAAGAGGATTGCTTCTGTTTTGGCTCAGAGTTGATTTTAATTTTCATATTTGGCAGAAGCAAACAATTTTTCCAATTTGTGTGCTGCTGTTTAGAACATACCAGAGTAATCAACATTTATCTTTGAATAATCTTTCTAGTATATAATATATGATGGATAAATGTTATAACATCCTAACAAAGCCAACGCAGTCCCCATTTAATTATTACCATAATAATCTACAACTAGATATTAAAATCTGTTTGGATTTACAATATACATATATAATAGTGGGCAAAGTCCCAAATATGTCAGAAGAAATTTAATTGAACAAATAAATACATAATATGAAAAAACTAATCTCGACTAAAAGATTACACTAATGTAGAAGGCAGAAAGACAGTCTCTTCCCTGTAATGTAGCTAATTTAAAATTAATATATAGTTAGGTCATTTCTGATTAAACTGCAGTTTCATCCCCCAGGCCCAGAGGAAATCTCACAACAAAATTAATAGTTGATCTAACTTGTACTAATAATTTAGAAAAAAGTTGTAAATGGATTGTGGTGTGACATTCCTCTGTTAAGACCTTTAACAAACTGTGTATTTTAATAAGTTGCAACCAGGACGAGTAATAAAATTCTTACATGGATTACGATTGTACCGTAATTAAATTAATGGTGAATAAAATAGCTCTTGGAATTTAGAGGCTATCAGTCAAACCTAATAATTAAAATAAATGTATGTTTGTGCTCTATGAAGTTTATAAATTAAAAGCTGAAATTATGCCAGTTTAGTGATGACAACTGGCTTCTTTTTTCTTTTCTTTTTTAAGTGGTTGTAATTAATTATTCAGATTAATCATTAATCATTCATGTCTTCAAGGTAAAATTCAGCATATCGGTTCATTTTTGATGACATAACAGCATTCCAAATGAAATAACAACTAATTTTATGCTTTTCAAAAAGCCTTGCTTTTTATTAGAAATTATATGTCTCATAGCAAACTGAATCATCTGGTGTTGTCATCAGACCTGTTACATCAAAGCTACTTAATCAATCTGCTTAATATTCAACAATTTCAGCCACTAACTCATGCAAGTTTTAATCATAAACATATAATGTTTCACTAAACCCACGTACTTTATATTCCTCGTTTACCATTTCTACGGACTATGCAATTATTTTAAGTGAAGGTCCACTAGCCCTCTCACACAATACACTCATGCTAATAAATAGTCAATTTCACAAGGCACTTAACAAACAAACAAAAATTTATTACATTAACCAACCAATATGTACTTATTCTTTCCAGGTCAGGACAGGAAACCCAGAAACTTGCTGTTCTATTCTAATATCGAGTGTGCCTACTCACTCTCTACATAAAGCCAAGGCACATTGTTTAATTGAGTGATTTTATTTATTTATTTTTTACTTTTTCTACCCTCAACAGTGTGTATTCTTCCTAGTTCAGTTATTTTTCCAATATGACTCAGAAACCCAATGAGGTTGGGAACCCTTTCTGTATATGGTTTGTAAAAAACAAAACTATGCCAACTAAAATAGCCAAAAGATCAGATACGCCTTTTTTTTAATATTAAATAATCATACAAATTGTCTGAAAAGATAGGATTTCAGTGTAGGCGGAAAATTCTCTCTTCTTTGGATTTAAGCTTGTTATATATTATTGTGTAGACTTGAATCATAAATTATTAAATATCAGGTCATATGATAATAATATTGATGCTGAAAGCTTAATGTAGAAAAGTTTTATAAGCTAATTTTAATTTTCAGAAAGTTAACGTATTTCTATATAAAAAGGGTTGGTTCATTCTAGTCTGATTGTTGGGTTCTTTTTTGAAATTATTTTGTTGATTTTACTATGATATACTTTGAGCTTCTGCACCAGGAAAGAAGTTCACATTAAATGTTTATTTTTATAATAATAGTTTTGATTAATTTAGTTTATGATTTGTTTATTTTTCAGGTAATGCATGGAATAACAATGGATGGCAGACAAGTTTGCGAAGATTTGCAGATATAAATATCGCAATTCAAATGAACGAACTAGGAAACGGAGGTGGTATTTTAAATATCCCCACTCTCATACCAGATACGGGTCTCTTGCATCGTCAAGATGACCACAGGCTTATACTCTGCAAGCCAAAATTAATGCCGCTGAAATCGGTGACACTTGAAAAGTTGGAAAAAATGCAAAAGGAAGCCGAAGAAAAGTTGAAAGAGCAACAATTGAATTCGTCTCAGTAAAAAAAAAAAAAGACAAACTCGACAAAATGACGGCCGGCCCTCTGATAGCCGAAGTCGTCTTTGTATTCTGCCTCGCTGTGGGGATTTTGTACAAATACGGAAATTTGAAAAAGCAAAATGCGTTTGTTACATTTGCCGTACTTATCGCTTGGTACTTTTCATTTTTGATCATTTTTGTGCTTCCCTTGGATGTGTCTTCGGTTTGTATACTTTGTTGAATGAAATTGAATGAACAATCTAATTATAATATAATTTTTACAGACGGTTTATAGGCAATGTCTTAACAACCTAAACACAACTGGGAATTCAACTAACAAAACGGTATGCAAGGTACCATGGAGTTATGTTCCTGACTATGTACTACCTAATTTATGGAGAGTTGTGTATTGGTCATCCGAGGTTTTAACATGGTAATATACACAAGTTCAATTAATAAAAGTGGTTTTTACAAATAACAAGCCAACAGTGTACTTTAATTAGTCATTTTATTTTTAAATAAAAGTGGCAAAAGTGTTATAAAAAAATCAAGCTGCTCACTAGTGGGTATGCTTGCATAATTATGCATGCATATATGTTTCATTCTAGGCATTGTTCATGGATTTTTTTTTTTTTTTTTAACAACAGTAGTTTGATCAAATAGTAGTTGTTTCAAAAATATATAATGTCATTGGGTTGTAAATTCTCATCTAGTTATAATTGTTGACAGCCTTATCCTATTTTTTATTATTTGTTCATTATTTGATTGCTTCACTGTATATATACACTGATAGGCAAAAATTCCTCTTATTTGCTTTTTGATTTTTCCATTCATAAAAAAATTCTGTTCTTAATTTTTTTTCATTTTCTTAACCTTGTTCACATTGTTCTGAATTTGGATTATAAATGCAGAGGTGAATACATTCAATCTGTACTGTATACTTTTATTTGTTTATATTAACTTTTGATATAATTTAAAAATTTTATTCAGTCTCATTTGAGTTCTGATCAAATCGATTGTTTACCGAGGTTAGGCTGCACGAGTGCTATCAACTGCTAGATCAATTTAACACCCAATGCATCAGTTCCAGGTCTAAACCCATTCACACTCTCGTTCATTCTTAAATTCATTTTTTTTATGTACATACATTCACTCAATTAGGAAGATGGAGTACTCGATTTGATACCTAATTGAAAGTCAATGGGGTACTCAATATTCTGCCATATCCCCTCTTACACTACACATTCACACTAATAAATACATTCACCATTGCTATCAACAACCTTCTGCGATCTATTGTACCAATTTTCAATACTTGATCGATAAAAATCAATTGGTTTTTGAGGAAATATCTAGAGATGGCATTTTGGACATCATCCAATTTTTCAAATTTTTTACCACTTAGAAAATGTCGTAGCAATCAGAATAAATGGAAATCATATGGTGCAATATTGGGCGAGTATAGAGGGTGAGGCAATACTGCCTACCCAATTCATTAATCTTTTGCAGGGTTCGTCTTGTGCAGTGCAGTCTTGCATTATCTTGTTGCAGAATAAGCCTTTTCTGCTGACAATCGCTGGACACTTTGTCAATTAACGATTAACGATTGATTTACTAGATCTGTTTGTTCACAGCAAAGTTCTCCATTCAGTTTCAGCACTTTAAAATGAACAACTCCGCGAATACTCCACCAAACACACAAAAGCCCTTTTTGGCTGGGTGTACTTCATGGGCAATTTAATATACCAATTTTTCATCTCCATGATCAAGAAATCGAAAAACACTTCTGTATTGTGCTGCTGAAGCACACACCTGGTCTGCTTACTTTACCATGCTGAAATGTTCTTGGATGGTTGACTAACATTGGTTAATAGTTCCTCAATTGCCTGATAAGGATTTGCTTCCACCTCCACCCTTAACATTTCATTGTTTAAAGTTGTTGGTCTTCCTGATCAGTATGAGTCGAAAATATCAAAATTACTGGATTTGAACTTAGAAAACCACCTTTTGCATTTACAAACGTCTAATGCACTTCCTCTTCCGGTATTTGGCTCACCATTTCACCATAAATTGCAAAAAAAATTCAGAATTAATTATTTACGAGTAAACAAATCATTCTTCATACTTTTGGGACGACTTTGAAGTACACAATGAGTTAATAAACAACAAATGGATATTGACATAGGCAGAAATGACATTATTTTCCACGCCCCCCAATACTGTAAAACAGCCCTGTTTCTTCCACACACAAAAAAAAAAAAAAAAATGGGGCACTTGCTGCCATGCTCAAGCACAATTCTCATATTGGGTGGCATTCCTACACCCTCTATGTAGAGCCAAGGAGTTGCACCCAGTAATTTGATGGGACACATCAAGCAACATTTCTCTACATGCCACACACACAATTTGGTTCAAAAGTAAACTACTGTATGTCAACCAAGCATGGCCTATCGGGTGAGGATAGCTCTTCTATGAGTCAGGTCTTCTGAGCGTCACCTATTCAAGTGATCTTGAACATGTGAGAAATCGATTGTTTAGTTTTGTAAAATGACTCTTTGGAGCGTTGGCTGCTGCAACAGTTTAGGTGCTGACCTGTAAGGTAAAGGTCCCGTGTTCGAATACAGCGGTCCAGCATTTGGCTAAACATACAAATAGGTTTCCCCCCCCCCCAAAAAAACATCAGCATAGGGGGTTAGGGTTCATATAGCCTTGTACACTACCCCCTCATACAATGGAAAAAAATTTAAGAGCAGAATATCATATATATCATTGAAAAAAAAATATTAAAATTCAAGTGGGCGGAATTGTTTGCCTGTCAGGGTGTACAGATATGACTATATTTTCAATTTCATTTTTAAGGCTTTTTGAAACTTAATTTGACATAATATATTTCAGGTTGGTGTTGCCTCTCATGCAATCGTACGCCAAAGCAGGGGAGTTCACCATAAGAGGGAAACTGAAATCTGCTTTGGTCGACAATGCAATTTATTACGGTTCTTATTTATTTATATGCGGCATACTACTTATATATATAGCTGTCAAACCTGATCTCCAACTTGATGGGTAAAGAAGAAATTATTTTCTTTGATTATTAGGAATTTTACAAATATGTTATTTTAGGCAAAAGATAAAAGCAATTGCTTCATCAGCTAGTAACACGTGGGGACTGCTACTCCTCGTCGGCCTTCTTGGCTATGCTTTAGTTGAAATTCCAAGGAGCCTCTGGTTGTCTACGACTCCCGGCTACTGCTTGCAAAGGGCTTATTTCAAAGTGGCAAAAATATCAGCGGATAAATGCGAAGCAGATGAGACCCTCGATGACATACTGGAATCCATACAGTCGATGGCATCCAGTGTGCAGTCGAGAGACCCTCTATATTCCGAGTTGGAAACAGTACTTAGAAAAATTCCACCCCATCTCTTACGGCAGACAAAACTCCAGTCTGCGGCTGCCCATGCTGATTCAATGGTCGCACCAACCCTTAAATCACTTGTACGCATCCATAAACAGGTGTGTGCCTTCAAGCCAGAAATTGAATCCATTTTAAATTATTTAATTTTTTAATAAATTAAATAACTTTTTATTATATAATATTTTAATCAATTAAATCATTAATTAAAATTATGTAATAATTAGTACTTTTTTTTACTTTAGTTGATTAAAAGCCTCCATACGAGTAAACGTTGTGAAACACAGTGGAAACTTGCTGTTGAAAAAGTCATCCTTCTTGAGGATGTTCAGAGAAACAAAATGAGCAATGATAAAACCTTCAAGCACACTTTTGACAACACGCCAGCTCTAATTTCACCAGCTTTTGGTATTTAAATTAAACACAGCTCGTTTAGAAAATATAAAATAATTTAATTTATTTTAGAGTGGTACTGGAGGTGTTTGATTCAAGATTACGTTTTCAAAGTCGCAGCAGTTGTATGCGCAATACTTTCAGCCATGGTTGTATGGTCAGAAGTGACGTTTTTCAACAAATCCCCTGTCCTTTCCCTGTTTGCAGTTTTCCTTAATTTAGCGAGGAACAGTTACGACTACTTCTCTATAGAAGTATGTTGATTAGTTTACTAGTAGAAGTGTATTTATTATATATATTATTTTAGATCCTGTCTACCGTGATAATTGCCTACCTATGCTTCTGCGCTTACTCAACTGTATTGAAAATTAGAGTATTGAACTATTATTATTTAGCACCTCATCATCAGACAGACGAGCATAGCCTTATTTTCTCTGGAATGTAAGTACATATTTTATTTTTTGAATAAACCCAATAATATTCCGCTTATCTGAACTGATAAACATTGGTGTAAGTGTCTTGTTATATAATTTTTGTGCTAGAATGAAACTTGTAAAAACAACTTAACAGTATAATTGTTGGTTAGTGTAACAGTATATTAAAGCGTGATAAAAAAATATATATTTTGCCCTCAATATATATATATATTTTTTTTTTTTTTAAATTATAAAAATAAGTAATTTAAAAAGGAAATATTAAGTAAAGAACAAAAAAATTAAAAAACAAATAAAAATGTTTCTTGTCCCCTTTAATACTGAGTATTTACACTCTGGCAGGAATCACTTCTGTTAAAAGCCTTTGCATTCCTTGGAAAATATTTCTGATATAATTCTGAGGAATTCTTTCCAGTTCATGAAGAACAGCCATTTCCATCTCCTATAGGGTGTTAGGACTTGGGTTTTGTTGTTGTACTCGTTGCTTAAGTTGGTCGAAAATGTGTTCAAATCTGGACTTCGAGCCAGTCACACCAAGCACTCAATTCCAACCTCATTCAGGTAGTCATGCACAATACATGCTCTTTGGGGCCTGCATTAGCAAGAATCTCTCACCGATGTGGGGGGCAAATGGCACTACATGTTCTTTAATTGTACCTCTGTAAAGTTAGAAATCTTCCTCACACAATACCAATTTGGTGCATGCGTCCACCCAAGAACATCAATGAAGTGGAATGCCACCTTAGAAACCATGGGGGTGGGTGTACCTTTCTCCTGAGCATTTCCATATGAAATTATGCCTATCTGAAGATTTGAGGCCAACTCTCACCTCATCTGTAAAAAGAACTTGTCCCCAATCTTCTAATGGTCCCGTGCGAATTGAAGCCTGGCCATTTTCCGAGCTGTGGTAAGAAAAGGCCCATGAGCCAGGTGCCGGACCCTGAGGTTATTTTCATTGAGGCTTCTTACAGTCCTGGAGGAAATCGAAAAATTTTGGACTTGTCTTATCAGATTTCTTACCTCATTTCCTGTAATGCTATAGATTTGTTGAGCCTGATGATGAATCTATCGCCTCTCTTTTCTGTAGACTAAGTCAACTCTGTCCTAGCTTTTTAGTGTGAAGCATGGTATCTCTGAAGCACTGAAGAACCCTTCTTATTGTAGAGAGATTTACGCTCAGTCTCCTGGCAACTTGGCATTGGCTGTACCCTTCCTCTAATAAAGCTACAACCCTGATGCTGTCTTACTCACTCAAATGCCTGACAAGCCACGGTTTAAAAATAAGAATAATATCAAATGAATCGACAAAAGAAAAAGGTTAACTTAAAAGGATCTTTAGGCATAGCAGAATGGAAGGACATAATGCTACTTTTTGTGTAAATAGCATTAAACAGTACAAAAGTAAACAAAGCATTAATTACTGTTTATTTTGTCTCTGATAGCTCCTCATTAGCTATAAATAATAGATTTAAATGTAAACTAAATAAATTGAGTGGTGCATTAAATTTTTCCATCAGTGTAGTTTGCGGTTTAAACAAGAAAAATCTACTTTTGACCTTTTCTTTTTTTGTATTTAAAATAAGTGTTGATGATACAAAATTTCACTAATAAGCAATAAAGATTGGGATATCTTAGAAGAAATTAATGCCAGGTTGTCAAGCTACCTGTAATAATTTAGCATGAAACAATTAAAATATCAGTTAAACTTACAAAACGTTATTAGTTGAGCTTGAATTTGATAATTGCAAACCATCCCAAATGTTGTAAAATGCATTAAAATAGGTAATGGTTATTTATGCTCGCTTTGGTTACAGTGTTTACGTAAATAATGTCCTGTTATTATGTTAGGAGATGAAGTGAAACTATCAAAATTATTAACTCTAACTACTGAAATAGTGAAAACCATTGATTAAAAACATGGAGTATGTAGGCAAAACCCCTTGGACTAGTTTCATCTGAAGTCTTTGCAATCAAACTCAGTGCACAGGATTTATAAAGAATAACAGGATCTGGGGATTTTTTTTTATGAATTTATTTTTTATTGTTATTATTTGGCCTTATCCTCATCATGTACATCTAGATACCTAATATAGAAAAGACCAAGACCTCAAGGCAGCAGAGGCTAACACGCCTTTTGTCCATCTGGTCTGTAGGTCTTCATCAGTGTAAACAGTTTAAAAAAATGAGAAAAATTAAGAGCAGAATTTTTGTATGGTCGACACTATCAAACGGGCTGAATTTTTTGCCTGTCATTGTATATTGCATATTAATAAATATACTTAATGGCATATCTGATTTAATAGTGAAAATAAGGTGGTTGGTGGCCACAACGGTTTAGGTGCTCATCACTGTAAGGTAAAGGTCCTAGGTTCGAATCCAGTGGCCCTGCATTCAAACCTGACATACTTGCAAATGTTTTTTTTTCTTTTTTCAAAAACACTGGCACCCCAAGGGTTCATATAACCTCGTAGTTGAAATAGCCTCATATAAATTTAAATATTTCTGTAGTTCATTTATGTAAGAAAAAATTTTTTTTATAGGATGCTGTGTCGTTTGACACCGCCAATGTGTCTTAATTTCCTTGGCCTAATCCACTTGGACAGTCATATTATCCAAGAGCAGTTGATGGAAACCCAGTACACCCAGGTAGATCACTTTTTCATCTCGACCTTTCTTGTTTTAATCTTCACTTTTCTTTTCCAGGTTATGGGCCATATGGTGGTTGTTTCGATAATATCCGACGGCTTTAACATTTACTTTCCTATGATGGTTCTAGCATTCTGCCTTGCTACCTACTTTAGCCTTGGATCGCGCCTTTTATCGTTAATCGGCTTTCAGCAATTCCTGGAAGACAGCGAGCTCACAACTGAACTTATGGAAGAAGGCAGAGATCTAGTCAATAGAGGTATTTTTCTGTAATTATGAATAAAAATTCTACCCAGTCATAGCAATTAAAGCTATTCTTTTGTATTTTAACAATTTAATTATATTTTCAGAAAAGCGGAAGAGGCAAAGGAAGAAAGAGACAGAAGAAAGGAGGCGAGAATATAATGAAAGATTTGGAATTTCGTGTCCTGTTGTAGCTGACGATACTGTCATAAGTATGTTTTTATTTTATTTTATTTTTTAATAATATTCATGCATTTAACACATTTCTGTTTTAAGATACGGGCCTTCTGACGGACAGTTCATCTCGTTCAAACTTATTAACTGCGGCTGAGCCCATCGCTTATTACCAGACTGAGTCCAGGGCTGATTTTGGCGTCGGGGACTCGAATGGCCGAGGGGACCTCTGGAAATATTTCGACAATTGAGCACAATCTAATAAAAATGTCAGTTAGGTAGACAATTATTTCAAAGTGTAATACGAATCTGTCCTGTTTGGCTTGTATAATTGTTTTTACATAAAATGCATGTTAAATTAATGGATTTAGTCGACACAATTGAAACGTAGTAAATTTGAAAACTAGATATTCTAAACACTATATTCAAATACATAAGAGATAATCTGAGTGTATTATCGTACAAACTGGCAGAATCCAGACGTTAGCATTATAATGTTAAAGGCCATTTCAATTATACTATGTTTAGTATAATTAAAAATTAATATTATCAATTAAGAATGTTTCTTGATTTTTTTTTTTTCTTGAAATTGATGACTCTTTTCTAAAGAATTTTAATTTGAAGGGTAAAAATAACACTTCAGTTCATGTAAAATCATAAATTAATTTAACTAGTTATAGTTGACATTTTTGGCATAAAACCATTTAGGTACTTTTTATGTTGTGTGTCATTAAAAAAAATATAAACTGTAGCATTTTGTATTATTGTAATATGTATAAAAAAAAGTAATTTTTAACTTATTTAAAAAAAAAAAAAATCATTTGTAAACATTCCAGAATTGTGATGCAAATTATATTTACTAGCAGTAAGTCAATGTTATATGTTATTTAATTTATTTCTATTTAACAATTAGTTTATTTAAATAATTGATCATTGTTTAATAACAAATTGCTTTTATTTATTTATTTTTTAAATTGTTTTATCAAATTAAAAGCTGTAACATAATAAATGCACATAATGAGATTAAAAATGTAGTAATGGTTACCAGAATTATCGCAATATTTATTTTGTTAGTACACAGTAAATATTTTTATTTGATTGTTTATTTATGTTCTTAGTTTAAATAAATATAAAATGTATGTTTCTCTTTTATCTTTATCTGTACAATTTGATAACCGTTCACCTTTTGGAAATACATTTATGTAAACAAAAAGCCTGTATAATTTGGGTGAAAAATCTTAACAATTTAGACGGCTGTCACCAATTGGGCAGTCAGCAAGTGTGTGAACACTGTGAAACGAATCGGGTACCCCAGTGATTCCCAAACTGTGCGCTGCGGCTCCCCTTTTTATATTTATTTAAAAAACCTAAAATCTATACTCCCCTCATTATATAACCCTTAAAACTAAGACCCTGGTGGCCATCCAATCTCAATATGGATTTTAACAAGACAGCTGCAATTGTGTATTTTATATTATTGCCCAAAAAAAAAGTATTCCTTTTATCTTTTTGCTATTAAGTGCATAATTTCATAAGAAAGTAAGGAATTTTGATAATTTCTTAAATAAAATTGGAGATGAAACAAGTGGTTTAGATATATCAATGCTTTTCTGAATTGGAAATGAATTACATATTAAGTTCACGCTGTGATAGACAATTGTTTGGACTTGGTGCGCCACGGAAAATTTCTGATATTTTAAGGGTGCCGGTAACAGGAAAAGTTTGGGACCGCTGGGATACTCTCTCTCATTGAATATGTACTGGCCAATAAAAGTGCACTCACATAGGGATATGGATAAAAGAGGCGAACACAAAGACCTGCACTTCGACCTGAGTAGATCTATTGTGCTCCTCTGGTTTTTTTATAACTCACTGGTCAACTTTGGGTTGTTAAAACCTCAGCCTTGCCAGTCTCTCCCTAAGTATCTCACGGCTTTTCCTCCCAGTTGCAAGAATCTGCACTTTACACGTACCTTTACAAAAGAATTGGTGTCTAAAGACCCAAGATACCGAGAAATTCATATTTATATAACTATAAAAGGAACCAGGAGCAAAAAATTTGAGTAGTCAAGGGTTTAAATCCTGTCCAACATTGACCTTTTAACCTCATCTTTTGTTTATATAGAATTAGATATATGTACTTGTTGTAAAAGTATCTTACAGAGTATCTTACAGTTTATCCACTTCTCCTTTTGTTTTATTTGTATCCATTATGCGATGGATGATTCTGTATTTGTTTTATATTTATTCAAAGTATAGGTTTGGGGCCTATGCACGTCTTGCAGATCCTCCTCTGGCCAGTGTGTCTGTTTTCTCATTACCCAAAATTCCTCTGTGCCCAGGCACCCCAGATATCATCAGAAAACAATCTGTTGTG
The DNA here is from genome assembly GCF_000648675.2 of Cimex lectularius. Classification (NCBI taxonomy): domain Eukaryota; kingdom Metazoa; phylum Arthropoda; class Insecta; order Hemiptera; family Cimicidae; genus Cimex; species Cimex lectularius. The sequence continues at coordinate 1,201,518 of NW_019392687.1, forward strand.
TTTCCCCAGGATTTGGATATTTTGGATGCATTCACTGGCTAATTTTGATGTGATTTTTTTTACATGCTAATGCTTTAATAGCTGCATGGCTATCAGATATTATAAAGATTTTTTTCCGGAGACCGCGGTAGCCGAGTGGTTAGCATTAGAGACTCTCACGCCGCGGTCGTGGGTTCGATTCCCACCGTCGCCTCTGGCCCTTTTTTCCCGATAACCCCCAAATTGAACACACCAGAATTCGTACTATGGCTAATATGCAAGATCATAAGGCCAATTAAAAAAAAAAAAAGATTTTTTTCGCCACCTCTTAAGATTTTCTGGGGCACAAGCGTTGGCATATATTTCTGCTTGAAAGACGTAAGTGTAATTCCATAATGAGTTTTTTGCTCATGTCTTGAGCTTGTACAAAAAACACCCGATCCAGTTGCTTCATGTGTTTTGGAGCCATCTGTATCATTGTATCTGATACTCTCCTGAGTTCATTCTTCCCCTTTATAATCTGTTAAGACTTTATAGGATGTTTTGAACAGTTTCTGAGATCATATGATCAGTCCCATATTTGTTTTTGAATTGAGCCCCAGTTGTTGATAGCCCCCAGTACCCTGTCTGCCAACACCCTGGAGGGTGACTTGCAAGTTCTGTTGTTAATATATTGTAGATTACAAAACCTGGAAGCGTTAATGTACATGCGTATGCAGAGTTGAGTAATAAGTCAGAAATTAGTATATGTTAATTTAAGCTCTCATGACTTCAAGACTCATACCAACAGTTTTGTTTAAAGAAATGAGCATGAAGATTCATATTTTGTAAACAATCTTTCTTCTCACCTATTTACTTATTTTATATTAGATATACTTATTTTTAAATCTGAGAGTAGATCATTTACAAAACGTTTTGTTATGGACTGAGCTAAAAATAGCTTACTTATTTCTACATTTATACCATATTTCAATTAATTAATCTTTTTATGTAGGGTTTTGGCAGAAATGAAAGAGTTAGTGTCACGAGCGGGATTCGAACCCATGACCTTCAAATCCAGCTCGTGACACTAACTTTCATTTCAAACAAAACCTTAAATTTAAAAAGTTAATTAATTGAAAGAATTTAGTCAATAGATCACAAAATATAATGAATTTATATGATAATTGTGCGGTGTCAGTGTCACGTCACAGATACCATAAGATGGGATTTTTTTTTTTTTTAATTTAACGATTTGGTTGAAATGGAAAAGTTAGTGTCACAAGCTGGATTTGAAGGTCGTGGTTTCGAATCCCGCTTGTGACACTAACTTTTTCATTTCAACCGAAAACCTTAAATAAAAAATTAATTAATTGAAAGAAGTAATTTAGTCAATAGATCACTAAATACAATGGATTTATAGATTATTGTGCCGTGTCAGGGTCATGTCACAGATACCATAAGATGGGATATTATTTTTTATTTATTTAAGGATTTGGTTGAAATGGAAAAGTTAGTGTCACAAGCTGGATTTGAAGGTCGTGGTTTCAAATCCCGCTTGTGAGACTAATTTTTTCATTTCAACCGAAAACCTTAAATAAAAAATTAATTAATTGAAAGAAGTAATTTGATCAATAGACCACTAAATATAATGGATTTGTACCATAGTTGTGTGGTGTGTGTCACGTTAGGGATACCATAAGATGGGATATTATTGTATTAATTTTTTCATTTCAACCAAAACCTTAAATAAAAATAATAATTAATCGAAAAAAGTAATTTAGTCAATAGACCACTAAATATAATGGATTTATATGATAGTTGTGTGGTGTCAGGGATACCATTAGGTGCGATATTATTAGTATTCTCTCACAAAAGAGTTTAAAAGATTAAACAATGACAGAAAAGTAAATATTTTCTGTTGAATTTTCTGTTCTTTTATTCTTTACTCAATTATTGTTTTTGTAGAAATAGATAATAAACATTTTCTTTTTAAATGTCTTATTTTTATAACCAAACCTATTTTTGGTATGTAAAATATGAATATACCTAAATACATTAAAATTTAAGGGCGGGGTCAGTGTAGAATTTGTTTTGTATTTTTAACAGATAGATTGATTCTTCTAGAAGTTTAACTGGAGAATTTTAAATTCTTGAGTTAACCGATGTTTGTATAAACTCATCATTGTGTTGTCCCTTGAGCAAGAGGCTTCCACCAGGGTCGCACGGTCACACTTCAAACTTTCAAAGTTGCACTCGTAATCATAAGTTTCCTGATAATTTTCCAAATACGTTTCTCTGTCGGATGACAGGTTGAAACAAATTTTCGATTTAAACATTCAACAAAACGGATTCGATTTGTTTTCCTGTCTCTAAATTAGCGTCGTTGGGTGCCAGAAGTGCTTCCGGCCGCGAAGTTGGGGCCGTGAGTCCGTCAGTCGATGGAACGTCATTTTCAAACGTCATGTGTTGATCTGTAAATCATCCGGGATCCGCTTGTATTTGCCGAGAGTAAAATCGTTCTAAGTTTCACAGTTTCCATCGTCGAGAAAAAACAAACGGCCAAAGGCGAAGACGTTAATAATCTCACAGAACGAGTTGTGGAAGTTGAGACGAGGCTGGAAAACAAAGCTGACATTAACCTTAAACATCGCAGTTCACACGTTTGTCGTCCTTGTTCCTTGTCGAATGATGCTTTAAAAGTCGGACTTCGAACCTGAAAATGTCTGGAAAAGAATCTGAGAAAAATCCTTTTCTGAATCTTTTTTCTGAGCCGGCGGAAGCCCCTACAACATCCGCACAAGAACAAGCTTCTTCATCGGAGGATCCTGTTTCTTCTTCGTCCAACTACAAGTAAGAAATTATTTAGAGGGTTTCCTTAAATTTCGAAGGCTCAGGAATTCCATCAATCACAAACTTTAACCTTATGTGTAGTATATAAACGATAAATATCACAAAAATCATATTGAAAATTGGCAGATAACATTGAGCTGCTAAACTACTGATCACAGCTTTTACATTTTTCATATACAACAACTACAAGAGAGAGAGAGAGAGAGAGAGAGAGAGTTTGAGGGAGAAAGGGGAAAGGAAGATAGATATTCATAGATTGGTATAGATGAAAAAGATATAGAGACAGAGAGTGAGAGGGGAGAGGAAGATAGTTATACATAGTTAGATAGATAGAAAGAGATAGTGAAAGAGAGAGAGTGAGAGGGGAGAGGAAGATAGTTATACATAGTTAGATAGATAGAAAGAGAAATAGTGAAAGAGAGAGTGAGAGGGGAGATGAAGATAGTTATACATGGTTAGATAGATAGAAAGAGAAATAGTGAAAGAGAGAGTGAGAGGGGAGATGAAGATAGTTATACATGGTTAGATAGATAGAAAGAGAAATAGTGAAAGAGAGAGTGAGAGGGGAGATGAAGATAGTAGTTATACATGGTTAGATAGAAAGAGAAATAGTGAAAGAGAGAGTGAGAGGGGAGATGAAGATAGTTATACATGGTTAGATATATAGAAAGAGAAATAGTGAAAGAGAGAGTGAGAGGGGAAAGGAAGATAGTTATACATAGTTAGATAGATAGAAAGAGATATAGTAAAAGAGAGAGAAGAAGATGGATATTCATACATAGATTGATAGGGATAGATGGATAGGGAGAGAGAGGAAAGAGGAAGATAAATATTGACTGATTGATGGATAGGGAAAGAGGAGGAGACAGAGTGAGAGAGAGGGATAGGTAGATGTATATAGATAGAGCGACAAATAGAGACAATCCTTCATCGGAGGATCCTGTTTCTTCCTTGTCCAAACAAGTAAGAAATTATTTAGAGTGTTTCGGGGAGTCGATGTTTGAACACAGTACGAGACACAAGTCAATCGTAACGCTGCAATTTTCTTGTATTTTAAATCAATTTTTTGGTGAATCTTAATCTAACCAGTGGTTTAATTTCGTTTTCGTTTAATTGCGAAGTGTTTTATTTTTATTTTTGATCGAGGAATTTTCCCTACATTAAAAGTGTTTCTCATGATCAAATTGAGTACATCTGAGTCGTGAGTTTTGCTGATGAAGAAGGGATTACTTGCGATTACAACAGTGATTGATTACAAACCTTAGAAAGATAGAAAGAGAAATAGTGAAAGAGAGAGCCTAGCAGTGCACTACAACACTATCTTAATATTTCTGTTAATATCGCAATTCGTTATTTGGTCACGAATTATTTTCAGTTAATAAAACTGGGATTCTTGCTCTATTTCATCGAAGGAACAGTTATTCTCCTCGCCTAAATCAACTACAATAAAGAGAGTAAGAATTTCTCCGGAAATGTCCAAAGAAAACAAAAAAGCTTTCTTTAGAGTGTTTCCTTAAATGTCAAAAGTTCAGGAATTCGATGAATCAGGCTCAAACTTTAAGCTTATCTGTTGTAGATCAAAGATAAATGCAACAAAAATAAAATTGATAATTGGCAGATAGGATTGAGCTGCTAAACCACTGATTACAGCTTTTATATTTTTTATATCCAACAATTACAAGATAGAGAGGGTGAGGGAGAAGGAAAGGAAGAGAGATATACATAGAGATAGGAGAATAGATGGAAAGAGATATAGTAAAAGAGAGAGTGAAAGAGGAGAGGAAGATAGTTATACATAGTTAGATAGATAGAAAGAGATATAGTGAAAGAGAGAGCACAACACAAAAAAATGTTGGTGATTTCTCTTTATAGTCACAGTGATTTGGTCAAATTTGACTACCATTACATCCAACAACTACAAAAGCGAAAGGGGAGAAAAAGATAGATATATTGATTGATAGATATATAGACAATGAGAAAGATAGAGATCGAGATAGGTAGAAAAAGAGAGTGATAAAGATGATGAGAAAGAAAGCGATTTCAATGTTTTGATTGATTACAAATTAAACTATCACACTCATTGCACTATCAATGTAAAAAAATTAAATTCTAATTTATATTTAGTACGATGTTTATACGATCAAGTATCAAGTAAGACATTAATTAATGCATACTATGGCTGTATTCATGCACATATTAGTTATGCAATAGTAATATGGGGTCGCTCATCTTCAAGTAAATTGATTTTCTCCATCCAAAGAAAGGCAGTAATACCCATTTGTGGTGCAGGCTAAGATGCCGATTGCAAAATTGCATTTATAAGTCTAAAAATACTCATATTACTTTAATTATATTAAATATGTTTATTATAATTATAACAAATTACCTAAAGTGAAGGAAAAGCTCCCAGGGATGAGTTTGATTAATTCAAGTAATAGTGTTAATTATTAGGCGTTTAAATTTTTCAATAAATTGCCCGACATGTTAATTTTTTTATTCTCAAAAATATTTAAGAGGAAAATTAAGGATTACCTTACCACCGTTATACATTTAATGAATTTCTTGATAAAAAAATACAATATGATGTGAGCCTATTTTTCGTAATATTTTGTATGATGCTTCTTTACAAAATTACATTTCAGTAAAATACGTATGTATTTTTTGTATGTTCAAATATCATTTTTCTTTGTTTTATTTAAATTACATTGATTTACTTTCTATTTTTAATTTATGAATATGTAATAAATTGTTACTAAATTTTATCAGCTTCTATTAAATATATAAATACTCAATTAATTATACACAATTTTTTTCGAAATGAAAAATTTGTGTCACAGGCGGGATTCGAACCCACGATTTTCGGCTCAATACGCCGCTGCTCTACCACTTGAGCTACCGTGACTTCGATTGCCCATGCCACAAACTTCTCATTTCGACTACCCGATTTTCGGGGGTTCGAGTACTGCCTGTGACACAAATTTTTCATTTCGAAAAAAATTGTGTATAATTAATTGAGTATTTATGTAATAAATTGTATTAATAATACAGTGTAATACGTGTGTTTATTGTTATATGCTTATTATATAATATGCAACCGTTGCTTGTTGTAATCTTAAATTACAAACATTACATAATTGTAAAATGTTAAAGCAATAAAATTGGAATTGATTTGATTTGACAAAATTCGACAGAAAGATAGAGAGACAGTGAGAAAGTGAAGAAAGAGAGAGAGAGAGAGAGAGAGAGAGAGAGAGAAAGAAAGAGATGAGAGATGAAGAAAGGGAGAGAGTGATAAAGAGACAGAGAGATGGATGGAGATGAAGAGACAGATAGAGTGAGAGAGAGAGAGAGAGTAATGCCACTTAATCCTGACAGGGTCTTTTCGTCGCCGAGTATCACAGTCACTCAGAGACTTGAGTATCCCTGCATGAGTAGGGTCACAGCCTAACGGAAATTTTGTTATTGAAAACAAGAAATAATTTTCTCACCTAAAATCAATATAATTTGATATTAGACGCTTCAGAATATCCAGCAATTTGAGCATATTAGAAACAACAAATTTGAATGGTTATAAAACAATTTCCTGACTCATTAGTTTCAATAGTGCTTACAATTTTCAAAAGTTGTCTATCCAATGGACAGCGAAGTCTTCTTTTGGTCTGCCTATCATCACTGATTGGGTCTGTCAAAGGCGACCCAGCACTGAAGATGGCAAAAGGAAAGTATGGCACACAAATAGCAAGATAGGCGGAGGAAAATGATGACAGATGAGCAGTATGTAAAATTCATTGCCTGAGAATCAGATAAGGAAATAAATATGTGCTTGGATTCAGCATTATAGCAGTAACGATGATTACGATTTCCAATTTTAGCTTAGTTCGCCAAATGGAATTTATTATTTTGCTAGAACTGTAAAAATAATACATTATATTTAGTGGTCTATTGACCAAATTACTTCTTTCAATTAATTAATCTTTCTATGTAAGGTTTTGGTTGAAATGAAAAAGTCGTGGGTTCAAATCTCGCTCGAGACACTAACTTTTTAATTTCAACCAAAACCTTACATAAATAGATTAATTAATTGAAAGATGTAAAAGTAATGTTTATATGTATTGTTTTATTTTTTGCACAATCACTTCTAGTAATTAATATCCAAAAATATAAAATTTCAACACTCAGTTATTGAAATATACATTGTTATCTGTACCATAAAACATTTTTAATAACAAATAAAATACTTTATTTTTTACTTGTAAATACAATAAATATGTCGTTTTCAGGTTTATATCTGAAGAGGTGCAAAAGTTGGCTGAGGATGTGTTTAATATCACATTCACAAAGGATGAAAATTCGGTCAAGACAGGGCGGAATCCACAGTTGGTTTTCATGGAAGAGCTTGCAACGACCGCTGCCAGCAAAGCGTACGTTGATCTGGAATTGCTCAAGATAGCCCTTTTTGAAAGGCTGCTGCTCAATAATCCAGCTCAGCACCTGATCTGCGCTAAGTCGAAGACCAAACTAACTTCAAACTACCATGTCGTCCAGACGGAGTGCATGCTCTACCTTTTTGAAAGCTACAAGCGGCTTAAGAAAATTACAAAAAAAACAACCGACTTCCCTGAGAAAATCATCTCGAACATTATCACTTACGTAATCGAAAATGCTTCCACTGCACTCAGGCAGCCTGCCATTTTTGAAATGCAGGATGTCCATAGACAGGTATTTATTTATTATAAAAATTTATCCAATAAACTTGAAAATGAATTGAAAATTAATGGAATAATTTAAAATAATAATTAAGATACAATTGTATATACTTTATGAATTAAAAATTTTCTAACTTACTCAGAAAGAGAACTGTAGCTTAAGGGCTCCATACACGATCCTGCTGGCCTGTCAATTATACCTGAACTACTAATGAAAACAATTGTTCATGCGTTGTTGCAGGTTTTGACATTGTATGAAATAGAGGTGCTTTACGATGAATTCCTTCAGAGTTTTATTAGCGACATAGTGAATTTGATCATAGCAGAAGAGGGTAAAGCAGTTTTAGCAGAAGCATTCCAACCCATTTTAGTTCATATACATAAAAGCTTCGCAAACGCGACGTTAATGTCATTTCAAAGATCGCATTTTAACGTTTTGAACACGTTTGTCACTATAGTGCCTCTGGCAGATGTAAGGTTTTTCATATTTGTTTTATTAGACTAATTGTTTATTGAAATGGTTTTTGGGTTTTCAGCTTTTGTTGGATTACACAGCGCCAAGAAATTACAGAGTCGGCCTGGCTTATACCGATACGCTATTCGGGAGTATGTTGAATTTGTCATGCCTTCCGAAATCTGTCGAGGCGCCCGTGGAATATTTCGAAAAGCCTCTTGATGGTGTAAGTGACAGAATCGGCACACATTGGAGCAGTACGTTTCAAGATTTTGTCATTTTTGTGAACAGGCATTAAGCGCTCTCGAAGGAAACCTCTGGACGGCTATGAACGAACTGTGTGAAAGGATACATGCGATGTTAGATCATATTCTTCGTTTATCCCCAGAATTAAGGGGTAGGGTATTAAAATGGATCGGAGGATGTTTAGACGCAAATCTTCCACGTGGAAGGCTCTGGGCGACTACAAGCCTAGGACTCCCTGGTGCCCTGGGCTACATTTCTGATGGATTTGTAATCAATTTAACATCAGTTATGTTACGACTCTCTCAACCTTTTATCACTGACCAAAGAAAATTGCTCAAAATTGACCCAACGTATCCAGCATTTAGGGTAAATCCGCATTAAAATATTCACTCGTCTATTTTAACACATGCTAACGCTTTTCTTATTTTTCAATTATCAGGTAGAATTAAATGAAGACATGGCCAAATTCGGTGTACACTGTAAATCTTTAAATAAAGAAACCTGTCTTCTACCTTTAGAAGAAGGTGAGGTCCGTCCATTCTCTTCTCAACCATACAGTTTCATCACCGAATGTTTCTTTATGACACACAGAGCCCTGGATCTGAGTGTAAGAATATTATTAGAACGGACGCAACAACTTTACCAAGAAATAGGAAGACTACAACAATCCCTTAATGATGCTCAATCTCATGTCCAACCCAGGCTAGACATAATTGACTCATTTAGGGAAACAATGGAATTGGAAATGTCAAGGTAAATATAACAAAACTTGGCATCATCTTCAAAAACAAACCTTATCGGTTCATCAGGGTTCATGAACACCTTGAACATTTAGAAAGACAAATACTTAAAATTAATAAACCTCAATCAAAGGACAAGGGTTTTTTTAAATATTGTCATATATAATTAATAACAATTTATAAAATATTCAACTAACTACATATAACTTGAATCTTTTTTTGTTATAAATGTTTTTATTTTGTAGGTACCTGTGTATGAGATGTGCATTGCTCGAGCCAGTCATGTTAAAGCTCCTCGGGCAATTTGAAGTTGCCACGGCCACATGGCTCATCCAGGTGGTCTTAGACCCTATAACTGAAAAACGGCAGCAGTACGCGCCAATGGTCATGAGACCCTTGAAGTTTCCCCTTCCTGAAAGCGGCCCTTCAACTCTGAGGTAATAAAAAGAATTGAAGTCGTTATTTACACCAAATTCCATTGTGGCATAACATTGTCCTTTTTTTTAATTATATTTATTTTATTTTATTGTTTCTACTTATTAAGAGTTATAATTTATTAATAATGATATTTCAGGTGTATACCAGAGTTGGTTGTAGAAAGTGTGGGGAGGTTTATGAAACTGGCAAAAACGTACAGCCCTCAGACTTTGGAAGAAGGGGGCCCCAGTTTAATGGAGCCGCTCATGTCGCTCCTGCTTGTTTTAATGGGCTCAAAAAACAGAGCGAGGAATCCTCATCTGAGGGCACATCTGGCCCAATGCCTGGAATGCCTCCTACCAAGGGATCAAGACGAACCCAGCCTTAATCCGAACCCACTCGGTGTATTTTATAGGGAGAAATTATTTTTAGAACACCCCCATAGGGATCAGGTAGTTATAGATTTTATTTATTTTTTAATAATGTTTATTTTTACGGTGATTTATTGTAGATTGTCGGTTGTCTGCTGCACGTCTTCGTGTCGATAGAAATGACTGGAGAGAGTGTGGCTTTCGAGCAGAAGTTCAATTACAGAAGGCCGATGTATACTGTAATGGACTACCTTTGGGGAATCGAAGGGCACCGTGCAATATTTAGGTGAGTCTGTTTATTTATTCAATGATACATTAAAATAGCAAGTATTTTTATAAGATTTCCTGCTGCTTGATTTCTTGTTTAAAATGATTTTGGTCTATGTGTGTGTTTCGGCTTCTCACTTGTTAGACTCAGCGTTGAAGACAGCAAAATTGTACAAGGCTGACAGCCCAAAAGGAGGTTTCAAAGTGATCTGAACGACCAAACTTAATTTTGTTGTTATTCCTTTAAAAGGACTTGATATTTTATGAGAATTGCCCTTGCTCTTTAACCCCCCCCCCCAAAAAAAAAGGTAGACAGTAGTGTCTCTTATTTGAGAGATCACACAAGGAAAATATAGGTGAAATTAATGGTGGGGTTGTTTACATTTCTTGGTTTGTATTGAATGGCTTACAATATTTTTTTAAATTATTTTTAATTTGAGTACTCGGTTTTGTGGCCCAAAATTCACCCAGGGAGTGTCTACGGTATCAACCGCTCAGTTGAGACAGGAGTGGGGAAAAAAAATTAAATACCAAGAGGACATAAAATAAGAAATAATAAAAAAAAGAAGTCGAGCACCAGTCATTTAATTGGTTAAAATGACCATAAACATAAAGAAGGAAAACAAAGACAAATTAAAAATAAATAAGTAAAATTTAAAAAAAGAAGAGTAAATAAAATAAATGTAATAACCAAACTGACAAAGAAAATATTTTAAAAAAAGGCTAGTACCTACACTGGTACCAAATCTCGAGTCTGCAACAAATCCCTTATAGATGCCTCTGCTTTCTCGGCTACCGCGATCTCGTTGTCGGTAGGATTTCTGTCAGTCCATAGCTCTGGAGAAGAGAGGAAAACCAATGCTTAGAAATTCCCACTCACCCTGAACCTTTGGCCACCACTTGGAGAATTGGTTTTGTATTCAATTTTAAAAATAAATTCACTAATTTCGTGGTCCGTTTGACCAATTAATATATTACAGTTAGTTAAGGTTTTTAGTTGAGATAAAGAAGTCAATGGCACGAGCGGGATTCGAACCCACGATCTTCGGCTTGATATGCCGCTGCTCTACCACTTGAGCTATCGTGACCTCGACCCACTCGGACACTAACTTCCCATCTCAATCCCACCTTTTGAATTTTCCCTCCTTTTTGCCATTTTTCAAATGTGCAATCTATTTGATTCTCGGCGACAAATGAAATGACCACGGAGAGCTTTAGTGAAGGTATACTTCATTTTAACTTATTGAAATCACTAGTTTTCGTGGTCCGCTTGACCAATTGATATCTTTCAATTAATTAAGGTTTTTAGTTGAAATAAAAAAGTCAGTGTCACGAGCGGGGTTCGAACCCACGATCTTCAGCTAGATACGCCGCTGCTCTACCACTTGAGCTATCGTGACCTCGATCCACTCGGACACCAACTTCCCATCTCAACCGCACCTTTTGAATTTTCCCTCCTTTTTGCCATTTTTCAAATGTCGTGTAATCGGGTTGTGGATTCTCGACGACAAAATGGCAAAAAGGAGAGAAAATTCAAAAGGTGCGGTTGAGATGGGAAGTTGGTGTCCGAGTGGATCGAGGTCACGATAGCTCAAGTGGAAGAGCAGCGGCGTATCAAGCCGAAGATCGTGGGTTCGAATCCCGCTCGTGCCATTGACTTTTTTATCTCAACTAAAAACCTTAATTAATTTTAAAAATAAATAAATAAAATACTCTAAAATTATATAAATCTCGAATTTAACACAATAACAAAATTAATGAATTACAAATTTAACACCTTTATTTAAAGAATAAAATAATTTTTAAATGGCTTATTTCTCCTCTCTTCCTCTTCTCGTTCTCATCTCTACTAGCCTCTGCTTTATTTCCCTTATTTTATTTATTTATTTTTTAAATTAAATTTTTTTTGTACAAAGCCAAGCTTTGCTCTATATTTAACCAATTTTGGTCCTGGCTTGTTCCATTCTATAGTCTTTTTTTAAATATATATAATATTTATTATTTACACGTACATGTAAACAAAATGTAAGTTATCTTTTTTTAAATTTTGTTATTAATTTTTTAAATTAACTAATTTATTTTTAGATTTAATGTTCTTTCTTTAAAAAAATTAATTTGACTTGTAATAATAGTAGAAAAAATAAATGGTTCGTTGGGTCACTGCAAAACAATTTAGAATGAATAAAAACGAATTGCCCAATCCAGCCCAAAATTTGGCTTTTGTGGAAAAAATCGAATCTAAAAATCACACTTTTTTCATTTGAGAAGTGATAAGGTTTAATCCGGTATGTTGTTTATAGTGTTGTTAAGTAACAATATTTCCTCCCCTGTGAATAAAGGGTTGGCTTGAGGTTAACTTAAGAAAATATTTCAAAGGAGAGATGATTTGTCATATTCAAATTACTTCTCTCAGCAGAAATTGCATATGTTCACCAGAAAATAAATGTAGCTTGATCGTTTCTGATCATGTTGGTCACTCGCTGTTTCGGTGTTTAGAAAAGTCTCAACTTCTCCCATCTTTGTTGCTGGGTTATAACCCTGCATACTTCAAGAGTAAAAGTCTGTGTTCAAATTAGAATGGAAACTTTCTTTGATAATTTGAGAAATATTTATAAATGGGTCTGCCCTGCCATTTGTTGTACATGAAACGGTAAATGGATTTTTAAGCCCTCCTACCCTATTCGCACTGTATTTTACATTATTTATGAGCTTTAAATGTTGACAGTGAGCAGCATATTCACAGAATTTATTGAACGATGTACAATAATGTTCATCAACAGCAATGGACGATGAATTTATTTTGCTGGTTTATTTTTAAGAGAGCTTGCTGATGAAGCAGAGAGAAATATGGAAGAAGTCATCCCACCATTGTTTCTAAGGTTTCTCAACTTGTTAATGAATGACGCTATTTTTTTACTTGATGAAGCTTTGTCAAACATGGCACAGCTCAGGACATTACAGACAGCCAGGTAAATGATTTATTTAAAATGACATTATGTTGACATTTCCTTGTTACACTCTTTAAATATCAACCAGGGTTGACATTTTAAAGTTTTTTGTTTTTGTTTTTATAAAGGGACAGCGGAGAGTGGGAAAACCTGCCGGACGAGGAGAGAAGCCGGAACGAACAGTTCTTCCGACAAATAGGAATGACAGCAAAGTATGGTCCTATTATCAATTACTGTTTTATGTTTATTGCAATTCAGTTAATTGTCCAGGTTTGATAATATTCTCGGAAAGGAGACTATTCACACAATAGAATACATGAGCTCGGAAATCAAATCAATTCTGTGCCACCGCATGATGGTCGACAGGATAGCGGCGATGCTGAATTATTTCCTGTATCATTTGGTTGGCCCGAAGAAAAAAAATTTTAAGGTGAGTAATCCTTGTTAATTAATTATCAGGGCTATGCAGCAATCAGAGATTTTATATTGACAATGAACAGTAGGGGAAAAACATTTTATCCACTTATTATTTTATTATATGCTCAGAAATATGTATGTATATATTATTTATCGACAAACATCAAGTGGTCATCGCCGGCCCTCTGAGCTTTAAAACAATTTTTTTTCTGTGCATCTTGGTCACTGACTCTTGTCATATTTTCTTTCCTGTTTTCTTAGCATGCTAACCTCTCAGTATGTCTGGATGTCAACTATTAAAAGAGTTAGAAAAACCACACATACATAACACATAAAGATTTTCATTCTTCCCTTCTCCCACGTAAACACTGCTGGTGGCGAGAGCCCTCCCCAGCTAAAAGATCTGGATAATGCCTAGAGGAACCCCCGCAATGCCACGGCAAAGAGCCAGCAGACAACGTCCTCAAAAAACACGCCACGGCCCCCCAGAGAGAAAGCCAGAGCGCATGTCCTGCGTCATGCTACTGGATATTCTGATGACATCGATACCTGTCACCTCTCAAAACAAGACAAGTCTAGTCAAAAATCACTCCCCCAGAGTGCTTGATATTCCTCGAGGTGGATTTAAACCCTCCTTCATGTTACTACATGAATTACTTTCACGTCATAAATATTAATGAGATTTGTGTGGTGATTAGTGACCGTTAATCGATATTTATTTAGAAATCATCCCAATATCTGGACAAGAGAGTAAAGCAACATATCTACGATTGCAAAAAACTTAAGCAAAATCCTACAGCACTCGCTACCTACCATCTGGAACACCAACACAATTTCGACTTCAAAAATCCAAAGTATTACACACAGAACAAAACAAACATAAACATAATTTCTTAGAGGTGGTTTATATCAACAGAGATAAACACAGCATCAATTACAGAACAGATACATGTAAACTCAGTCGCAGCTACGTTAATATCATTAATCAAATTCAATATAGATAACATACCTATATCATCACATTACATTCCACACATCAAATATTTTTCACATAGTCTAATTTCCCAACAATTTAGCTTTCCTTTTCTTATTTATCCCTTTCTATTTAATCCTGAAAGTATAATCTGGCCTAACCATTACCAACACATTGTTTCCCTTCGTCTGCTCTTTTCACCCCAAAGAAGCCAACGCCTTATACAAAAATGTCTTTTCTGTACCGACATCCTTCCCCACCCCTTCAAAATCCAACATATATAAACACAAAATAGCAAAATCTCACTGGCACTCGCGACACGACACGCAAGAATGGCACAATTACACAGAAGACAAACATTTTGAGTGAGTAGAAATACTTTGATTGAATATATAAAAAAATATATTTTGCATTGTATAAATTCACTTTTCCACATCCAAAATGTAATTGTTATATGTAAACAATGTTTGTAAATCCCAGGCCCTGAAGATGATCTCAATAAAGATCGGAACGTTGGCACGATAAAGAAAATGTTTTTCTGGAACGTACATCACACCAGACCGCATCTCACGATTTCTAAATAAAAATTAATGAGATTAGTATCATTTCACACAAATCAATACATTTGCATTTATTTTAACATCAATTTTTTGCATAACTTATGTTTATCTACATAGTTATTATTTATACTACATAAAAAATTTTACTTGTAATTCAACTTTTTGCCATAATCTTTGATTAATTTTGGTCCAAAATCATACAATTTTTATTCTCTGCTTAGCTTTTGTATTTTTTTTTCTTTTTGTTTATCCTCACAACTTTGTTAATTAGTTCATTGACTATCTTCACCTGAAAGTTTCATGAAAAACCCGTTCTGCTGTATTTTTGCAAGAGGTATTATTCTTCTCGAGGCTTTCTCCCTATAAAGTTGTTATGTTTTAAATTATTAATTGTAAGCCAATAAGGTCTTAGAAAAATGACAAGGATATAAAAATTATAACAAAGGGGACCGTGGTAGCATGTTAGACTCTCGCCTCATAAACCCCACGGTTGTGGGTTCAATTCCCATTATAGCCTTTTTTCACGCTCCCTTTCCACCAAGAATATAATTAATCCATCATTTTCCATTTTTCTCTCTTATACCGGAAAATAAGTTGATTAAAAAAAAAAAGTTTATATTCTGATGTGAAATTTCCCTACAGGATCTGAGGGGTGCTGACCTGTACTTTGATTGTCCGGTCATTTTGGTTTGCGTATTCTCACTGTTTGGTCTGTCATATGTGTTTCGACTTTTTGCTATCATCAGAGGGGAAAAGCCAATCTACACCATATCTACTAAATTGTGTGATTTCTCCATGAGTTCTGTGGAAAACTGAACCTATAGCTCGGTCGTTTCTGATCATTTGGTTTCAGTTTGTTGTTGTTGTCTCGCATATAACCCATGCCAAAACGTGATCAAACCAACGAAGATAGGCAGATCAAAATGATTTGTAATGGCCAAAATTATTATAAAGTGTAATGTTTAAAAACTTACTGTATTAATAATTATACACTTTAAAATATAGGTTAAAGACCAGACGGAATTCAAATTCGATCCAGGATCCATAGTCAAAGACATTTGTAGAATATACGTTCATCTAGGCAACAGTGAAGAATTTTGTGCTGCTGTATCTAGGGACGGGCGCTCGTATAGCCCCCAGTTATTCGTATTGGCTAGTGACGTTCTAGGTAAGGTGTATGAGAATTATTTACATTGTAGTTTTTCTATTTGAAAAAAAAAATTTTTGTTTACAGTAAGAATAGGCGGAACAGACTTATTAACCGAACTTCATGCGGTTTCCCAAGAAGTCGCTAGGCTTGCAGCGTTGCAGCAGACCGACGAAGAACTGCTTGCAGAAGCACCCGATGAGTTTTTGGATCCGATAATGTCAACACTAATGACAGATCCTGTTACATTGCCTTCTTCTAGAATAAATATTGATAGATCCACAATAGCAAGGTAAACTGTATGGTAGATTTTTAAAGAAAGCATATTTGTGAAAAAAAATCATGCAAGCAACATGCAATGACTTATATGTTTATAACACACACACACACACACACACACACACACACACACACACACACATATATATATATATATATATATATATATATTTATTTATTTATTTATTTATTTATTTATATTTATTTATTTTCATTATAGAGCTTTTGAAACTCTTGACTGTAACTGACCTCCCACATGATAGTGAAGCAGGTCAGAGCTTTGAAATGGGTACAATAAAAAAAATATATATATATACAAAAATAGAGTTTTGGAAGCTCTAAAATGAAAATAAATGTGTATGTAGCACGAGTTCAGTACACTATTAATCCAAACACATTCGGTGGGGAATTTTTTTCGAATTCTTTCAAAAATAAAGTTTTGTTGTAATTTCCAGTCAGATATAAACAGTATTAATGGTCAATTATTGTGGCTTTGCTCACTTCAAACTCTCCTGCTAATTTGGCTTCATTTTGAATGCTGAAATAGAGAGGTCAGGTGAATGACGCGTAGTTAGATCCTTTCCGAAAGTTTCATTCTGCCAGTCATCATTTCGGTCTGTCGGATGTGTTTTGGCTTCTCATCTCTTCAGTGGTCGGTTTGAACTAAAATTATTAGCAAAAACTGAAAATGACGAGAAGCTAAAACAGATCCGACAAGGCAAAACTGCTAGGTTAGACAGATGAGAATGATTCAAAAAGATTTCACTATCACACTTGCCCTGTTTTTTTTTTCAAAATTTTTGACTTAAAAATAAAAAGTAATTCCTTTAATAAAGGAGGACTTAACGTTCAACTACCCTTGGGTGTTGCATACTAGGGGTCAAACCATACATTTTTCTTACATGTACATTTACAATACATTTTTCATACTGTTATCAATTGAAAAGCCATGGATTCGAACCCAGAACCAAAGCACAAATACGAGACAGACGTCCTAACCACTTTTGCTACTGGAGTCCCTAAACTCTCTACTTATTTTTCAATGCATATGTGTATGTCACCTACCTGCATAATACACATATACATGCACATAGGTGTCTTCCAGACCTGTTTTACTGCTTGGTTTTGCATTATTGAATTGAAAAGGATAATGACTGATGACAATGAATGATCAGTTTGGACCTGAAGGACTTTACTATAATTAAACGCTACTCTTATATAACCAATAAGAAGAGTTAAATTACAGTAGTAAAATAAAAAATAAAAAATCTGCTGTCTTCTTCAGTCAGTCAGTGTTTTGGAAGCTCTAAAATAAAAATAAATGTACATGTGGTATGAGTTCAATATATTGGATTCTGCTTTCCTGGAACAAAACCCCAATTGTTATCCAATATAATTTTTTTTTTTAATCTCAGATTCTTTTTTTTTTGCAATAACATTTTATTTATTTATTTGATTTGATTTGTTTTTATTTTTTTTATTTTATTTTTTATTTTATTTTTTTTTTTTTTTTTTTGTGGCGTTTTTGTAAAAACTATGTGGTTTACGAGCTTAATTCTTTTCCATTTGAGCCAGCAGATCATTTTACATAGAATAAAACAATAAAATCATACTTTTAGACAAAAATGTCAAAAAACCAAAAAAAATTTTGTTGTCTTATTCGATGTAAAATGACCTGCTGGGTCAATTGGAACAAGAATTAAGCTTGTAGACAATATCAACTTGGAATTCTAAGTCGAGTGACCACAATATTATGTCTTAATCAATGTAAAATGACCTGCTGGGTTGTTTGGGACAAGAATTATGCCCATAGACCACATAGTTTTCGAGAAAAACACAAAAAAAAAAATTGTTATTGTCTTATTCAATGCAAAATAACCTGCTGGGTCGATTGGAACAAGAATTAAGCTCGTAGACAATATCAACTAGAAATTCTAAGTCATGTGACCATAAACCCTACAACTTTTTTGCCAAGGTGGGATTGTTGGGCCCATGGGAAGGAACTTTTAAAATACCAGCCCATCATCCATAGGTTTTTTGAAATGTTGGCATACCTTTCATTGAGGATACAAGAAAAGATCAATGCTTTTGTTCATTTAAACCCTATAAATACTAAATAAAAACTCTTGTTGGCCTGTGGGTGAGTACAGGGGGTCCCATGGCACTTTAGGTGTTAAAAAGCTCTGCTAAGATTCAAACCCATAACCTTTAGCAGAATTTGAGTTGGACGCCCTAAATACTTGGCCATTTCGATCCCCCAACTCTTTGCTTATTTTCAACACAAACGTGTTATGTTGTGTCTACCACACCTGTTTTACTGCTTTTTCTTTAAAGGTATTGAATTTATTCCGCTAATCCAAATAGATCAATGTCGTGACTCTACTGTAATTACAACCCTACGTTCAGGAAATAACCAATGACAAATGATAAATTAGAGTAATAAAATAAAAACAAACTTTTTTAAGATATGACCGAATCATTGAAATGTAACGGTTTTTTTATTCTATTTCCAGGCATTTACTTAGCGATCAGACAGACCCTTTCAACAGGTCGCCCCTGACGATGAATATGGTCAAATCGAATACAGATTTAAAAGGGCGTATTGACAAGTGGATATCGGATAAGAGGAACAACAGGCAGGATAGCAACCCTGGTGCTTCGACCAGTACAAAAATGGAATAAATTATTAGTTTTATGTTTACAGAAATAAATCAAAGCAAAAGTCGAAGTGATTTTTTGCTTAAATCAGTTGTATTTTTTTAATTTTATTTTTATCTGTTAAAAGTAAATATTGTTTCCTGGTTTGTCCCATAAATTTATAAATTTCTGAGATCTTCCTTTTTATTTTTCTTATTTATAATAATAATAAAAATTATTTTTAAAAAACAGTATGTCAATTAAATTAAAAAACAAATGATGTCACATAATTTATTAAGTTTTAATAAAATACAATTGATTTCAATTATGAATTAAATTTGTTATATTATACACATGTGATATATCTTTTTCAATTTTTAATACATTCAATATAATATGTAAATAAAAACAAATACTGATTGCCTGGAGTAATTTGAATGGATTATCCACTTTGTAAACATTATCACATAGGATCATATATTTTATTGTTTTATGATCTCACTTATAAAAACGTTATTATCTGACCAAACTTTTAATAAATATATAATCTTATGAAATTATATTTTTTAGAAAGAAAAATCTGGAATTTGAACACGCTAAATTGGTTACATTGGTCAAAAAATATATAATTGATTAATTAGGATGTTTAATTATCCCTTATCTTCTCACTTTTTTCTCTGATAATTCCTTATTTATCATATCTTTGAGTTCGTTTTTCTTAATTTTCCCCGAGGCCGTTTTTGGGAAATTGTCGACGAATCGAATGTGCGTTGGAATCTTGTATTTTGCAATCTAAACAAATTGCAAAAGAAAAAAAAAGTAATAGAAAAATCATATTTATTATTTATATTGAATTAATTTAATATTTTACCTTGTCTTTACAGAAGTCTTTCACCTCCTGCACTGTCATCGTGCTGCCACGATGAAGCTGAATACTTGCACAGACATCTTCTCCGAGACGCTCATCGTAACAGCCGTACACCTAATGGAAAATATATATACATACAAAAAAAAATATTGCATCTACAATAAGAATTTACCTGCGCTTCTAGAATTTTAGGGTGTTTCTGAAGGTACTGCTCTATTTCAAGAGGCACTATATTTTCTCCGCTTTTGATTATGATATCTTTAATCCGGCCGACTACTCTCCCGTATCCGTTTTCGGTCAATATCATGAGGTCTCTAAAAAAAATCCAGTATTGTTTATACAAAATATTTAGATCTTCTCCTTGATGTAAATTACCCTGATTTCATCCATCGACAAGGTGTGATGTTTTCTTTGGTTTTCTCCTCGTCCCTCCAGTATCCGAGCATCAAGGAATAGCTACGGAACCAAACTTCGCCTGGGGTTCCAAACGGTACCATCTTACCATTTGAGTCCACAACCTTGACCTACACAAGTAGAGATTGAATTAAATGAGCTTTTAACAGAATGTTGATGTCATTGTGTCATCATTCACTACTGTAAATGCTCAGTGTTTGAGGACCAAATCGCTGTAGGGGACTATTAGGATTACAGAAGGTGTTAAAAAATACGTGCATATATATATATACAAAAGCATAATTTCAACATAAAACTTCATTATTATTGCTTACAACAACTTTAAACCTATTAGAATACATATAAACTGTTAATCTTTCTAGAGTTACATAGAGAGAGAGATAGAGAAAGGTTATGAGAGATCCACTATCTTCCTATTTCTCCTTCGCGCTCTCTCTCTCTCTCTTCTCCACTCTCTTTCTCTCTCTTCCCCTCTCCCTCACTCCCGTCCACCCCCTCTCGTGCTCTCTCCCCTTTCTCACGCTCTCTCTCTCCTGCCCACCCCCTCTCGTGCTCTCTCTCTTCCCCCTCTCCCCTTTCACTCGCTCTCTCTTCTCCACTGTCTTCCCCTCTCACTCTCTCCCGCCCTCCCCCTCTCGCGCTCTCTCTCTCCCCCGCCCTCCCCCTCTTGTGCTCTCTCATTCTCTCTCATTCATTCTTTTCACTCACTCTCTTTTTTCTCTCCCACACTCTTTCTTTCCTTTTTCTATCTATCTACCTCCACCTTTCTTCTCTCTCACTCTCTCTCTCCCTCTCACTCTCTCTCTCCCCCTCTCACTCTCTCTCTCCCCCTCTCACTCTCTCTCTCACTCTCTATTCATTCTTTTCACTCACTCTCTTTTTTCTCTCCCACATTCTTTCTTTCCTTTTTCTATCTATCTACCTCCACCTTTCTTCTCTCTCTCTTTCTCTCTCTCATTCACTCATTCTCTCCCAGTATTTCTTGTAAAACCTCACTCTTGAATTTTTTTTCCAGTTGACATTACTAGAATGTTTGGAGTTCAAAAGTTTGTGGATTAGGGAGAGAGCACTAGTTCAATGTAAAATTAACCTCAACGAAAATATCCTTATGTAACAATGTAAAAAAAAAAAATCATATTTCTAATTTAGCCTTTTTATAAATTATTTAATTTCATGCAATAAAAAAGATTAAAAGACAATAAAATGTATATTTTAAGATTTCTCCTTGAGGTCTGTGGGGCGATAAACCTTAGCTGATAGATAATCAACTTGCAATCAATAAAAAGGGAGATAAACTGTTGGTTTAAATAAATCATCTTTTGTCAGAGAAATAAGCAAGATGAGGCATTGAAAAAAAAAAAAAAAGG
The DNA here is from genome assembly GCF_000648675.2 of Cimex lectularius. Lineage (NCBI taxonomy): Eukaryota > Metazoa > Arthropoda > Insecta > Hemiptera > Cimicidae > Cimex > Cimex lectularius. The sequence goes on from NW_019392687.1 coordinate 1,223,140, forward strand.
CAAAATATCAAAATGTTTACCAGAATACTATAAACATATTTTGAATACCTCAGTGTGTTCTGCCACTTTGCCGACCGTTTCCGTTCTTTGTTCGAATGTGTCATTGTAAGTATTGGTGAACGTTATCGGGCTCATTTCTGACATGCCATAAGCTGACTAAAAATTAAAAAAAAAATTATTTTTTTATTTATTTAATTATTTTTTTATCTATCCACCTGGATGTTTTTTGTATTGAAACAATATGATATATCCTTGAAAAGCTGCGGAGTACAGAGAGCTCCGCCACTCACGGCGACTGAAAAGTTTTTTAAGCCTTTCTGCAAATCGGCGCTGCCTTCCAACATTTCTTTAATGCTTCTGCACACATCAGTGTACATTGTTGGTGTTCCGTATATTGCAGTACACCTGTTGGATTTATTATTATTATTGTTTTTTTATAAAAAAAATTTCTCAGAGAAAGATGGGTTTTACCTTTCTGTTTTAAGAGTCTGTATTGTGTAATTCGCTGAGAAATGTGGACCAGGGAATATTAACGTTGAACCAAAATCAGTTGCTGTGACTACCCCAAGTACAGATCCAAAAACATGGAAAAGAGGAACTTGAAGGCACACTATATGATGCTAAAAGTTGTCATTCAAAATTCACTTACAATTTTATTTAAACAATCAAAGATCTTTAATTAAAAAAAAAAAAACAAAAAAAAACCTGTTCATGAAGTCCGCATCGTTTACCAAAGAAATGAGCATTGTTTACCATACCGAAATGGGTAAGAGTTGCAGCCTTCGGATAGCCTGTTGTGCCCTAAAAAAATAATATTTTATTCGTTATTTCGGTCAATCATTAATGTTACATCATTACCGATGTGTACTGAATATTTCCAGCTTCGTCTGGCTGAATGTTTCTACTGACTTGGTAAAATTGGTCTAAATTATCCGCCAATCCTTCCACATCTTTAAATCTGTAAGTTCCGCTGTAAAAAGGAAATCAAGAAAATTTTGTTACAGTGCATTTTCAAACTTTTTTTTATAGAAAAAAGAATTTCAGTTTTTTCTCTTCTGGATTGTAAATTTAACAAATGCAATGTTTAGTCTTGCAAAACAGTCATCTCTTATCTGAGAACAAAGCTAGATGTAATAATAATAAACACAAGAACAATGGGCAAATTTTTCCTACCATCAAACCTGTTGTTTAACCAAAATTTTGAATATTTCTATTTAAATCATCACAATAGTATGCACTTCAACTGGAAAGTGCATTACCTTTTGATGTAGTTGAGCATTTTCCAAGGTTCCTTTGTTGCTAATTTCTCTAGGTGTTAGTATCACTTTTCCGAAGAGGCTGTGCAAATCTGTATGTCAAATTTGTGCACCTTTTCACGGCTTTTTACATATTTCTTATGCACAGAATTCTATTACATGGATCCTAGCTTGGAAACTTGATGGTGTGGGGCCTAGACCTAGGGTTCCATTATGTTAAAATTTATGCTGTTGGCTCTTGCATACATCTACATACTATAAAAAGCTTTTACATCCTTTCAAACATTTCTTGTTATTTTTATTTGAAAGAGTTTGTCAAGATTTCTTTCAATTATTTTATCAAACTTTTTTTAACCATCTTATTTAACTTTATCCTTTTTAGGATTTTATTATGACTATTTTAGGTCAGATTTTATTTCATTTGTACTAAGAGTCTGTACGCACTTTTTATGTCATCCTCTTGGATGTAAGCTACAGTTGTGATGTCAGCATCACTTTTAGAAATGTCAGGTATCATAAACTTTTACATCTTACAATTATTTTTTATTAAGCTGTATATATATTAAAAATGATCTATTTTGACTAGATGGACAAATATTTAATAATTTTAACATCATTAAATATTAAAATTTTTAGTAATTTAACCATTAGTCGAACTTACGGAAGTTGTTCATCCGAATTGACAATCAAAAATTCGAGTTCGGGCAGTTGAGCTGTTTTCAACTGGCAGGCCGGTGGCGTCTGTGCGATAGAAGGCGAAATTTCAGAAAGCATCTTGTAGAAGTTTTGTGATTTGAAAGACACATCGGTAACGACAGCACGCAGGCCTGCTTTATTAAAAGTATACTTCAGTTCATTCGGCCTGTAGAGAGGATTTATGCCAGCCTAAAATTGCCCACTGTTATTATTTAACAAACAACATATTGGTAAAGAAATGTTATTCTTTAAAAATTTATTTCAGTGTAATTAAATTTGTTTTTTGATTTTTTAAAAATTAGTTATTGAAGTATAATTTTTACCAAAATGAGTCCAGCTTTTGCTGCTGCATGAAGTGTGAGAAACCAATTGATTGAATTCGTCCCCAATGCTCCGATCCTGTCTCCCGGCTTTAATCCCAGCTTCAGAAAGCTTGCTGCTAGTTGATTAGCCTGTGCGTTTAAATGTAAAACATTTTTTTTTAATCTATAAAATATTTTTTTAAATTACATCTAATAACTAAATTAGAATATTTGAAGTCGAAATTAGTTTTATATTGTTCCGATTTGGAATGCATATTTCATAATTTCACAGTTACCACCGTAATTCAGCAGAACCTTGTCTCGCAGCTGAGAATACGTTAAAGTGACATTTTCATGTTTGGACGACACAGCTATCCGGTCCGGCCATTTTTCAGCAGCATTGTCCAATAATTGGCCAATTGTTAACGGCCTCAACGGCTCACTTCCCTCATAATGGTAATATGACAGAGAACTGAAAGTTAAAAAAATTCATTTTTTTATATATGTATCTATGTACACTACGGTGATCAACCATCTTCTAGAATACTATATTTGGCTTGTGGTAAAAGAAACACAGCTGGAAAAAAAATTATTGTCATTTCCAATTGGCATATTTTAAAACAATGGCCAATTGTTCTGAGACAATGATTAATAATTTAATTAAAATAACTTGATACTTTTTATTTAAATACCAAATTTGGTCGATTGTTAATGTTAAAAATTTTAGGTTCATAATCGTGTTGTCTTCATTCAACAGGTTTTTTTTTTTAATGAATTGTAAATTTTAGATTATAATAACTTAGTTCAATTCAGAATGCAATAAATTAAATCATCGAGTGATCAATTTTAAAATATACCACCAAGCAAGCGTAAATAATAAAACAATTCTATTGTCATTTACTGAACTTTTCCTTCTGTGTTTTTAAATTAAAGTACTATGTGTACAATTTTTAATCAAATTACTTTATATTTTTCTATAGAAATAAATAATTTAATTTGTAATTGATAAAACAACACAATAATGTGATTTCTCCTTGTGAAATGTTAGGTGATGAACCTGTAATTTGGTCTTTATCGATCATTTTATTAGGCCTATCCTTGATCTGTCAGATGTAAGCAGTGCATATGAAAATTTAATTTCACATAAATTAAATTTTTGATTTATTGCAGTGTTTATAATTTGTTGGAAAAATTATCATGCAAAAAAATCCACAAAGCTCTGAATTTCTGAATTAATTCTTAATGTAATTACACAATAAATAAATACCTTTGTGTAACTATTTGTATTTATTAAATAATAAATTATATACAAAAATTGGACGGATGGATGGGGGAAAAATATCGCCAAAACACTGAAGAAGGCGAAATGCTTGAATGTGTCTGGTTCAACAAAAATCAGCAAAATAGGCAGACCAAGATAGTTAACTATCAAACAGTAGGTTTATCATCCCACAGACCACGGGAGGAAATCTCACAATATAGAATGAGAGAGGTTGTGAAAAATGTTGCTATTGAGATATTAACGGTTGTTCACCCTTCTGTGCTTACAGTTTACTCCTGTGTACCTATAGCTCTTCATATGGAATTAGGGCTTTTTGGAACTTTAAAGAACTTAAGTGTGCCTTGCAGGATTACTTCTTTGAGCCATGGAATTCCAGTAGATACTTGGAGGACAGTCAGAAGGTTTGTGCGCCATCAAGAGAGGTAGCCTTACAAGCCTTACAAATTATTATGGATACCCTGTAGTCTTTTTAATGTCTATTGCACAAGTGAGATTCCAAGGTGGGCACGCATAGAGCATTGGTCAGACTGTTTCAGAGATTTTATTATTTACACTTAACTTTGATCCCCTAGTGAAAAGAGAGTTTTAATCGCTAGTTTACCTTTTTAATTTTTAGTTTTTTAAAGAGATCTGTAAAATTAAGTTTGCTATCTAGCAGAACACCAAGGTATTTTAGCTTATTGGTTCATGGAATGGTAGTATCCCATATAGTTATCTGTTTATTGAGGAGTGGCATTCTTTTGTAAAAGGATAGCCTTGATTTTCATTGTTAATTTCCACCTATTACAGAATTCAATTTTTTTTAGTACAAGGTTTAATTGCTTTACAATAGAGCTTAGTCTCCAGGACATATAATAAAACATCGTCAGCGTAAAGGGCCAATTAGCACAAGTAATTTAACAACTTATTCAATTTTCATTTTATGGCAGGATTCAGATGTTTTGTATTTGCCACAGCTCTTTTAAGCCAGAAATATGGAATAATGAAGAAATTATCTTAAGCGATAAATGATAAGGGGCTTCATTGCGTAATCTAATTGTACAAGCTTAATTTCTAACAATTCACTTTTGTCGTTCACTCGTTTTGTCAAAAGCGTCGAATTTATATTTTAAATATCTTTTTTTATTTTATATATTTGAAATTTTCTAATGCGCCTGATTCGGTCTGATTAGATAAAACGTTTGCCCTGTGGAAAACATCTGCTATGATTTATGGGAGATAAGTCCAATCTAGATGGTCACAATTAACATTTTTTTTCTTTCACAATTTTTGGAAGCAATTTTGAAGATCTGACCTGCTTCCTATCCAGAAACATAGAAGATCAGTTACAGACTGTTAAATTAGAATATTATTATTATTTTATTTCAATTAATTATTCCTTTTTATCTTAGGCCGATAATTAATATTGTCAATTAGGACCTCTAAACATGTATGGATTATTATTTTATTTCATTTATTTTTTAATTCTTTTTGCAATAAAGATTAATTTAGTGACAAATTGATTTTTATTTAGAGAAAAGTTACTCACTACTAATTTTAAACTTTTTCTAAAGCTAATTTTGTAACAATAACTAAGTTACTTAATTATTTAAAAATTGCAATTTGGTCATTCCATTTTTATTGCAAATAAATTAATTAAAAATAAATATTTTTTACTGGCTTAAAACGTCATTTTTTAATCAAAAACGGAAATTTAATTTTTATTGAGATTCAAGCTGAACAAGGTTTTCTATTTATATAGATTTTATAGATAGGTTTTCTATTTATTATATTTGTATAATATTTATACTTATATTTGTTTTAGCGTATTTTTTTTTATTTTTACAATCAATGCACAGCTTTTGATATTTGGTCAAAGTGATGAAAAGTGTAAAGTTCTAGGGCTTCACGTGTTGTTGTATCAAAAAATGAGTTGTTTTCGGAAAAATAAATTTATTTCCGAATGTATCCATGTATAATCTGAACATTTATAGATTTTCCTTAAAGTATTAACAGACCTTGTGATCTTTTTTGCCCTTATTTTTAACCTATTTCAATCATTTATTGTTCCTCTCGTTTGACAGTTGAAAAATTGACTATTTCAGTTGGGTTCTTTACTATTAAAACGTTATTTTTACCTATAGTTATTTACTATGTACATAAATAGAAAAGAGTAAATTCTCGACGAAAGTTTTTCTTTACTTTACTGTTTAAAAATTATAGATATTTTCAATCAAAGGGCCTATTTTTATTATGCAAAATTACTAAAATAAACGTTATTGATAATAAATAATCTGCAGGAACCATCTATACACGTAGAAACCCAATAAAATCTATGTATCAAATTTGGTTTCGGATATGTTTTAAAATCGGATAAATTGCAGTTTTCAAACGTTCAAAATTAATAATAAACAATTGTTTTTAATCCTTAATGTTTTTAACTGTTTTCTTGTTAATTTTTAAAAGAAAAATCGGCACTAAAAAATTTTTTTAGACGCACCTGAAGCACCTTCTTGTAAAGGTGACGATGGCCGTGAAAGAGCTTCGAATTTGCTTGACCATCGCCTCGTCCAGTCTCGCTGTGAATCGGATTCTTTCTGGCCTGCGAGACCGAATGACTGCATTCATCCCCTCCACAAATAATGACTGCTAATTCATGAATTAAAATTCATGTGATATCGCAGTACGAGAAGAAAACGAAGTAGAAGAAAAAAAGAGTGCACGGATTTGCCAGAAGGATAAAGAATCTCGTTGGCCTACAATTAATAAAAAAGGCTTAAAATCCATGGAACTTTTTTTTTTCTTAAATGAAAATGTCTTCTTGCTCGTTGATTCTTGGCGATTCATTACTAAAATAAAAGATGAAATATGGCCCAGGATGGGCATAATCGTTATTTTCTTCTTAATATAATCAGACAATTTATTCGATTCCATTTTATAATCAACTAAGCAATAAACATTCATTTGTAATATCGGAAATATCGAGCACTCTGTCGTAGCATAAACGAAGTCTGGTGGGTGAATGTGATTTATTAGCGTGAATGGAGTGGCATATCTCCAATTACCCGGAGGAATATCGAGTACTCTAGCAGAGTTTGAAAACACGTGTGAATGCACCCTATTTATGTGAACGATTTCTCCCTTGGAATATCGACTTTTCCCGTGTAATGTGATTGATTGTGTTGCACTGTATTAGCGAGAATGTTAGAGATGGGAGACTTATCCCCCAATTAGCCCGATGGATATCGAGTACTCTGGGGTAGTATGAATGAAGACGTGTGAATGAAATTTATTAGCGTGAATGGACGCTCTCATTTGCTACCATGGAATATCGTCTTTTCTTGGATAGTGTGATCGAATGTGTGATGCAATGTATTAGCGTGAATATTAGGCTTATCTCCAATTTCGCCGAGGAATATCGAGTTTGAACAAATGTGTGAATGTAATTTATTTCTGTGAATAAAGGGTCTTATCTTCATTTTCTCCTTGGAATATCAACTTCTCATGGGTAGTGTGATGCAATTTATTAGCGTGACTATAGAGATTTGTCTCCAATCAGCTCGAGACTCCAATAATATCGAGTACTCAGGGGTAATATGAACGAAGTTGGGTATGTGATTGTAATTTATTAGCGTGAATGGGGAGCGTATCTCCAATTACCCAGAGAAAAATCGAATATTCTGGGGGAGTTGAATAAACGTGTGAATGTAATTCATTAGTGTCAATGAATGGGGCTTATCTTCACTTTCTCCCTGAATATCGACTTCTCTTGGCTACCCAAGAGTGTGTGTTGGAATGTGTGATGCAATTTATTAGCGTGAATATAGAGGCTTATCTCCAATTACGCCGAGGAATATCGAGTACTCTGGGGTAGTATGAATGTAATTTGTTAGTGTGAATGAAGGGGCTTATCTTCATTTCTCCCTAAATATCGATTTCTCTTGGCTACCCAAGAGTGAGTGACGGAATGTGTGATGCAATTTATTAGCGTGAATATAGACGCTTATCTCCAATTAGCCCGAGGAATATCGAGTACTCTGTGGTAGTATGAATCTAATTTGTTAGTGTGAATGAATGAGCTTATCCCCAATTACCACAGATGAAAAAAAATAATCGTAAGAAATAAGAAAAAGTTGAAAAAATGGAATTAAGCCCAAAGCTGAATGAGTGAAATACAGGGTGAATTGCTACTCGTGCTACAAACTTCTCCAGTAGATTCTTCACCCTAAAATGAACAAAAAAGTTCATATTGTCCATGGTCCGATTCTCNGACCATGGACAATATGAACTTTTTTGTTCATTTTAGGGTGAAGAATCTACTGGAGAAGTTTGTAGCACGAGTAGCAATTCACCCTGTATATAAGTAGATAAAGTGAGTGTGATTGAAAGAGGAGGGCTAGCAAAAGTAAAAGAATGAGTGAGCATGAGAAAGAGAGAGAGAAAGAGAAAGAGAGAGAGAGGGAGTGAGAGAGAGAGGCAGACAAGTACAAAAGTAAGTAGTAGCAAAAGTACAAAAAAAAGGGTGGAAGAGAGAGGGAGCGTTAAACTGAGTGAAACAGAAGGGGAGGGAAAGGGAGGAAAGACTTACTGAGTGAGAAAGAGATGGGAAAACAGTGAATACAGTATGATATAAAGAAAATACACTGTAAAATGAAGGTAAAGAGAAAAGAAAAAGGCACAAAAAGGGAAAAATTATCAGACAAACCGAGAGAGAGAGAGAGAGAGAGAGAGAGAGAGAGAGAGAGAGAGTGAGAGAGAGAGAGAGAATGAGAGAGATGGTTACCGTTACATCTGAAAACATCATAAGTTGGCTGGAGAAAAGTAAAAGAAATCAGTTGATTTAAAACGCGATAAAAATAAGAAAAGAGATGCAAATCTGAGAAAGAGAGGGCTGGCGATGATTAATGGCAGTTTGCCGGCTCTAAAACTAAAAAAATTATTAATACATATTTATACAATTTTTACCTTTCTCCTAAACACAAACATTTTTCCATGAGGATTTCTTTGCGAAATTTTATATTCGATGCGAGGATATTTCTAAAAGTTGCGTTTTTTTTTTTTTTAATTATATAATACTCTATAATTATATATCATCTTGGAAGGAAATTAAATACAAAAAAAGGGTCAAGTCAAACAAGCCTGCAGGATGTTTACAAGGTTTGATCCACCAAGGACAATAAACTATTCGTTTCCTTGGGGGAAAATTTACAATGCAAAATTAAATAAGGACGAGTAGAAGATATACGCAGGTTGTTCCACGTAAACAAATATATTTAATATAAAATTTAACTCCCAGAAGAGAACTTGTAAAAGTTTCAAAACATGACTTTTTCGTTTATATACTTTATCTGCCGGCTTTCCAGTATTTTTGTAAACCTATTTATATCGTATGTTTTTTATTTTTATTTTAATTTTTTTTCTGTAGGTTTTTGCTGTATTTCTCAATCTAACACCCCGCCAATTGGCAATCTTCGGCGACTTGCTGAATTGACCTGATTTAAGATAATACAATCGTTTGAACTATTTTTTTGAACTATTAAAAAATGTATACATCTTTATGCGATAATTTTTATTATATAAAGAATTATTCGGCAGTTTTCTTCTATTTCATTGCGAATCCTTTTTAGTTCAATGTAGAGTTCAAATCTTCTTTAAGGTCTTTACTAGGTGAAAGAAAGACAAAAGTGTTGGGATCTCCAAGCTTTCGGCAACATTATGTTGCCATCATCAGGGCCTATTTACTAAGAAAAAATATACATAAATAATATAAATTATTGTTTTAATTGTTGATTGTTAAATTTATAATAATTATGTATATGTTTTCTTAATAAATAGGCCCTGATGATGGCAACATAATGTTGCCGAAAGCTTGGTGATCCCAACACTTTTGTCTTTCTTTCACCTAGTAAAGACCTTAAAGAAGATTTGAACTCTACATTGATTATCTGCAGGTCGATCTACAAACATCATTTCCTTTTTAGTTCTTATAGGCAGAAAAGAAAATTCCTGAGAATTTTGTTCCATTTCTTACATTAAAATTTATCCTTTAAGATTCAAATTAATAGGCAAAATTGTCAAAACAGCTGAATGTGGCGATGTCCGGGAAAGGGTGACTCGACCTGCTTATAACCCTGACAATCATTGAACATGACTAACTCTATTTTTCCGCCTGTAAACTGGCCAATTTAAAAACCAATGGACGTTAGGAACTTTAAGAAAACGAAAAAATCTCCTGATTAAAAAAAAGTGGATAAGCAGACTAAAATGAAATTTTGTTTTGTTATTTTTCTTGTTGAATTTTTCTAATGTTTAATAGTCAAAGATACAATGTTCAAATGTGAAATTTTAGCTTTTTGTTACATCATTGTTGATATGTAAATGATTCAAATAAATAGGCAAACATTTACCTAAAGTTTATAATTGTATGTGTTCGATGTTAATTATATTAAAAAATTATAAATTTATTTATGCTGAAATTTAAAAAAAAAGTTATCCAGGGTTTTAAAATGTTTTTTTAAAAATCCAAAGGAATTTATTTTTCTCTGCAATTGGGTCAATAATGTCTGTCGGTGAAAAAAGGCGCTCTCCGGGGGGGGGGGATCCGTGGTATTCGAAAGATTCCAACAACTCGCTTTGCCGGGATCCTGAGGAACAGGACCGCTGGAAAAGCAAGGAGCTACCACATTCCAGTCACAGATGGACTGCCATCTGTGACCGGGCACCCAAACCAGTTTTACCCGGTCAAATTTAACTTTTTGTAAAAATATTTAAGTCTTTTATTATAGAAATCCTTACCTACAACTCATAAAAGTACATAAACTGATTAGAAAAAGTTTCTGTATTTCATCAATCAACTTGCTTTTTTTTTCTAAAATCTGAAAGATCTCACTCTTTGTATAATTATTATTCAAAAAGTGAGTACAAATACTTTGATTGAATCTAAAATTTTTAGCATTGTATAAATTCATTTTTTTTCAAAACATGTATTTGTAAAATTTAAACAATGTTTATAAATCCCAGGCCCTGAAGATGATCTCAGTAAAGATCGAAACGTTGGCACGATAAAGAAAATGTTTTTTTAAACCTACGTCAAACCAGACCGCATGTCACGATCTCCAAATAATAATTTCTCAAAAACTCTGTTTCACACCTAGATTAAAATGGCAACTTTATCTAAACAAGCTTTCAAAGACGCCCTGTAAAAGAGAGACAAAAGTACAGAAAGAAAAACATAAATACACTTTTGGTATAAATTTAAAAGTAATGGAGCCAAATATTAACTATTTATAATATATAGTTTATTCCCAAATTCCTTATCCAAATGCTCCAATCATATCCCAAGCCTTCTATGCTCCTCTAAGACTTCAGTCTTATCCTTCAGAGTTTCAGGGTCGACTATGGAATTTGCTTCTCTGGGAAGTATGTTCTGCTTCCTAGCTGGCTTTTTTAGATCCAGACATTAGATTTTATAAACGACATGAAGCATCACCTTTTCTTTCCTCTTCTTTTTCTTTTTCCTGTTCCTTTTTATCGTTTTTCTCTTTCTGCTTTTCTTTCGTAATGTGGTTTCATCATTCAACTATAACTAATTAATATTTTAAAGGATATATTATTGCCATTATTGTTTTGTATATTTTATTAAATGTTTTATTATTATTGCTATTATCATTATTTTACTATGTTTGTAAAGCTACGATTATTTCTACTATATGTACATGTAATGGGCTTAGTCCTATTTGTGCCTTTAAAATAAATATATTTATTTTTTTTTAGTTTTGTAATATACTCATTTTTTATGATGTCTCTGAAAATATTTAACCTCACTAGTTGGCAGATGGTTTGATTAATGTATTTTAAATAAAAAAATGATTAATTATGTGCTGTCATCTTTTTATCTTTTGGTCAACCTTTTGTCAACCTTGTTTTGATTTGTCAGGCATATCTTGGCCTTTCAACTTCATTAGTGGTGGATTAAGTGCCTCAACCTGCTTATACACCTGACAATCACTGAACATGGCTAAGTATTCTTCTACAGCCTTACAGGCCTACATAAAAACAATAGATATTAAAATTTGAAATTAAAATTGGTATCACATACAATTCTCTGGTGAAACGCAAAAGTCCTCTTGATTTTTCTTATTGACACGATAACTAATCACAATCCCCAAACATTGAACATTTCAAATCAACTGTAGATTTTTTAAAACATAAAATTTTTGTACTATTAAAAATGACCAAATGCATTATTCAATGAGAAGTGTGAAAAATGTATTCACTGTAAAGTTCGAAAACATTCTGTATGTGATGTCCATGAGAAATAAAATTTAAGATTTTTTATTAAGACTTTTCTATGCCGGGTTAAGTAGCAAGAAGTCAAAGTGGGCCAATTTTCTAAAGATCATTAGTTAAGTATTGTTCATATTTTTTAACATGCTCTAGTGTAACTTATTTTAATCACTGCATTCAATAAAAGTGATCTTAAATTATCCTTATTCAGCATCAAACTACTTGTTCATCATTTCACTCTGTTATCCACCCACTAACTCCATTCTGTTGATTAACCATTATCATCTCTTATCCACTAATTTCATTCATTCAACAATCACTTTATCCACTCATTTCAATTATCCAACAGTTCCCTTATCCACTAATATCATTCATTCAACTATACTCTTATCCACTAATTTCAACCATTCTCTTATCCATTAACTTCATTCTTTTTTTTTAACCAGCCCCATATCCACTAATTTCATTCATTCAACAATTCCCTTACTTACTTATTTAATTTATTCACCCACTCCCTTATCCACTAATTTCATTCATTCAACAAGTCCTTTACTTATTTCGTTTATTCACCCATTCCCTTACCCACTCATTTCAATCATTCAACCATTCCCTTATCCACTAATTCCATTCAATCAATCATTCCCTTATCCACTAATTTCAATCATCCAACAGTTCCCTTACCCACAATTTCACTCATTCAACCATTCCCTTAACCATTAACTTCATTCTATTAACCAGTCCCGTATCCACTAATTTCATTCATTCACTCATTCCCTTATCCACTAATTTCACTCATTCAACCATTCCCTTATCCACTAACTTCATTCATTCATTCAACAATTACTTTACCCACTCATTTCAATCATCCAACAGTTCGCTTATCCACTAATATCATTCATTCAACTATACTCTTTCCCACTAATTTCAACCATTCTCTTATCCATTAACTTCATACTTGTTTTTTAACCAGCCCCATATCCACTAATTTCATTCATTCAACAATTCCCTTACTTACTTATTTAATTTATTCACCCACTCCCTTATCCACTAATAACATTCATTCAACTATACTCTTATCCACTAATTTCAACCATTCTTTTATCCATTAACTTCATTCTTTTTTTTTAACCAGCCGCATATCCACTAATTTCATTCATTCAACAAGTCCCTTGCTTATTTCGTTTATTCACCCATTCCCTTACCCACTCATTTCAATCATTCAACAATTACCTTACCCACTCATTTCAATCATCCAGTAGTTCCCTTATCAGTTTCATTCCTTCAACTATTCCCTTATCCACTAATTTCATTCAGTCAATCATTCCCGTATCCACTAATTTCATTCTATTAGCCAGTCCCGTATCCACTAATTTCATTCATTCACTCATTCCCTTATCCTCTAATTTCATTCATTCAACCATTCCCTTATCCACTAACTTCATTCTATTAACCAGTCCTGTATCCACTAATTTCATTCAACTTTTCTCATCTACTCTCTTCATTCTTACATATTCATTCTGTCTCTCCACTCAATTTATTCACCACTCTTCAATCTCATTCATTCCACTTTTTTTTAAAACAACAAATAATGATTCATCCCACCTACTTCATTCATTAATTTCATTCTGTCTTAAGCATTACATTGATTCCACTTTCTTCAATCTTTCCAACTCCTTTCATTGCACTTAGTCTATCCATTTGCTCTTTCAGTAATTTATGTTACTCCCTCATTGATCACTTTATTCAGTTTTATGCAACAATACAATCCAAGCAATGAATAGCGTATTCGCTCACTTGTTCCACTCTATTCATCGCTTCACTCAGTCTATCCACTCACTTATTCAATCCTTACTGCTAGTATACATATTCAGCATCCAAATTACTAACAAATCAACATTACATCTTTTTTTTTTTTTTTAGAAATCTGTTCACTTGGAAGAATAAGAGAACTACTGATTAAATTCAATACTGCCATATCGTGAGTTGGTTTTATTTTTCAGTTTTTCAAAACCTATATAAGTGAGAATTCCAGGCCTAGAAAATTGGCAATAATACTTTTCTAAAAAATAAAATACAAATTTTCAAATTGACTCTTAACATGTTCCTTTACATGCATTTTATTATAATAATCTTGTTAATATTGTTTCAATAACTGGCCTTATTTTTTTCTTCTTTTTGATAAGCAATAATGAGTATTGAAAATCCAAAAATGGAAACATTTTGCTTTAATCGCTGTTTAATCATCTGGATCAATCGAGCTTTCTACTGCATCTGTAAGACCGCTTTACCTTGGATTCTGTTGTTGACTTCCAAATCGTGTCCGATTTACATTCGTATTCTAAATTTATTCATTCGTCCATCTGTCACCGCAAGGTTCGGGTTAAATAAATTACGGGAAAAAAACACAAAACAATTTCAGTCTTTTAAATATTTATTATTCGCCTTTATTTCACACTGTGTGAATAAATGAAGGGAAACGAGTCCAAAGAGATTCATCTTTCCAGCACTCCCTTTATTATTTAAATTTTTCTTTAAAAAAATGAATAAAAGGCCTCAAAAGCTGTCTTTTTAGAACGCTCCCAGTCGGTAACATCTTGATTTAAAAAAAAAGTACAATGAAATTATTAATAATATAGATGTACTATGCTATTAATTCAATTAACAATCAAAACTATTACCTTGTTAAAGAGAACAAATACTCAAAAAAGGGTATAAACTTAATAAAAAGAGTATTAAGTACTTATATAAGTAAATTGGTCACATTATAAATAAAATGCACATAACTATTAGTTTTTTTAGTTAGTTTTACATAAAATAATTTGGTTTATAACTTTTCTCTTATACATTACATAAAAGCCTTTTATTAATTGTCTATACAAGACATTTATGTTTAGTGATAATCCGGCTCTGGTGATGATTTGTTCATTTTATTGGCTTAAAATTTGTTTAAACTATCTGTTCGTCTATTTGCATTTTATTACAAATTAATTAATATATGAAGAATTAAATAACATTTCGGACAGATTTACGACAACGCTTTACCATCTGTCGCAGTACAAGATAAGTACAATAATGGTTGAAACTTATTTTAAAAAATGAAATTAAATTATAATAAATTTATTTGTGATACAATAAAAATAATACTCCTATAAAAATTCAAGCACGATATTTCTAAATAGTAATAAATAATTATAAATGTTTATAAATACACTACAAATTGACAGGTATCACATACTTAGTAATTTTTAAAACCTACTTTATTGTCATTTAAAAATATATTGATTTTCGATATTCAAAATACAGTATAAAATGTAGATATTTACATGTGATTTTTCTGTTAAAATTTATTCAATAATTTACTTGTAAGGCAGCATTTATTATTTACCTCTGCAAGTTAAGTAATTCAATATGGTAAACAGGTAGTTTTTTTTTAACGAAAAAAAATTAATATCATGCTATTTTCTAACTTTACAGCACCTTTGTTTTTTATAATTTTAATTAGCATGACATATTTAATGTCTTATACAATATTTTCTGACAATCATCACAGAAAAAAGACCAACAAAATAAAGATAAACGAATAACTTTCCCAGTTTTCTAATGGTTACAGACTAGTATACTCACAGTTAAAAATAATGTTACAGATTCAATCCTAATTATACGATGTGCGCGCCTGAGTTTAAAAGATTCACGCCATTCCCCCGTCCCTCAAAATCCGTCGCTTCGATCTGTTCCTTCAGCAACTCCAGCTCCCTGATCCCCGAGACGGTCACTTCGTACTTGTGCGAGACGAGCGACCGGTAAAAGTGGACGGCGAATGCGACAAAAATAATAAAGACCGGTATGACGATTATCGCCGCCGACCATGCAGCATATGCCGAAAAATCGTAGAATTTTACATAGCAGAGTATAGCGATTTCGCAGAGGAAGAGCAAGAGTCCCAAAAGGGTCGAGAAGGCCCAGGCCGTTTCGATGTACCAGTGGAGACGTTCGTGCGGCGACTCATGTACCAAGTTGATGGCATGCAGATTGCAAACCGCTTCAATGTTAGGTAAAATGCAAGTACTTATCATTAAAGCGAGCATATGGACTGCTACCAACAAAGTGGTACAAATGGCAAACACAACGTACATCTCTTTTGGCACTTTCGAATCTGGATTTAGCTGAACCTCCACCATAGCCACCTAAAATACAGAGAAAAAAATTGTGGTCAAAATTGCATAAAACGTAAAATCCAGGCTCAACATGAAATTATGACTATTTTTAATCAATTTTATGTTTTTTATTAAGCTTTTACAACAACAAAAAAATATTATTTACTCTAATATATTACTCTAATTATTTACTTTAATATTATTCATTCCACTGAGGTAAGAGAGTAATTCAACAAATCAGAATCTTGGAAACCCCTGAGCCATCACATCGGCAGGAGTAAAGTGGCCCTCTACCTGGCAAAATACCTATAACAGTTCCAGTAAAAATACTGGAAAACCTAATAACAAATTCATTCAGATAAACCTACAGTTTGTAACTTGTTTGAACAGATCATTGAATATTTTAAAAAATCTAAAACAATTAAGGAAATATAGTCCACTAAATCTCTACTACTCGAGATTATCATAATTTTCTGAAATAGAAGCTTTGTTAAGCACTTGTGACACAAGAACAAGTCATCGGAAACCTTCAAGTCCCCTTTGGAGGCCCACGGTACTGGAATATCATGAAACCTCACAGCTTTTGCTGATGACTATACTGGTTACAAGAAATGACTTTCACATTTGTACTTCAGATAATAAAGGACTATTGCAGTAGGAAAAAAAGCAAGGTCATGCCATCTTCAGAAGGCTAAAAGAGATTAAGGTATAAATTATAGGTAAATGCTTGGAAATCGTTCAGTTAAAATACCTCGAGTCTTTGACATTAACGTGGAAAGAACACGTACAACGTGTGAGCCGCGGTGGCTGAGTGGTTAGGGCATTCAACTAGTATTTGCCATGCTTGCGGTTATGGGTTCGAATCCCGGCAGAACTCCAAATCCTATATGACAGAAATTACATTACCTTTTACAAGATATGTGACAAAAGACTAATCAATCAGTTCACAATTTATCTTGAGCTGCTACGATATACTGGAGGTTAAGGAAAAGCTACCCTTCCAATTCTTACTTATGTAGTGCCAGGATGGTAAAAAAAGATTATTAAAAAAATACAAAACGTTCTCATATGAGCCATCCTGGCAAGATAAATTCCAATAGAGCTTGAAATAACAGAAGATATTAAAAAATATAAACTAAAGCACGAAAATACAACCGGACTTGGACCTCCTGGTTAACTAACAAGAATGGCATCCATTGAAACAAATAAGTAAAAAATAATCTAGGAATGGATAGCAAGATATTCAGTGACAAATAAAAATTGACAGAGGCACAGGCTAATTACACAACATCACAATAACGTACTGTGAAATCCTTAGAGCTGCTGGGATTTTTTTAGCCTCCTCCTCAGTACAATTTATTAAGTAGCCTCCAAAGAACTAAGGTAATCATTGGAAAAGCTTAATAAAAAAAAATCCTAAACTTTATGAAAGAGACATTTACCCAAAACAAAATTTTATTTTTATACTTACCATTGCGAACCCAGAGAGGAGGGCGGAGGTTTTACTCGAGGCCTTTAGCTTGGCCCTACTCAGTTGAAGTTTTCTCCAAGACAGGTAGCTAGGAGAGTTAGGTCCATCACCGTTTGTTGACATCTTCTACTAATCAACAAAAACAGATCTATTTGAGAAAAGTGAGGGTGGTGCAAGTTTAAAAATAAAATTGATTTAAAATATTTAAAAAAAGGATGCTCAACCAGCTTGTTATGTTTTAAATTGTTAAAAGTCGTTCTTTTTTTCCCATAATCTTTCATGCAAATCCAAACGATATGGTAAATACATGCGATAAGTTCTTTTATTTGATTTTTTTTTTAAATAAAAAATCCAATACAAACATCTTTTTTAAACCATTATCTGTCTTATTGATTCAAACTCAGAATGTATGCCGCCACACATTCAGATTTAATTGAATCTACCTTTAAATACAGGATGTCCCTAGCAAAGGAGGTCAAAGCACTCAACGTCCTTTTGTGAATGTACACGTGTATAAAAATTATAATCTTGAAATTTATTAACTTTTAAAAAAAAGTTTTAATTTTATTAATTAAAGTAATTTAACAACCTGTCTTGAAGAACTGATACAAATTCACTCAGATATCCTGTGATGATAAGATAAATAAATAGTCAATAGTCAAATGAGAAAAAACGTCTATCAGAGATATAAAAGAAGAACTGAATGAAAATTATTTGCTTATCTTAAAATCAAAATCATTGATTTATGTTATGACGCTGGATAAACAAACCCTTGTACTTTGAACTGAATAGCATATAAAGAATGATCAAAGCTTGAAAAGGAACATACAATTCACTTGAACATTTATTTATTTAATATTTAAAAAATTAATAGACTTTCCTCGTGGTCCAAGACTGAGAGGTTTGAATATAAAATATATTGTATGTATACGTTAAAAAACCTAACATTATAATTCATTGTGAACACATAGTTTGTCCGTACCCTGATCCTCCTGATCAGCCTTTTCTTATTGATTTCGTCTGACAGATGCTTTTCATTGCTTCAGGACTGATTGAAAAAAAAAGCTTCTTCACTGAAATGCTGAAAAGCATCTAGCAGACTTAAAAAACACAAATAATAGAAAGTGAAATTTTTTGTTTATCTGATGATGAAACAATAATTTGGTTGTTGCCAAACATTTTAGTCTGCCTATTCTTGCTGGGTTTTTCGACTATCTTCAGCGTTTGTTCTGTATGCTGTTGAACACAGAAATGGTGAAATGTTCTGACAGACCGACCAAGCAAGTATACGCACAATAAAATGTTCCATAATGACAGTATGATCAGGGAAAATGTCACTAGATTTATCACTCTTTTACATTATAATATCTATAATATCTAGGTCTGGAGGATACCAACAAACTCAATATTCTGGCCCTTTGATGTTAAAAATGCATTAAAAACATGATTTAAAAAAGTAGAAGCAGCAATCAGCAGAGAAGCTCTATCGTATTAGAAGCATTTTTAATAAGTGGTCCTCAGAGGATCTGACTAATAGAACAAGGGCCATCCTCACCCAATTAGGATAGGCGAGGTTGACACCAACACTTTTGTAATGATTGATTGATATGTCCCACTTAGTGTCACTCCTTAGCTCTATATAGAGAGCGGGTAGGAATGTCATCTGCTTGAGCCCGCAGAGAGTATTTAAGTCCCCTGTTCCAAAATTTACATGAAATATTACTGTTTTATGTAAATTGTACTTTATAGATATCTTGTCTTGCCTTTCTTTGTGTACTTTGAGACTGAATGTATTTATTAGAGTGAATATGTAGTGTGTAATATTGAGTACCCCATTGGCCCTCAATTAAATTAGTTATATAATAAGTGTAAAGGGTGATATAAGAATATCAAGTACTCCACTACCCTAACTGAATGAATGGTATGTACGAGTGAATATATTTAACAGTGGAATTACATTGGGGGCTTAAACGATCTAGATGTTCATAGCCCCTGGACAGATAAGACTGAGATCTGACCGACAACCAAGGTGGGGGATTCTCGAAGCCTACTGGTAATGAAGTTTTTCGGAAAAACTTCATGTTTCCAGCAGGTCGATAACCCAGCTCATCCTACAGGTATTTATTGTAAATTACAAAAAAATTAGATTGTTGGTGAACTGTAAGTAGTGTAATGTAGATTATGAGTGAATGTTTGGAGTCAGAGCTTTATAGCACTCAGAAGGGAAACAGCTGACTTAAGACAGAAGTTTTAAATATATCAGTGAGGGCATGAAATGACCTTAACTGTTTAAACGCCCTTAAAAATTAATAATAATAATACAAGACTTTATGATTTATTAAAATTGGAGTAATTACATTGTTATACTTGGGCTACCTTCGTAAGGTCTGATGAAAAAGTAGACATTTACGGTCCTACCAAACTTCCTGTGATTTGATGATTCGCCATCCTCAGGATCCTCCTGCTTGGCGGAACCCTAAATGTCTACTTTTTCCATCGTTGAGACTTTATAAAGATAACCCATGTATAAAAATGTATGATTTATGTTTTACTTATGCTCTTGTATTTTTTAAACAGCCTTTAATATACATAAAATAGGATCAAACGTTGAAAATGGTTATTGATGTATACTTTATAAGAATTTACAATTTACGCTGTCGTTTTACAACATTGACATGATTTCCTCGTACGGTGCATAAAAAAATTTCAAAGCATGAAAAAAATATTAATTCATATTTACTTTTTTATTAATTTCTGTACATTACATATATGTAAACTGTATATTATAAATCAAGTTGTACACACTAAATGATTTTCGTTGTTACGCTGTTTAATAAATATGATACCTTGTATTCCATCCGTAGAGCTTGAAATATAGTGAAACCTTGAAAATAAATGTTATTTAACACTTAATTATTAATTTACATAGGCTATAATACACAATAAGTGCTGTTTATATTAAAATAAACCTTATGATTTGCGTTGTCAAATAAACCTGACAGTTGTTTACTTTAAACTGAAATATATACGGCATAAAACCTGGCTAAACCGTGAAAATAAATATTCATCTTTGTATTCTATTGTTTACTGATTTGCATATCGCAGTAAATATAGTTCGTTAAGAAATATGTTTCCCTTCGTTCCAGGAAATTGTTATTGATAAGATTATTATTGAGTTGAGCACCTTTTTTTTTAATATATATTTAATAATAAGGAAAAAGCCCTTACCCTATTCGGCTGGTAGGGGAACCAATTTCTGGATGGTAAGAAATGCACACTCCCTCCAAAATTCTCAAATGTTATTCTTCCTGTACTAATGGAAGATGAGGACATGGAATGATTAGAGATCCCTCGTTTATCTGATTTCATGGAACGCTCTAGCAGGTCAAGAAAAAAAACAAGTCAAAAACTTATTATATATTAAAAAAAAATAATAAAAAAAAATCTGTTGCTGTGAGTAAAATTAAACATTAGCATTCCAGGATAATTTAACCAAAATGTGCATAGGGGTTTTTACCTCATCCGAATATGTATTGAAGGTCCCCTTTTTAAAATTCGATAAAGGTTTTTGTTTTAATTCTATTCACACGGCAAATAATTCACAATCATGATTTAAAAAAGTCAAATATGACTTTAGTGATAAATCAGTGATACTGTGTTAAAACCTCTACATTTCTGGTCAACGACAGCGTTGTACTAGCTTGGCAAGTGCCAACACTAAACGTCCAATAGTTCCTGCTCCTTCCACAGAGGACACATGCTGACCAATCACCACATTCAAATATCCACAGCATCCAACACATGCACAATTAATAAACTAAAAGTGTAAATTATGTAAATTTTTGCCTATTTATTTGAATCGTTTACATATTTGCAATAATGTATCAAAAAGCTAGAATTTCACATTTGAATATAGCATCTTTGATTGTTAACCATTGGAGAAATTCAACATGAAAATAACAATATCATTTTAGCCTGCTTTTCCACGCCCTTTTTATTGTTTGTTTTTTTAAAGATTTTGAACCTAATGTACATTGGTTTTTAAATTGGCCAGTACTACAGGAAGAAAAATATAGTTTGCCATGTTCAATGATTGTCAGGGTTATAAGCAGGTCGATGTACCCTTTCCTGGAAATCAGTGCATAATACATTCAAACATCCACAGCCTCGAGCACAAGCATAATTAATATACTAAAAGTATCCATTAGGTAAAAGTTTGCCTATTTAATTTAATCCTTTACATATTTACAATGATGTATCAAATAGCTAGAATTTCACATTTGAAGATTGAATATTTGATTGTTCAAAATTGGACAAATTCAGCCTGAAAAAAAACCAAAAAAAAAAACAATGAAAATATCATTTAGCCTGCTTATTCTTCTTTTATCAGATTTTTTCGTTTTCTTAAAGATTTAAAAGTAATGTCCATCGGTTTTGGAATTGGCCAGTATTACAGGCAGAAAAATAGAGTTTGCCATATTCAATGATTGTCAGGGTTACAAGCAGGTCGAGTCACCCTTTCCTGGAAATCGCTACATAATAAATTCAGCTATCCACACCACCGAACAAATGCGCCATTAATAAACTAAAAGACGGCTTTTTGTAAAAGTTTGTCTATTTATTTGAATCGTTTATATATTTGAAAATGTATCAAAAAGTTAGAATTTCACATTTGGAGATTGAATCTTTGATTGTTCAAAACTGGATACATTCAGCGTGAAAATAAGAAAAAACAATTGAAATATCATTTAGCCTGTTTATCCACGTTCTTTCATCAGATTTTTTCGTTTTCTTAAACATTTAGAAGTAATGTCCATTGGTTTTTAAATTGGCCAGTACTACAGGGAGAAAAATAGAGTTTGCCATGTTCAATGATTGTCAGGGTATAAGCAGGTTGAATCACCCTTTCCTGGACATCGCTACATAATAAATTCAACTATGCATACCACCGAACACAAGCACAATTAATAAATCTATCTGTCTATTACATCAGAAAGTTGAAATTTCACGTTTGAATATTAAACATTGTAGAAAAAGAATATGAAAATAACAATGATTAAAAACCCATCTTTGGCCGGCTTATCCACGCTCTTTTGATCGTTTTTTTTTTTTTTTTTTTTTTTTTTTTTTTGTTCGCATACAATGACGCCGAACAAAGAGTTCTATTAATAAACCGAAAGAGGATATTTCGAAATGATTTGACATATTTATTTGAATATTTGATCATTTTAGCCAGCTCATTCAAGCTCTTTTGTCAAGAGTTTACCAAATGGAATGATTGTCAGTGGTATAAGCAGGACGAGGCACCGGCACAAACACACAATTGATGATGACCAAATTTATCAGAAATGACCAAACTAGTTTTCATTGACTGAAGATGTTATATATGACAACAATTTTGATTTTTAAACGTTGAAGAAATATGATGTCAAGTTTATAAGCAGGGCGAGGCACATAAACCCACCACCCAAAATGGCAATAAACCCAAATTCGTCTGTCAGACCAAAAAGTGAGGATAACTCGAAGACTTTAAGGAGAAATCACAGTTTTACTAAAGGTTTTTAACTGGAGTTGGAAAAGTCTTGTAAAGAAGAGGATCCGGTTTATTAAACATTGCTTCGAGCACCTTGATCGTCATGGATTCTAGCAAATTGATTTGCAATTTGACAAAAAAGAACTCTATTGCTGAATTAGCTGTACATTCAAGAAGTCTAGAAATTGCAATGTCCAATGATTGTCAGGAGATAAGCAGGGCGAAGCACCGACACAAACGCACCACCCTAGATGGCGAAAACTCGAAATGCGTCTGACAGACTAATATAGTGAGGATTATAGGCAAAAAAAACCCTTTTTTTAACTGGACTGAAGCTGGAAAAATATGTTTAAACCTGCGATTTATTAGCCATTACTTCGGGCACAATCGTCCTGGATTTTCGCAAATTGCCTTGTTATTAAACAAAACCATTTAAAGATGAAATAGCTCTACTTTCAAGCATGTTAAATGATTGTCAGGGATTTAAGCAGGGCGAGGCACCATTGACGATAGCGTATAGCCGAAATTCGTCCGACAGGACCAAACAGTTAAGATCACTCGAAGACTTTAAAGATAAATCACTTAAGGTTTTTAAATGTAATTTTAAATGCTGGATAAAACTTGTAAAGTCAAAAGGTCCTGCGATTTATTAACCATTACTTCCGGCTCCATGATCGTCCTGGATTCTCGCATATCGTTCTGTTAATTAAACAAAATATAATTCCATTTAAAAAGTAGAAATTAGTAGTACATTCAAGAAGTATGGGAGTTGCCGTGTTCAATGATTGTCAGGGTTATAAGCAGGGCGAAGCACCGACACAAACACAACACCCGAGATGGCGAAAAGTCGAAATGCGTCTGACAGACCAAAATAGTGTGGATTATACGTAAAAATACCTTTCCTTAAACAGGCACTGGAGCTGGAAAAAATCTTATTTAAGCCGGAAGGTCCTGCTTTTGCTTAAATTCCTTCTTCCCCTTTGATCGTCTTGGATTCTCGCATGTTTTTTTTATTAGACAATTTCAAATAGAATATAGTAATTTAAAATTTAATAGTTTTTTTTACTAATTACAAAGCTTACTTCTTTTATTCGGGAAAATATTTCGAAGATGTATGTTTGTATGTTTTACTCGTTTGGATGTTAACTTACTTTTTATGATTCTGTTCCATCTTAAATGTTTAATAAGACATCTCATGACGAACCAGTGATCTTTAAATACCAAAGTTTGATTATTTTACGATTGATACGTCTGGTAAGTTGTTAATGCTCTTAGCGTTTTGTTTCCGTGGTGAAAGTTTTTCCGCCGAACGTTTTAAAGGTCCAACGCATTAAGAGGGTCCTCTTGTATAAATTATCATTTCAAATTAAACAGAATTAGGAGAACATTGAGAAAAATACAACCGGGGGCGGAGGATCGACAAATTATTGATTTAAAAGCTGTACTTTGAGGAATTGTGTAAAATGTCTAACAATAAGGTTGAAAATAAAAATCTTATATTATAACTTTGTCTTTAGATTTTTTTGTTCGTGACATTTTGATTGTGCCTAATTTGCCTACAGTTACCTATTTTTTTAAAATGTAACGCTCTTCTTAATGAAACGAAAGCCATGCCATGCAAATTAGCTCAACAAGCCAGACCAAAAACCCTATAAATAATTATTGATTGGACCTATTAATCAAACGAGACCAAAAGTATTAACCAAAACGCTTTTGAATTAAAAAAAAAAAAAATGCGAGGATTGTTGCCAAATCAATAAATATAGGGCGTGAAGTACGCTTTCTAAAGCTTAAACGTTGCACAATTTCGGACTTACTTTCACCGTTTTCTTTCATCTCGTGCATCCAAAAATGTAGATCCTATGAAAGAAAATTCCACAGGAGCACAGGACACTCGTTCGCCTCCGTTTTGCCTTGGGTTCCGACTAGCTCCCCAGTCTCTGGAGACGGCCAAATGCCGTTTGACAAGGCATTTTCCGTTCTCCTTTCAAAATCAAGGTCAATGACACCGCTTTTTATCGATCCGATGAAGGAAATTATAAATACACCGGCACAGTAAGAGTTAAAATAATCGCAAGGTGCTTAGTGTACAAAGAGAATTTTGAAGACTAAAAAACAAAAAAAAAACATATTTCAGAAATATCCTCAAGATTGTTTTATTTCTTTGATAATATACTTTTATATTTATATTTTCTATAAACTAGTGAAAACAAAACAACGAATTATTAAACAAAAAGCCCATTCAATAAATCTTTGTTTAATTTGAAAATTCTTTATTTGCAGAATGGTTTTTTTTAAAACTATTATTCGGAACGTTATCCTGTTCGCGTAATAATAATTACAAAATGGAACTCAAAGGTCGAGTAAATATTTGCATACGTTTGTAAGTTTGCATATTAAGTATCTTTGTTTTGGTTTGGATTTTTCAGTTTGAAGGACAGTTCTATCATGAAAAAATGGCATTTAAACAAATAAACAAACTACCTTACACACATAGAGAAAGAAAAAGATATTTATATAGAGGTAGGTACATAGATAGAACGAGAGAGAGAGAGAGAGAGAGAGAGAGAGAGGGAAAGAGATCTGCTGATATATAGTTAAAGAAAGAGTGTTTGTGTTTGTGTGTGTGTGTGTGTGTGTGTGTGTGTGAGAGAGAGAGAGAGAGAGAGAGAGAGAGAGAGAGAGAAGGTGAGAAAAAGAAATGTGGTTATACATAGATAGATAAATAGATCATTTATTTATTATTTGGAAGAGTTTCTTAAGAATTGCATCCAACAAATTTACTAGCATTGAGATAAGATTTATTTTATATAGATACTTATATCAAAAAGTGATGAGAGATAAACAATAAAATCACTATCTGCAAGGGTTCATAAAAATGATTTAATATGCTTGGCGCATCCAATACTAAATCTTATTCGGGTGACAGAAATACGCGATCAAAGAAGATTAGGAAAATCGGCTTTTTAATTCATCATCCGAAGTTCCTTAAACACTTAAAAAAAAAAAAATATTTTCAGTTTAAAATTATTTTTTGTATAGTATCCTTGTTTTACTGCTTGACATAGCAGCTTGTGATACTTTGTGCATAGTACAAAAAATACTATTATTAAAATGCCAAAACTGATTAATTATTATTCTATGCTTGGATAATAACGTAATAATGTAGAAATTATAATAATTGTGAATGTTTGTGGAAAAAATCTCTGCTCTTTAAAGATTATAATAGTTTGATTTTCTAATATTAATATAATGAAGATAAATTATGATGGTTCCTTTATTTTGAAGTTTTATGTTTTATTTATTATCAGTGTAGTTAATTCAGCTTGTTCATAATAGAAACTAGGTATAAAATAGTTAATATTTTAAAAAAATCATTTAAATGATGTCCCTTTGCGGCTTCCTCGGGAGTCCCGCAAGGGTCTCATCTTGGACCAGTTTTGTTTCTCTTATTTATTAATGATATCCATCTTGCTCNTCTTTCATTTTTGTTGTTCAGTTTTTACTCTTTAATTGTATTTTTATATTTATCATTTATATTTACCATTTATATTATTACTATGTATATACGTCCTTATTCTTTTTACATATATTATTTGTATTTTTACATATATTATTTATATTTTTTGTTATTGTAAAATGTTTTTTTTTTATAGTGGATTTCGATCCGTAAATAAATAAATACTTATTCTTATATGTAAAGTAAATGTTACTTAAACATTTTGTTAAGTTAATTAATTTATTTATTTTACAGCTGTGCTATAAATTATAATAGCATTATAATTTATAGCATTAGCAGTCTAGATTATTAAATAATAAAGTAAAACTTTGGATAACTATTCAAAAATTGTTGTACTGGCTTAAAAATTGTATTCCATCCCAATTTTTTCATGCATACACAATAATTAGACAAAAATTGTTCATTAATTTCATCTTCCGTAAAGTCTGTTCAAAATGGTGGACTCAAGTATATCACCATTGGGATTACAGGAAACAAGAGAAATAAGGTAAAACAATGGACGACTGTTTAAAAATGTCCTTCTAGCACAGAAATTGTATTTCCAACCACATTTGTGATTGTTTACACAATAATTAGACACAGGAGGTTCATTAATTTCATTTTCTATAAGGTCTGTACAAAATGGTGGACTTTCAAGTAAATCACCATTGGACTACAAGAAATCTAAGAGAAATGAGATAAACATTGGACAACTGTTCTAAAATTGTTATCGTGTCATAAAAATTGTATTCCCAAACGAATTTTTGCTTCTTTACATAATAATTATTCAGAAATCATTAATAGTTAACCGTTCATATATTTTTTACAAGATGGTGGACTTTTAGATACGTTATTATTGGACTACAGCAAATAATTTGTGAGATAAAGGATAAAAGTTGAATAATTGACGAAATTCTTGGAATGGCAGAAAACCACTCTAACCTGAATTTATAATTTGTTTACGCAGTAACGTCTCCCAAAATTATACAGAAATAGTTTTTTGAATAGTTAAAAAATTAATATGTTTTGCCATGGCTTTTTGGCAGTGTCTAATTGAAATTTGTTTCGCAATTGGTGAGTCGCCAAGTACACATGGTACGTCCCGTGACGTCCAAAAGCCTTATCACCATGATCACAATGACATTTGCCGGTAGAATTGAATCCTGCCGAATATGTTGTAGATCGCCTACTATCCGAAAGTGGTAAATTCGACTTGGAACTGATTTGTTTTCAACCGTGTAACCCTAAATGACAACATAATTGAATTGAGAACTGCTTGGGGTCATAGCCAAAGTTGCAGCAAGGACAAAATCCTTTGGGATGGAGGATGTTCAAGATTGCACCCCCGTACTTCCTGACACAGCATCCGGAAACGGTGATGCTGAAAAAGAAGAATCTCAGCCACTCGAGAAAAACAACTGCTGGGGCAAATTAATATCTATAAAAAGCACCCTAGAGTCAAAAGGTATAATGACCACAGTTTTCTTATTTATTCAGTGAAAAGAAGGTGAAATAGACAATATATAGAATGGTTAAAGAATGAAAGATTGTACAAAAAAAAAAAAAAAATCTAATCAAATGGTATCTTGCTTCAAAAAACCATTGTCATGAGTAAGAACACATGATACAATCTTGACCATACTGCAGAATCAATTGACAATATGATAAACATATAGTTTTAATCAATTAATTATTCTTTCTAAGGTCTTGGTTGAGAAAAAAACTCAGTGTTACGAGCGGGATTTGAACCCACGACCTTCTGTTAAATATGTCGCTACTCTACCATTTGAGCTATCATGACTTCGTGAAATCAACCTTCTCAACCAAGACATTAGAAAGAATAATTGATTTAAAAAAGTCACTTGGTCAATTGACTACGAAAACATAAATGGATATAGTTTTAGTTCATTTCATTGCATGGTAGGTGAATTGAAAGAAATATAAATATTTTTGGATAATATATTTTTAAATGTACTAGCTGGAACAAAGCTCGTTAAAAAGCATTACTATTCAAATGGTATTTGCTTCAACAAATCTTTATTATGAGCAAGAACACATGGTACAATCTTTACCATATTGCAGAATCAATTTACAACATGATAAACATAGTTCTAAAGTAATTTCAATGCATGGTAGGTGAGTTGAATGAATGTACAAATTGTAATAAATTATACTTTTATCTGAGGTCTTGGTTGAGAAAAGTATAATTAATTAAAATAATTAATATGGCCAATTACGACTACTAAACATGTATTGATGAATATACGAATATTTTTGGATATTATATTTTTAAATGTACTAGCTCTTAAAATGCTAGTAGCTCTTAACTAAGCTCTTAAAATAAATAAAAAATAAAAAACTTCAAATGGTATCTTGCTCCAATAAACCTTTATCATGAGCGAGAACACTTGGTAAGATCTTTACCATACTGCATCACTTTGAATGAATATACAAATATTTTTGGACAATATATTTTTATATGTGCTAGCTGAAACTGAGCGCATTTAAAAGCACCACAATTCAAATGGCATCTGCTTCAATAAAACTTTATCACGAGCACGAACACTTGGTATGATCTTTACCATACTACAGAATCAATTTATAACCATATCAATCATTTCAATTACATTCGACCAAGACCTTAGATAAAAAGAATAATTGGTATATAGTTTTAACTGATTTCGTTGCATCGTAGGTAAAATAATCGCTTTGAATACATATACAAATATTTTTAGGTAACTGTTTTTAAATATACTAGCTGGAACTAAGTTTGTAAAAAAAACTCTATTCAAATGGTATCTGCTTCAATAAACCTTTATCATGACCAAGAACACTTGGTCCGATCTTTACCATACTGCATCACTTTGAATGAATATTTTTGGATAATATATTTTTAAATACACTAGCTGAAACTGAGCTTGTTAAGAAGCACCACTATTCAAATGGCATCTGCTTCAATAAATCTTTATCACGAGCACGAACACTTGGTACGATCTTTACCATACTGCATCACTTTGAATGAATATTTTTGGATAATATATTTTTAAATATACTAGCTGAAACTGAGCTTGTTAAGAAGCACCACTATTCAAATGGCATCTGCTTCAATAAATCTTTATCACGAGCACGAACACTTGGTACGATCTTTATCATATTGCAGAATCAACTGACAACGTGATAAATATAGTTGAGTTCATTTCAATCCTTGGTACGTTAAACTTACACTTAAAATGTATATGCAAATACTGAATTTTATAATTATTCAGAAATCGTGAGATGCGGTCTGGTATGATGTAGGTTTCAGAAAAACATTTTCTGAAACCTACATCACACTACCACATCTCACGATTTCTGAATAATTGTCGGTTAACTGTCACTAATCACCACACATTGAATTTTATATTTTTTAAATGTATTAGCAGGAGCTAATGCTGTTAAGAAAGAACGTAAATTACTTCAAAGAGCTGTTTTCATGAATCATTACAATATTGCAGAATCAAATTGACAACATGATAAATAGAGTCCAGATTTGTATGCGATTGTATATTACTTTTTCAGATATTTACGACCATGGTGATCAGATATTTATCTATGGAGTATAATGGTTAAGACTGAATTGCATATTTGAACAATAACGTAAATTTGAAACAGTTTTGTTTACTTTAAAAAGATACAAATAAATTGGGAAAATAAGAACGTAAGAGAAAAAGTAAGAGCCTAAAATTTGATTCAAAATCAGTTAATTTTCAAGGAAAAAAGATAAACAAACTAACATACTAAAATTCTCTTGAAATAATTGGCATTAAATTCATTTCCAAAACTTCTTGGTGTATTTTTTTGCCATTCCTGAATAATTACTTTTCCTGAAGTTGTCAGGTAGTGGAAGGAAATAGGGGCCTCATTTGAAACACAAAAATAATGTCTCAATATTTTTCCATATTTTCAACCGAAAGTAGGAACTTCCAACTTCTTCTAAAATAGAAGGTTGGATTTTTTTCTTTCGATGCAAAGCAAAATAGTAAAATCCCCAGCCGGGCAGGAATTATAAGAAAAATTAAAAAAAAAACATTCTTGACAAAAATACTATATGACTGAATTGGGGGAAATGAATGAAATCATAAATAGAAAAAATAACGTTCTTATACAACTATCAAGTTATTGTAAGTGCCTACAAGTATGCTCCAATCACTTCTGATAACGATGAAAAACCTTTTTCAAGGTAGAACTATTTATTGAGTGATAAATGCTGCGGTTTTACAGAAATCAACCTTGAAATGTATCTCATTGTCAATTTTAATTCAAATCATGATCATAATTTAGCTTAATTATTTATTTTGTGTAATATTTTAACGAGGATAGGTAATACAGTCCGTCCTTAGATTGGTAATGGAAAAAATAACTGTTTATAGTTGACCCGTTATAATTGCTTAGTGAATTTTCATATATTTTTATTTTTATAATATAGAAAACCAAGACCAAGACTCGAGGGCTTAAATTCCTGGGTAGACTCGTACCCCATCCCTAAAAGGTCCGGGACTTGGTCGGCTCACGTGTCCTGCATAAATCTCTTGGTCTTGTTCACAAACCCCAAGATTTTGGACCGTTTTATCTTGGGGAGTGATTTGGTAATGTCCGCTCCTTCAGAGATTTCAAATCTGGACCTAGCGTACCTATCACACTCTGTGAGGTAGTGCCTTGCCGTTTCTTCTTTTATTTTGCAGAAGCGGAAAAAGGGATCTGGTATGATACTCATTACGAAGAGGTGTCTTCTCAGTGGGCAGTGGCCCGTCAGAATACCTATCAGCCGCCTAATTCCCTTCCTTGATAGAGAATAGCCATTTCGATTCTGCTGGTTTGATCACCTTAACAAACTCCTTCGATTGCCTGTGTCTGGGGGTTAAATTCCACTCCCTAAGGATTTCATGCTCCAGTTATTAATACTCTCTTTCGCTGTGCTCATAGAGTGAAGTAATACTGGTTGTGGCACAACAAACGCTATATTAGAACCTTCTTTGGCTAGGCCATCCGCCTTTTCATTGCCATGGTGTCCTTTATGTGCTGGTATCCAAATAAGGGTTACCTTGTTCTCAAACCTGGAAGAGATCCTATTGATAAGATCTACAGTTTCCTCCACCCAAATCCGGTTAGGGCTGCATCAAGAACTTAGCAGGCAATGGGGTATGGTATAGTAGAAAAGGATACTAGGAAGTGGGATTTGTATTCCCCAGGCACTGCAGCCTTCTGGCTTTTGTGCCTTCCTAGCTCCTTAGTTCAGTCAATAGACTCAATCCTTCTTTGAAGTATCAGGTCATTGACTGTTGCTGCTGCAATTTAATCCCCTAAGTTTTTTCCATACGTTACGTTGAACCTCCATTGAGCAGTTGCTTCGCATTCGAAGATGATATGAGTAGCTGTTTCCTCCTCCTCATTACATAATCTGCAAATGGGATCATCGCTGTAAATACCCATGTCGTGCAGACGTTTTCTCAGATACCAGTGACCGGTTAGTAGTCCTACCACTCCTCTGAGTTTGGCCCTCTCCAATTGCAGCAGTGTTTTTGCCAATTTGGTGAGGGTTGTTTCAGCATAAGTTTACTATGTCTAGCACTGCTAGAGTTTATCCACTTCTCCTTTTGTTTGTTTGGATCCATTCTGTGGAGGATTCTATATTTGTTTTTGTTGGCAGTGGGGACAACAAAATTACCCTTGTCTAGGAACCAGGGTAAAGGGGCAATGAGGGACCTGATAAATTGGCCGTGGAAGGTTCGATGAGGACACCTAACGGCCCTGATCTTTTGCAGCATACCAAACACACCAAAACTGTAGGTCCTTCAAACAATGGGTTAAAAATAGGTCCTTGGTTCAGTGAGAATTTAGTCCAGGATAGGCATGCTAAAAAGTTCATTGAAGAACTATTGCAGAAACTAACGACAGAACTACTAAACCTAGGATGTGTTAAAACTAGAATGATAGTTGGCCTGCTGACTCCGAAGATGTATAGACTTGCAGAGGTGCAGAAACAAGCCTGTGCAGATATTGCCAGGAAAGAGAAGAAATAGCGGGACATGTGCTCTGTTGGTATGAAGGCCTATGTAGGCATTCCTAATCCTGGGAAAGGGAAAGCCTGAAAGATAATAAAGCTTTGGGATTTGATTGTGTACTAGGGCACTTAGGGCCAATTAGCCTAGAAAAGTTTGATGAGCACACCTATCTGCCCTGAACGCTTTTATGGCATGCTGAATTGCCAAAAATGTAGATCCTTCAGCTAATGGATTAGAAATAAGAAAATACAAACAGGCCTGTGCAGATATTGCCAGAAAGAATAACAAACAGCGGAACACGTTCTCAGTTGGTGTGAAGGCCTATGCAGGCTGAGATTCCTAATTTTGGAGAGGAAAAACCTAAAGAATACACACAGAAGCCCATAAAAAAGTTTTCTTTCTGAAAAAAAAAAAAAAAAAAAATCTAATGGATATTGCACATTAGACCAATATCGGTTGTGGTGCACATGGTTGTAAAGAGATTGAATACTTTTAACCTTAACTGATTTTGCATTTGTGTCAATCTTTTATCATTAGACAGTTAAATTAAAGGTTAATCATGTAGCATACCACAAGGAAAAATCTCACTCATTTAATCATTAATTATGTCTTTTATTCAGCTGTTGTGTGTGCTGTAATTGAAACTTGACAAAGCATTGTGCTTACATTCTAAAAAAGCTGAGTCTGATTAATATTGAAATATTTACAGAATTAACCGATGACTGCTATTCTGTGGGAAGGGCGCCGACGTGCGATGTGATATTGAACAAAGGAAACATCGGGGATAATTATTTTTCCCAGATTAGCAAAGTACACTTCAAGCTGTACCGGGGCGACTTGGGCGAACATACGGGCCTGATCTACCTTGAAGACGTCAGCTCAAATGGGACTTTCATCAATGACAAGAAAGTTGGAAAGAATAAAAAAATCATTCTAACATCTGCTGATGAAATTTCACTCGCTCATCCAAAAAATAAGGGTAATGCTTTTACAATCAGGTTGATTTAAGTAAATTTCAATTTTTTTTAAAAATTTATTATAGTGTACTTCTTCGTAAATATGTCAATCGATAAAGATAGATGGCTGCCTACAACAATAGGAAATAATTTTATTGTACTAAAACATCTCGGGACTGGTGGGTTTGGTGACGTAAAACTAGTAATGAACAAGGTAATAATCTAATAAATAATGAATTTATTATATACTTATATTTTTTTATTGTTTACTTTTCAGAAAAGTTTTCAACACTGTGCAATAAAGAAACTACCAAAAGAGCTTGACGATAATACTAAAATTTTCAACGAAATCAACATCCTAAAGAGGATAAATCATGTAAATTAAAATGCCCAAGATTGTATAAATAACGAAAATAGAAAAACCAACCGATTTTTTTTTCCAGCCTTGCGTTGTCAGGCTTGAAGACGTGGTCGAAACACAAGAATCCGTCTGCATATTTTTAGAGTACATGCCAAACGGGAATCTTTTGAAGAAGATCGTCTCCAAAAAGAAACTTTCAGAAACACAGACCAAAGTGATATTTTACCAGTTGATGCTTGCCGTCGAGTACCTACACGAGGAGGGAATCACACATAGAGATTTAAAGGTAAAACCTCAAAACAAAAAAAAGAGGTAAAAGTTATTTTTCATGAAGACTCTGGATCATATTCGTGAGTGAAAAAATGGTCGATACTTCTACCACTGAAATTTTTTTTTATTTATCTAATTAGACAAAGATAATATTTATAGAATATGCAATAGATTATATGTATTTATAGGATAATAATGTATAAGATAAATTTAATTTTGATTTTTTAATTAACCAGGGAGCAGGTAAACATGAAAATTATGTTAATTCCTTTTCTATCCTTATTGTTTGAATGATTATTTGTTTTACACAAATAGAAATTAAGATAAATCTAAACCGTACTGAAACGTTTCTGTACAAATATTAATCCATTTATGTTTTAGTGGTCTAATTGATCAAATTACTTATTTCAATTAATTATTTTTTTATGTAAGGTCTTGGTTGAGATGAAAAAATGATTTCTGTACAAATTTTACCAAAAGCCTGAGTTTTCTTGCAACAAAAAATGAATAGAGAAATATTAAATAATTTAAGTCTACTAATACTTCAAACACAACCTAAGACAAAACGGCATCAGTTGATGACTAGTACAAATGGATCATGTCAGCTCTGATATGATATAATGATGATTCGTTGACCACATTAGCTTACTTCTTGTTCCATAATTTGCTCAGAGTATTTTTTCATTTTATTTGTACATTTTCAAATAGTAACTTTACCAAACTTTATGTGTGGTGATTAGTGACTGTTAGTTGATAATTATTCAGAAATCGTGAGATGCGATCTGGTGTGATGTAGGTTTCAGAAAAACATTTTCTTTATCGTGTCAATGTTTTGATCTTTATTGAGATCATCTTCAGGGCCTGGGATTTACAAATATAGTTTAAATTTAACAAATAAATGTAGGATGTGGAAAAAAGTGAATTCATACAATGCAAAAAAATATATTTTTTGTATTCAATCAAAGTATTTCTACTCACTCAAAGTGTTTGTTTTTTGCATAAGTGTGCCATTCTTGCGTGTCGCGTGCTGAGAGTGCCAGTGAGATATAACTTTGAGTGAGTAGAAATACTTTGATTGAATATAAAATGCATATTTTTTTGCAATGTATAAATTCATTTTTTCCACATCCTACATGTTTTTGTTAAATTTAAACAATGTTTTTCAATAAAGATCGAAATGTTGGCACAATAAAGAAAATGTTTTTCTGAAACCTACATCACACCAGACCGCATCTCATGATTTCTGAATAATTAATTTTATTTATATTATTAATCTACAACTAGATCAATTTAAGCAATAAGCAGATAGGTTCCATGAAAAAAAAAAAATGTAAGTGAATTTGAGCCCACTTATTAATGATCAAAATTAGGTAGTCTACGTGACAAGCCAGCAATGCTTCAACCTCCTAGGGGTACGAAGGTCATGGATTATGGAGTTGGAATTGAAGATACAAAGAAGCCCCTCTCTAGCGATCACCTCTCTTAACGGACAATCTTTGCATCCCCTGGCAAAAAAGGATTTCTGTGCATATTAAATCTCCCTATACTGGTTGCAGATATATAGAACTAGACTAGAAATTCTAGAACATTACATAAACAGTAAAAATATTTGTTACGATGATTTATTAAAAAAAAATTAAAACCAAAAGTTTTTGGAAGGTATGCTAGATATGGTGTAATATTTTACTGAAAAGTGATAAAAACTGTTTTGTTTAAATTTTGTGTTTTGGCACAGCTGATAGGAAGATCTGTGTGCTTTCCTAAGAGATGGTTTGATAAACTTGAACATTTTTTGGGAATTACATAGGTACATTTTTGAAAATTTCTCTTTCAAGCATTTGTCGGCTTTTTTTATATTCATTCTAGAAATCAATTTGTCTTTTTATTTTCTGTTTCTTCCTCAAAAGTTTCTACTTTGCGGAGGGGCCAGAAATTCTCACTGCTTACCACTAGCAAGTTGACTCTGAGTGGTAGAAATTACGATTGCCTCACTATTTATTTGGACTGTTATTGATAAAATGCGCAAATCTTACTCCCAAATCTCAACAGTATTTCGTGTGATTTATATGAAATCACATGAATTGAAATTAAAAGAGCTATTTTGGATGTTTGAGTATTAGAAATATAAGTTTGAAAAAAATAAATGACCATGGTGAACAAATAAGAAATGCATCAAAAATGGCATCATGAAATGTCTTATTTAAATATTTTAAAAAACACTAAGATCGCTTTGTTATTTTTTTTTTTTTATATCGAAAATAATATTAATCCATACATATTTAGCGGTCATAATTGACCATATTAGTTATTTTTTGGTTAAGATAAAAAAGTTGATGTCGTGAGCGGGAATCAAACTCACGACCTTTGAGCTCAACCAAGACCTTACATAAAAAATATAATTAATTTAAATTTAAGACGTAGCCCTAACAACTTGAGCCATCAGGCTTCGATCCACTCAGACACCAACTTTGAGACTTCCTCGAAGTCACTTACCTTGAATATTTATCTTGATTAAAAAAAAAAAAAAAAAAAAAAAAAAAAAAAAAAAATCAATTTTAAACCCCCCCGAACGGGCACCCAGGAATTGGAAGATCTAAATCGAGAGTATGGTCGTGTAGAGCAATTTTCACTGGAGTTAATGAATCCAGTTAAAACTTTTTTTTATCTGTTCTGTACATTTCCGTCTGGAGCTAGAAGAGCTGTCTAAAGTATTTTTGTTTTGTTTTGATTATTTGGTCTTTTACTTGTATTGTATTTGTAGTTCAATTCAATTCTGTCAATTTTAGTCTTTTCTCAAAGCATAATGTTATTCAATAAATAAAACAAAATTTATATACCAAGGCAAGTTATAAATCTGAAATTTAATAGTTAAAGTAATACTGTTTAACTTTGTTTTCTCTTAAATAACTCACCGAATTTCAAAGATTCCTGGCCACCCAAGGCAAAATTGTCTGAAAGTTCCATTATTCTTGAAATATCACTCGCTTTCTATTTTGAAATCTGAACTTTGTCCAGATTATTACCAAAGTAACAAAACTTTTCTCGGTTTATTATTTTTACAGCCAATCAACACGAGAGTCTATATGTAACAGTTCTGCTGTTGTTTTAAAACTGAAAGCTATCTTAATGTAATTGTTTCTCAGCGCTTTAGATTGCAATAGTGATACCTTCAAGGTCTAGATAAGCAAGATCAACAATTACTTTTTAACATTTCTGATCTATCAAAGGCAAGCTTAATAGTTCTTTCAATTCAACAGCTATTAATGCTGTATGTTTCTTCAATATCCTAGAACGTCCCTTTAAAACAAAAACAAAAAAAATTTCTACTAGTATTGTAAGGTTAGATGTAGAAGTAGGAAATCTTGTTGAGTGAATGATGATGATACAGTGGGAATAACCACTAGTGTATATGACGAAAATGAGTGGATCATGAATGCTCCCTTGAGAGCTTTTTTAATTTTAATTCTGTTCTCTGGCAGAAAGTAAATATATTGACCAGAGGAAACCAAGCTGAATAAAGAAGAAAAACTAAAGGCTTCACCAACTTTGCTTGTCAAAATATGAGGTGCGCCTGATTTAGTGTTAATTTATGGGACTGGTCCCAAGTAATAGGTTATAGCCTCAACATCCAAAATTCATCATTTTTATCAATTTTTGGACATTAGTATATTAATAATTTCACTTTTCAATAATTAATGATTTTCGCCATCTTCAGTAAAGGTTTTATGTAGGTGCTTCACCCTGCTTACATCTTTAACCCAGTACAACCGAAGATTTGCTAAATAGTCAATTTTTTCAATTTTTCGGCAATAATTTTGCTTGGTTTTCGGCATGTTCAATAGGAGTTTTATGTTGGTGTTTCACCCTGCTTATAACCCTAACACACTGCAGCCTAAGATTTTCTAAATCAATATTTTTATTGATTTTCAGACAATAGTCTATCATTGATTTTTGCAATCAATGGTTTTTGTCATATTTGAAGGGGTTTTGTGTCTATGCCTCTACCTGCTTACATCCCTGACTCACAATCAAAAATCATCGTCTTACTTTGTGCATGCAATTTTCAAAACACATTGATTTTATTTTTCTAAATAATATTTTATATGAACACATTTATTATTATTTATTAATAATTTATTGCTAAGACTGCTAGAATAAATGACAATTGATAATATTTCAGCCTGAAAATATTCTGTTATCTTCTTGCGTCTCTCTCTGTACCGAATCTGAACCGATTTCACTGATCAAAGTGACAGATTTTGGATTATCAAAGGTCATCAATTCCCAGACGAAAATGAAAACGGCATGTGGGACTTTGCAATACGCTGCGCCCGAGGTCGTTTTTGCCAAATACATCGGGCCTTATAGCAAGAAAGTCGATATCTGGAGCCTCGGAGTTATTCTTTATGTCTGGTGAGTTACAGATTAATTTTAATGCAACATGAAACTAATGTTTCCAACCTTTTAGTTTAACTGGTATGCTGCTGTTCGATGAGGAAGATATAAGGGGATTATACGACCCGTTGCAAGTAAGTCGCAAAATCAACGAAAACCTGCACAATTCTCTATGCGCCAAGGATATCATCTCTAAAATGATCAAAGTGAAAGCTAGCCTAAGGATCAACACTCCTGAAATTTTCAACCACCCCTGGTTGCAGGTCTGTTGAATTTATTTACTTTTTTTTTAATATTCATTTTCAAATTTGTCTTTTTAGGATAGACAGATGATTGAGAAAGTAAATTCAGTCTTAAATGTCCAGAGAGTAAAAGGTAACAATGTTAAAAAAAGAGAGACCGATTTTGATTTGTTTCTAACAACAAAGAAAGAAAAAGTTACCAGTTCTTAAACAAAGCTGTGATATGTTTTTTTAAAAAAAATTAACTACTTTATAGAAGGATTAGGTATTTAACTTTACAAATACATTACATTAAAAAAAGTTCCTTTAAACGTATTATGTTAGTGTTAAATTATCTTTGTCTCTTTCTGAAAGTGTCACTGTGATTTATTATCGGCTAGTTATATTTTTATGGACTTGGCATTTCTGTTCATTTTTTACCTGCATGTGTATTTTTGTATGTTTTGTTAATAAGTCGGATATCTCTGATTTGCTCAGTTAAATTAAGCTAATAAACTTTTATACTTGTATAACTATTTAGTATCAAAGATTTGTAATGTTACGTAGCCTTGTTACTTATTATATTATACTTTAATTATAACAAATTAAATTTTTTTATATATTGCATTTATTATCTACAATACTTTTCCAGTTTGTAAAAATAAAATTATATATTTAATATTAAAACCTTTTTTTTCCTCTCTTATGGAACAACGACCATAGTGAAAAAGTTAATTCTATGTTAAATTGTTTAAATATTTTGATTTAATAATTTATTTATTTGTTCCATTCTGCATTTCTTTTTTTGTGGATTAAAATAAGTATCTATACCATGTATAACAAAGGTTCAAATAAAACCTGTGATTTTTGTATTTTATTATTTAATCTTTGAAATTCCCTTATTATTTTGAAAATAAAAAGCAAACATGGATGGTGAAAACTTCATCATTTCTATGTAAACACTGATGTAAAAGCTCTCCTTTTCATCCAGAAGTTTATTAATTTTATGATCAGAAAAATGCTTTCACTCCAGATCAACAATTCAGGGAAACAGAGAAAACTAAAACAAAAGGTTGTATTTTATCTATTACATCATACATCATCAATCGTCAAAATTTGCCTCGATTCCGGGCGTCATTGGGGCGATAAAATAGTAATCATTATCTAAGCTAAAGCCAGACACTTCTCCAAAGCTCGCTCGACCATTCATAGCATTCAAAACCCTGCACACTGACTAGTGACTAACTACAAACTCTAAACTGAAACTGATTCTTGACCAACGAACCAGTATCAACTCAACTCAACTAACTACTGACTGATACGGACTAGTACAGCCTTCCTGTAAGGTATGAATTAAGATATGTAATCTTTACATAGTACTTTACATTAATTTATATAATTAGCTATACAAAAAAATAGTCTTCTACATACATACAGGGTGAGTAATTTTTTGACCATTGGAAAATCAACGTGGGTGCGTTTAAATCTGACTCAAGGCCTATTTCTTTTGGTTTTAACATTAAGAAAAGGAAGTGAGTCAATTTTCAGTGCACCGTAGGAAAATCAACGTTGGTGCGTCTAATTATGACTCGGCACATTTTATTTTGTCTTGTACCAAAAAATAGGCGAGTCACTTTTCAACGCACCATTCGTTACAAATTAGTTTTAGTAGGTTGGAAGGAAAATAAACAAAACCAATATTATTAAAACATTATTCAAACACAATATAAAAATTTTAAAAAAATTCTTCACAAATTAATTTGATTAAGGTTTAAGAGTATTTTTTTCTGGTAAATTAACAAAATTAAATAAATGTAACAATCTCCTTTGTTAGCAAAGCAATGTTCAAAATCATCATAATAATTGTTCGATCCAACCTCCATTTGCTGCAACACAGTAGCCTAGTCTATCGTAAAATGATGATCGGACAAAAAAACTTAAACCTTAATCAAATTATTTTGTGAAGAATTTTTTTTTTTATAATGTGTTTGAATAATGTTTTAATAATATTGGTTTTGTTTATTTTCCTTCCAACCTACTAAAACTAATTTGTAATGAATGGTGCGTTGAAAAGTGACTCGCCTATTTTTTGGTACGAGACAAAATAAAATGTGCCGAGTCATAATTAGACGCACCAACGTTGATTTTCCTATGGTGCACCGAAAATTGACTCACTTACTTTTATTAACGTATTAATCAAAGGAAATAATCCTCGAGTCAGATTTAAATACACCCACGTTTATTTTCCAATGGTGCGTCAAAAAATGACTTACCCTGTATATCTGTGAATACAGGCAATGGTTTTTGGCATGTTCAGTAGGAGTTATGTGTTGGTACCTCACACTGCTTTCTTTTTTTTTTTTTTGCGAGGGTATTTCAACTATTAGGTTATATGAATCCTCGGGGTGCCGGTGTTTTTGACATGTTCAAATGCAGGGCCACTGGATTCAACCCGGCGCTTTTACATTACAGCACTGTGTTAATGTCTAAACCATAACGACCACTGATGCCCCTGTATTTAAAATCTTTACACAGTTGATTATTAATTTGTTTTACAACAAATTAGATACCCAAAAAGTAGTCTTCTACCCGCATATATTTGTATATAGGCAATTTTCATAGTTATACTTCAACTATAAGCCAAGGGAGAACACAAAAATGTTCTTTTGTCCTGTTTTTTGTCTTTTAATTAAATGCAATCAACCTCTAGGGCAGCTCTGAGAACTGACAGGAGATCCCTCAACAACGCAAAAACACCTCCCGGTACTCCCCTTTATTTCAGAAATGTCTAACTTCTACTTCTACGCAGATCTTCTGAGAGAGTCGCTGCTAACATCCACAGCCTTACAAATCAGGGGTCCCTGTGGTGACCCAAGAATTCAGAGTGGTATAAGCAACTGTCCTCCAGATGCCCAATCCATCCCATTCATTAATCTTATGGCCAAAGTTCAACGAAACAAGCTACACAAACATTTGGCAGCATGCAAAGGCTGGTAAACCTATCAGGCAGACACATTGATCAGAGGAGGATATGTAAGACGTTGTAGGCCCCCTATTCTTAGGACAACAAACACAGAATCCTTCATGACAGAATGGATCCAAAAAAGACAAAAGGGGATATGGATAACCTCTAGAGGTGTTAGGCACAGTAAGATTATGTTAAAACAACCCTCACCAAGATTGGCAAACTCACTGCTACAGTTAGAGAGGACTAAACTCGACTGCTAGGACTACATACTGGCATCTGAGAAAACAGCTACACTACATGGTATATTCAATGATGATGCCCTTTATAGGTTATGCAATGAGGAGGTAGAAACTGCTACCTATGTTTTAATGCTAAACAACTGCTCAATGGAGACATAATCTGGGATACAAAGAAAACCCAGAGAAAGGAATTGTAGCAACTACAGCCAATGACCTCCTTAGTTAAAGGATCGGTTGATTGGACCAAACTAAGGACTAGGAAAGTACAATAAGCTAGAAGGCTGCAGTACTTGTGGGAACAAAAAACCCCAACTTCCTAATATCCATATTCATCATTACCATCATTGAAATCTACGACAGTTGACATAGGTTGTGCTTTCATCTGGGTGGCCCTGTTTTACATATTCTTTGAACACATGCTTCATAGCTATCTTCTTTTATTCACTATTAAAGTTGGCGTGATAACCTGCTGAAGTGGCCACTTCAGCCTTAGCCTGGCATGAAATTTTCCTTTAAAATTGTGCAGCCTAAATAAGCCTAATAATTAATAATTAACCTAGATTGATTATACATTCATTTTATTTGTACAAAATACAAAATTATAACAGTTAATTTAGTTTAAACTATTAACCCGTTTTCAAGTATATCGATCATACAGAAATCGCCATTTTTTAATGTGTCACTTTTTGCCACTTGAATTTTCCTTGAGATATGAGAAGGATCTGGTCTACTAATCATTAACCTTGTATTCGGCACGTATAACCAATATTTACCAAGGAATGGTCTCAATTCCTCAGTCGCTTCTTTATCATTAAAATGTCGTATGGCAAGATTGATAAATATAATTATTGCGTTGAACTCAGCTGCAAGAAATTTGGCGACACAGGCAATATGGTTCAACAGCGGCAGACCTGGAATTTCATGATTTTTTTTTACCAAATAATTCTATTCTTATAAATAAACTATTATTTTAATTTAAAAAACATACCCTCGTTATTTCCTAAAAAAGGAAAGCTAACAACAGAAATTGAATCAACTATAATCAGTCTAATACTGTTTCTTTTTGATTCAGAATATTTAATTTTCAAATTGTGCAGAGCTGAAATTAACTCGTGTATATCCATTATTTTTTGTAAAAATATTTTTTTAATAATCCCTTCCAGTTTCTACAATTAAAATTTTTTAAAAAAATTTATGAGATTTATTAAGCCAATTTTTACCTCATCCTCTTTTAATTTTGCCTTCAGCAGAGAAGAGAAATGTTCTGGGCGAAAGTCATTTTTTGTGTCGATGTATACAGCATCGATGTCGTCCTTCAGCGACAAATTCACCAATATGTTTAAAGCAAGTTGAGTCTTCCCCGACCCGGACAGTCCGGACAGTTCGAGAATTGAGCCGGGTCTCAAGCCGCCTTTTGTCAGGCTGTCCAATTCTTCGATTCCCGTCTTGCACAGACCTCTATCCTCAAAATGCAGCAGATCAAAACCACTTTTGACATCACCGGAATAAGCTTCAAGCAATTGTTGCTTAACTGAAATAATATCCTTAAAAAAAAAAAAAAATCCTTGCTAATAATAA
This sequence comes from Cimex lectularius, assembly GCF_000648675.2. NCBI lineage: Eukaryota > Metazoa > Arthropoda > Insecta > Hemiptera > Cimicidae > Cimex > Cimex lectularius. The sequence continues at coordinate 1,266,627 of NW_019392687.1, forward strand.
TATTTCAGTAATAAAAATATTAAAAATGACAAGTTTTTCTAGTTACTTTACATCCTAATAAATTATCCTATACAAAAATCAATTTTCATTTTGATTGTTTAAAAATTCATCAATCATTACTAATGATTCTGCATCTCATATCTTAACTTTTGAGTTAAAAAGTACAAACCTCCACAGGCAAAGAGGCATAAACGGACAACGTATCAGAGTCAATTTGTAAGAATTCATTAACGGTGAACACGTTGTTCTGGTTGAGCTTTAAAATACTCTCAGTCGAGATGAAATGACAAAGTCTTGGCATTTCTGATGGTTGGTAATTTTTTCCTGTGAAGTGTCAGCACTGACTTCATTTCAAGCCAGGTGTCCTTTGGTTAGAAAGAAGTCCTCATATTCGTCTAAAAATAATAATGATAACCTTATAAAAACTTTATTTAAGGTGATGAATTTTAATTATTGCTGGTTGTTGTGAGAATTCAGTCAGAACTTCCAGTTTTTACTCAATACGTTTCAAAAGTTTTACTTCCTTTTTCAAAGAAACTCAAATTTTCATGTTTCTTTAGCATTTTAAGTTTAAAAAAAACTGTAGTTTTATTTGCATTAGAAATATTCATTTATAATTGTTTCCTTTTTATAAAAGTCTTGTACAGTATAACAGTTATTAATTTGGGACTCCTTGAGGCTTTGAGGCTTCATTGAATAAATGCTCTAGTTTACGAGGTAGTGCCACTAGCTTACAAGCAGTTTTATTTCTCAACGTACATGCAGGGGAGGACTGTTGTTGAGCTGGTTGTCTTGAAGCCGGTGGATTGCTGGATGCACTCTTCTGCTGATGAACTCCTCAGGAATAGTTAACCTTTGAGCTCAGACTTTGGACAGGTTAGATGACTTCTGAATCTGCCTTACCTCTGGGTCATATTCTCTCACTGACTGCCTCTGGTGGTCCAGCCAGGTGATGACTCAGTTTATGGCACTTGGAAGGCATGGACCTCATTGACTTTCTGCTGATGAGGCATATGTGACTTGGGCTGGTGGTAAATCCTTGGTCCTTATTGATGAAGCTGTGGATGTAACTTGGTTAGTGGTGGATCCCTAGTGCTGAAGAGGCTGCATATGTGACCTGGGATGATGGTAAATCTCTGGTCTTTGCTGACAAGGCTGTGTATGCGACCTAGGATGATGGTAGATTTCTGGTTCTTGTTGGTGAAGTTGTGTATGTGATCAGGGATGGTGTGGATCTCTTTTGAAGCAACTGAAGGATTAGGATTAAAAGTATAAGACTTCTATCAGATCGGCAAAGGTTCTAAAGACTGTGTAGGTAGATGGGACATCTGTGGTTTAAAAGATATAGAGTCCAAATTCCTGAGTTTCTCCCATATCTAGAGAGTAGTTTGGTGTAATCTGATCATTGTCAAATGTGAAATAACCTGATGGATAAGAGCAGAGGATCCAGTACAAGATACCTGGAAGGACACAATTTAATTAGTACAAGAGACTGTTGCCAAATGCTTATGCCACATGAAGGAAAGTATTTTAATATTCTTTTCACTTGAGGTAGATGTTAACTTGTTCCCGATAAAGCTGTAACTATTGCTGTTTACAACGGAAACACTTGATTGTGGAATGGTGAGAGCAAAAGCCAAACTGATGATCTGGGAGTAGGTTAGAGGAGTTTAATTTTGTTTAATATTCTTTTAAAAAGAATCTTTTAAAATTACTATAGAGATGATGATAAGTAAACTAATTGGGCGAAAGAACAAGGCTATTTGAACTGATTTGCCAGGTTTTGGGAAGATAATGGTGTTGGAATATAATGAGAATAATGGAAGTAGTGCAAAATACAAAATTGTACAGGTATGTGAGGAATAAAATAGGCTTTTTTAGGAGTTAACATTTCTATTCCTCAACAAACATTTCGTTGATTTGATGACAATCAAAATTGAAAGTGGAGTGAATTAATTGGTTTTATATTGGCACCAGAAAGTCAAAATAGACATGCTGATCATTCTGTTTTTTTTCTTTCTGAAATATTACTTTAGCAATGATGGCTTATCTTATCTTACTTAGATAAGTTCTGGAATTGGCAACCGATGCATTTGTAAAATGCATTGAAGAGAAAATATGTTCGTAAAAAATATGATTCATTATATCTAATTAAGTTTATTTTATTTCTTCACCCTTGGTGAAAAACTGGATAAGTACAATTTTGGCAAAATAAGAACGTACATATTCTAGCATGTTTTTATGCCTGTGTATAATTGATAAAGTCTAGAAGGAAACTATTTCCATTTAAACACAATGTGCCTTTTTAGAGATATTGAGAAATTATGCCAATATTCAGATAATTTTACTTGTGTTTTGGTAAACTAGAACAATTAATAAACCTATTTACTGAAATAACTATATAGGAGTTGATGAAGTGTGAAAAAAAAAAAAGATTAAAAAATTGAATTTGTATCAAATGTCTAAGCTTTACTTTATTTCCTAGTATTTGGTGCAGAATTTGTATTTTAATGTCAATTTTACATCAATGTACTTCATAACCTAGAGAAATAAAAGCAAGGTGTGGAAATTAAATACTTTATGGATATATAAAAAAAAATAATAGGAAGATCAGTTAGATTGGGACTAAGGTCTACACCTTCATCCATGGTTTTTTAAACACTCGCTCCATCCAAGGCTCACAAGGCGAGGTCACATACATAGCTTTGTCAGTAAGGTCTCGAGGTCCATGCCATCCAAGGTTTGTACTTGGCTCATACCTGAGTTTCAGAGTGATATTCACTCAGTGGCTTCATAAACAAGGTCTCACCATCAGAGGCCTCACAAAATAGGTACACAGCCTTGTCTAGTTGGGGGTCTGCTAAGTCCTTGTCCATCGGTTCATAAATAGCTTCTCCTCCAAGGCTCACAGGCAAGAACTTGACAGCCGACATCCCAGACACAGCTTTGAAGCTAGGACCAGGAATCTACCACCATCCTAGGTCACATACTCAGCCTCGTCAGCAAGAACCAAGGATCCACCACCATCCCAGGTCATGTAAACAGCGTCATCAGCAAGGATTCAAGGTCCATGCCCTCCAAGGTTCGTAACCTGAGGCCGCTCCTGCCTGAACGAGGGTATAAAGACAGACTTGGACTGAAGACCATCAGTCAGAGATAAAACACAAAATTAAGAGTCAAGCGTCAGAATTTGAGTTCAGAAGTGACTTCAAGCTTACTTATTGACTGCAGTGGAATTTTGTGCTTGATCTTAAACTACTTTTCGCCCTCCGTAACTATATAATAATAATAAATATGCTTATCTGAAACAAAAAGCAATCGGTTTCTTCTTCTATCACCATGTTTGTCAAATTTAACCACATTGCAACCATACTGGATCGTGTCTCCAAGTATGCTTTCTGATGCAAAAAATGGTTTTTTGATCGAATTCTGCATATCGGTGAGCCTGTTGTCGACAAAAGGAATTGGAAAACTATATTCGTAACTTTTCTTCTGGTCTTTGAATAATGCCTCAGCAAGGACTTTGAGGTCCAACTGCAGTTTTCTCTCTGGAGTCAACGATAATCTGTATTTCATTGCCAGCCATCTTTTATGCATTGGTCTTAGAAAATCCGAAGCCGCTTGGCAGACTCTAGGAGCTTTGGGCCAAGAGTCGTCTAATACGATTTTAGGAAGGGACTTCGAAAGCCTCAGGAGATAATGGAATTTTGTCGTCTGGATGAACCTTTTGTTAAGGCCTGAAACTGGACTGTATCTTGTTATAAATCCTTCGATAAAATTTCTAATTATTTTCACTGCATGTCTTCTCCTGCTCGCCTTCCTCTGAGCGAGGTACCTCCTCGACCATTATGGCGGCCTCTTTCATTTTTTTGTATTTCTTATGCTGGATACAGCCTCGCCAATGGCTTTGGATTATAGTGGAATTTGAGTTACAGTACAGAACGTGAATCAGTGTCAGACAGATGGAACGTCGCATACCGTGACACCCATCACCTGAGTCGGAGGTTAAGTCTTATTAAGGAGTACATCAGCAGAAGAGAGTCTTCAGCGATCCACCACTTTCAGGACTTCCAAACCTCCCCTGCAAGAAGACTGTACACTGAGTAATAAAACTGATTATAAACCTTATACTGAAGCATTTATTCAATTTAGCCCTCCTTCCTGTAAAAGAGCCTAACTCTTTAGGAATATAGCCTCGGGCACAAGAAAAATCAGTGCTAAAATATACATTACAACGACAATTGACAAATCATAGTGTGCATAATTGGTAGTATATCATATTATGTACATAGCGATAAAAGTAGTAATTAAAAAATTAAGAGGCTAAGTTTTGTTAGCTTGTGATACAAACTTATATTCAGTTATTCGAAAGCCTTTAACTTTTAACTTTAAAGTGTAATTTTTGACTTCAATATACTAATATAATAAAAATTGATTATTTACTCATCGTTTAAAGATAATACAACTTTGAATTAAGGCTCACAGTGGCTTCTGTGACGTTCCGAGTTTAACCGTGTATAGTACCTCTCTAACTAGTAAGTACCAGTACTGACACCAGTCTTGTGACTGTTGTCTAGATTTGGTGAAACCTCTTCCCAGAAGCTAGAAGGTACCTTGTACGACAGATTTGTCATTTGAATGACCGTTCTTAAAATTATAAATCGACACGAGGCGAATTCGGGCCAGTTTTTCGTCTCGGAAATGTTTTTTCTGATTGGAAAACACATAATTTAAGGCTGGCTTTAACCGGTATATAATGTATACCCTCCTTTCTGGCTTTTACAAATACCTCGTACAAAAAGATGAATATTGTGTACTTATTCTTGGCCTCGACAATGCCGGAAAAACGGTAAGGTGTTATTTTCCACTTTTTAAAATTAACAAAACAAAATTTTCATTATTAAAAAAAAATGCCCTTAGACTTATCTCGAGGCTGCAAAAACAAAGATAACGAAAAATTACAAGGGCATGAACCCTAGCAAAATAACAACCACTGTCGGCTTGAATATTGGCAAAATAGACATTGGAGGGATTAGATTGAATTTCTGGGATCTGGGTGGACAGGAAGAACTCCAGTCACTCTGGGATAAGGTAAATATTCAATTTTTCAACCTCACTATAATTTTTATTAATTATACTCTTTATCCAAAGCGTTGGTTGAGATGAAAAAGCTAGTGTTACCAGCAGGATTCGAACCTACGATTCTAACCACTTGAGCTATCTGGTATTCGATCCTCTCGGACACTCCTCATCTCGACCTGCAACCTTTTGAATTTTCCCTCTTTTTGCCTTATTTTCAAAATAATTTATGCTATACCAGCATTGGGTGAAGACGGATGCTGGTTCAGCATGAGTTCATCGACCCGCAGACCAATACCCAGCATCAACTCCTATCATATTTGAATTATACCCGCTTCTTATCTCTGTATTGATTCCTTCGTTAGATTTCATCAGATTTAATTTGGTCTTTTTTGTTGTAGTACTACGCTGAATCCCATGCTATTATTTACATCGTAGACTCTAATGATAGAGAAAGAATTAATGAGTCCAGAGAAACATTTGGTAAGTATTTATTAATATTCTGTTTTTTTATTTTAATAAATAGATTTGACATAGCATGAATTATTGTGTTTTATATACTAGGTTGCATATAAAGAATGTTGTTCATTTTTATCTGCTGGCTGTTGTTATTGGTGGGCTTGAGTTGGTGCCTTACCCTGCTTATAACCTCGATCCACTAGGCTGAAATGCGCCTGCCGGATTAAAACTGAGGTTATCCAGGATTATCAGAAATGAGTAAACAATGACTTTTTTTGGTGTGGCAATGCTGTAGTTTTGTTGGGTCATTTTAATCTAAAGTTCCTTGCTGTTTGTCAGAGGCGTTGCGTCATTTTGCCATCTTCAGTTACAAAAAGGCATACGAGGTAGCTAAGGCCAAAATGACCTAACTCCAGGCGGTCCAGCCCCCTGACGATAAAAACACAAGAACTTGATAAAAAGTGGTAGTGTTGGTGGGCTGGATTGGCAGAGAAGCTCTCACATATCGATTGGTGGCCCTCAGAGGACCTAATACATAGAAGAAGGGTAATCCTCACCTGATTAAGGATAGACTATGCAAGGTTGACAACAGACCCTTACTTTTGGTCCAAAACCCCCATATGTGTTTGGCATGCGGAAAAAAGTTGCTTGATGTGTCCCATCTAATTGAAGAGTGGAATTCCTTGTCTCCATATAGGAATGCCACTTGATATAATTGTGCTTGAGCTTGGCAGCGAGTATTTGGGTGTCCTGTTCTGATTCTTGGAGGAAATAGGGTTGTATACAATACTAATATTTTGGCTCCCTGGCATGTGTTGAGTGAATGTATTTATTTGGGTGAATGTATTGTGTGAGAGGGCCGATGGTAGAATATTGTGTACACATTGATCCTCAATTAGTTTAGTTATAATAGATGTAGAATGTAATTTCAGGGTGTAGTATACTGCGCCCTTTAAGAGCTATTGTATCCCCGTGCTCTGCCTAAAGCACATCGTTGAGTCCTATTTCAAAAAGAAACTTGATTAACAGGCCCGGTTTCAGTGGTTGAAGCTCTTCTATGGTCACATTATACATCCCAAAACATTTCCTCCTGCGGGCTAGTGTAGCTCCGCAGTTAGTAAATATGTTGGTGTCTCTTCTGCCTCCTTGCAGAATCTGCATGTGCCATCTTGGATTATTCCAATTTTCTTTAAGTGTCCATTTAATCTGCAGTGTCCTGTTAGGAATCCTGTTAGGATTCGCAGTCTGTTCCTGCTTCCTTTGACACATTCTGTAATTTCTTTCCTACCAAAGTTGGTTAGAAGATTCTTGGGTTGTCTATGTCCAATGAGAGAATTCCAAAGTTCCCTCATTTTCTTCTTGTTCTTCTGTCTGAGATATTTGTTAATAGTGTGGATTCCTATGCCACAGAAGGGTTCGGGTCCTATCAGCGGTGTAGCAGCCCCTTTCCTTGCAAGGGTGTCCGCTTTTCTCGTTGCCTTCTACTCCCATGTGTCCTGGGACCCAGCAGAGGCTGACTTTATTCTGCATACTTAATATATTTAGTTTGGTTTTGCAGTTCAGCACCATCCTTGAACTAATGATATTTGAACTTAGTGCTTTGATGGCTGCTTAGCAATCTGACATGATAGCTATATTCTTGTTTTTGTACCCTTTGTTATAATAAGTGTAAAGGGTTATGTACAAGTATCTAGAACTCCACCACCCCAAATAAGAAAAATAAGGATGAAATCAATAAAAAAACCTCTCAAACATTTTATTTTATATCTAGTTTTATTTATTTAAGGAGGCATAATTTGTGCCATTGCGTGTATTTTATAATGAAAAACAATATAACTCCTACATTTTTAAAATAATTGGTAAAGCGAGTCGATTGTGAAGCTTATTCATGCAACGCCATTTTTCAGAGGAATACCCAACATATTTTGTTTGTACCTCTATTTTTGGTGTTTAACCCTTCCACACATGATTAAAATGTCTTAAGGAAGTTAAAATACACAGTCATGCTGTTTAAAAGATTAACCTAAGTTTGCCATGTCTCAAGAGTTCTCAGTATATTGCTGAGTCACTACCTGTACAACTATGTTAAAATTATATACAGCCTAAACCTACTATCGGGAGCCAGCAAGGCGATTTTCACCTTGACGCCTTCCTTCACACCAGTAAATACTTTCACAAACAGTAAACATATCATTCACTGTACTTAGTTAATTGATTTGATAGGCCTGTGTGTACTAGATATTCCCACGGACTTTTTATATAACACCAGCAATTATTACCATACTGCAAATATAACTGTAATTAACCTATACTACCTTGGTGTGTTTGTGGGTACTCGATATTTCATCACTAGCTTACATGCCCAAACATACTACAACATTCATGCTAATAAATACATTCATTCAAATTAAGGATATTACAAACTATGTATGAAAGGGATCCCTATATGCGACCATGTTTTTCTGCTTTAGTTAACATGTTAATTCCTCGCACTCTTAATATGCTTAACAGGGGGCCATGGTCTTCTTTTGTCAATTAGCCCAGGTGGCTTGTGTGGCCTATCGACAGGTGTGTCAAAAGGATTCTCACTTTCCTATTTTCTCCATGTTCCATGATTTGACCAACGGTTTTATTTTATGTAGTTTGTCATGGTGTTCCGGCAGTTCTGCCATTCGTTCATTTCATTAAATTTATATTTTATTTGATTTCAGAAAAAATGATCTCATGCGAAAACTTAATCGGGGTTCCGTTGCTCGTCCTCGCGAACAAACAAGACATTCCTGATTGCATGGGTGTACGTGAGGTGAAGCCTATATTTAAGAAAAATACCAATCTCATAGGGAGTAGGGAAATTATGGTAATGGCCGTTTCTGCACTTAATGGGTAAGTTGATTTAAAAATTAGAAAAAAAAAAAATTTTCAAACAATTTTCTTGTGTAAAATTTCAGGGAAGGAGTGAATGAAGGCATTACATGGCTTGTCGATTGTATAAAAAGGAACGGCCATAAAAGACCTCCAAGAAATGAGAATGAAATGTGAAAATACTTTTTATATTGTACATTTTCACTTTTGGGAGAAAGGGAAAAAATAAAATCATTATATATATTTTTTTAATGTAAATAATTCTTTTTTAAATATATTTTTGTTGTGTATTTGTATATTCTCTTTTATCTATATACATTCCATACATGCATACAGTCCGCATTGTACAATAATATATTAATTTAATTAATTTTCTTTTTTTTTGGAATGTAACATTTCAAATAAGGTAAAAAAAAATTGATCTGCATTAAAAATAGTCTTCAAATTTTCATTAGAGCATAAATTTATGTACAAATATGTTCCAAGTACTATTGTATTTGCTTGCCTGCATTCAGTCAATCTTCTGTAGACTTTTAACATGAGGTTCGCTTAAATCTTTGTTGCGATAAATTAAAATGATATTTAACAGTATAAAATCTTGATGACTGATAATATTATTTAGAACCTCTTCTATCCAAGTTATGTACATCATATTGTAATCTACGTTATGGATGGAAATTATTCAAAAAGTCAATAACATTTAGAATTAAATGATACGTGCGAGACAAATTAAATATGGTGTTTGAACGAATTAACAGTGTAGGTTTTAAAACAAAGACTTGTTTATTCCTAGGTTGATCAGTGATCAAAAATGCATAAATCATGATTAAGTACTAAGCCGTTTTCTAAATTAAAAAAAATTAAAGTTAGTCAAAACAAAAAAATTATTTTTTTGATTTGCATTTGTGTAGAAAATGTAGTGTTAAAATTATAAATAATGCAAATTAGTCAAAACAAAAAAGCCTTGTTAAAATAAAACTAAAAAATTAAAAGTTTTTTAAATACTGAAAAAACAACTAAAATTTACACAAATCAAAAATTTTATCTTTGCATTATATTTGTAGGTTTTACACGTGTTTTAATTAGAAGTAGTGCAAATTAGTTGAAACTAAAAAAAAAAATTGATCTTTGCATTCGTGAAGGTAAAATTTAACATGTAGTGTTGTAATTATAAATAATGCAAATTAGTCAAAACTAAAAAAAAAGGTTTTCTCTGTAATTACTACACCGAAGATCTTTTTTGAAAACGGAAGCATCAGTATTACCTTGTCATTATCAGAATTTTTTTTTAAATATATCATATTTTATTACCATCCAAAGCACATTGTCCAGTATTATAACAACGAAAGCATTTTTCCGAAACTAGGCACAGCGAATATTTAAGTAGTCTTTACAAACATGTTATTTACATATTTTTCTAGAAACAATAATAGTAAGATATGTACACGTAATCTCACCAGATTATAATAATAATAATAATGAATCATCTCTAAAAATTTACATTTTAAACATTTCTCTTTCTTTCTTTCTTTAAACTCTGAATGCTTACATTTTCTTTAAAAGATATTTATCACATTAAAATAATGTGTATTTACACCACATTTTTAAACATCCAACCACAATTACAAGTTTGAAATAATAAAATAAAATACAAATATTTGATGTAATGATAAGATATAAAATTGGAAATAAGAAAGACTGATGTGAATATATAATAAAAATAATAATAACAACAATTAATATGGTTTGAAATTCTAAAAAATAAATATTTATATATTTAATTAATTTATAACTCAAAACAAACAATAACCGAATGTTTGAAGATTAGATTTTATATATACAACATTTTTACAAAGATAATGTTAATTTTTTTAAAATTTTTATTCTTATGTTGATGACAAATTATTTCAATGGGATCAAATGAAAATTAAAAATATTTGCAGAAATTTTCTATAAAATTTTAACTTTGTTCTGTAATCATAGTCTTTTCTTCATGAATTGTAACCCCTTTTTTCTTCTCTCTCTCTCACTCTCTCTCTAAATATATCAATTTAAATACTCAAATTTCTGAGCGGAGAATTTAACCAATTTCCAAGCGGCTCAATTCGTACAAATTAACGGCTAAAACCTTTGGTTTCAAATAATTTATATAATTCTAGTGGAAAAAATCAAGAGGATCCGCCCCGGCCTACTTGCATCTTGTGGTTTCATGTCATTGCCAACATTCCGCTGGAAAATTGTTGACTTCGGCTTGATCGGTGATCGTGGCCCCGTTGCAATTGTAAGATACTCTAATTCTCATCCTCAAAGCCACCTAGGTCACAGGTCAAATGTAAATTTTGTATCGCTAAATTTTTAAATAGTTTTTTTACCTTATTCGGAGTTGTCACTCGTAAGACTTGCGTGACGACGCCACCTTCAGTGATGACTGTCCCGGACGGAGGTAGAAGTTGTAACTGAAATGTCTAAAATAAAAAAAAATAAATAAATAAAAAATAAAAACAATTGATAATTTGAAAAGACTCTCCTCACCTTTGGCACAGCAGCTTGAAATACAAACTCGGTGAATGCTGCTGAAGTCGTGTTTAATGCTGAAACATTCACAACCGTCGTGTTCGGCGAGTCGGCGACTTTTTGAAGTGTGAAATCTATTTTCAACCCTCCCTTGTTATAAACGGTCGTTTCGACTGTCAAATAAATTTCATCAGAGTCATACAGATCGAATTTTAACGGTTTAAAATTAATACCTGGCGATTTATTTGGTATTCCAACAGCTAGTGAATCCGCTAGAAAATCAGGCGTGGAGTTCAACGCGTTCATTATATTATTGTTATTATTCTGTAGAGAAATGGTAGACTCGTTATTCATTTTGAGTCCGGACTTGTTTTCTGAGATTATGTCCATTCCTGAATCAAGCCCTCCTAAAAATAATTTGTAATATATAAGAATATAAATATATTTAACAAAAAACAAATAAAGTTACAAGGATTAAAAAAAAAAAACCTAAAAGGTCTAGAAGTTCCTGATTTGTATCTATGCTTGGTTTCGTAATAGGCTGGACGATGGTGTCTGATTCACCTCCCAGAAGAACCAGCAATGCATTCTACAAAAACGTAAAATAAAATGTTAAACAAATATGTTTGAATCGTGGCAAAATGAAAGTTTAAATTACCGAGTTTTGATTGTCTTGGGGCGACAACGACTCTTCTTCTTCGATTTCTTGAGAGTAATTTCCATTTTGAGTCGTCGCGTTTGACTTTTGCAGTTCGAGAGGCGGCATGCGTTCAAGAAGGCCACTCCTCAGATACGAGTACTTACCAAAAAGCTGGGTGTACTCAACGCCTCTCTGCTGCAACTCCATTTGAACGTGGGAACCAAAACTTTCAATCAACTCCCGGATTTTACTAAAACAAAACGAAAACCATTTAAGCGGAACATGATATTTCGATTTTTTGAAATAATGATTATTTTACTCACGAAGTGTCTGTATGATTGAATCGAGTGCTCAGCTTGGTCAACGATGTTAAAGCGTACTGCTTTGTTATTGCCGTATTCTGAGGTGATGTTAAAATTCTGTGGTATACAGATATTACTTCAGGTTCAGTTATCTTAAATAGAAAAATTAATAAAAAATTAAAGAGAAAACTTCACTATTTATCCCAATAAATATCTAATAAAGAGGTAAATAATAAATGACATGAATGAATATTAATGTGCAGATATATTTTAAAAAATTCATTGATATTTTTTTTTATTCGTTTCATTAGTTGTATTAATTTTTTTATGGAAAATATTGTTAATTATATTAATTTTTATTCGTATTGGCTTATTTTTTTATTTATTTAATTTTTTTTTTTGTTCAATTCGTGAGGAGCAGTCAAGAATGAGGTAGTATAGAAAAACACCTTTTACATTTTTTTGCCGATGTTTTGATCTTTATTCAGCTCATCTTCAGGGCCTGGGTGAATTACAAAACATATGTTGAAGTGGAAAATTAGAAGAAACCACAGTTTTTGTGAATCGCACAGTGAAGAATCGCGTGTCAACAACTTACATGTATTAAACCATTGGAATTTTTAAATGCATATAAAGTGCTTGTTCTGTGTTTATGTTAATTTATTGGAATGAATGTAATTTATCAGCGAAAAAAAAGGGAAGAAATTTAAGCCAGCCCTGAGGAATATCGAGTGCTCTGGGTGAATGATTGTGACCAGACTATGATGGGATAACAGAATCACAGGAATATATTGGGCTGGTGGAAAAATAAAGCCGGTTTTGAAAAGGCAGTCCAAACTATTTTTAATTTTTATAAAATATAGAAAATTTATTCGAAAATTTTCCATCACAAGCTATACATCCTTGCCAATGTGTAATAAGCGCTTTTATTCCGCTGACATAAAAATCTTTATTTTGACTTACAATAATTAAAAAAATTTATCCCTCAAGAAGTGATCAAAATGCATAAAAAAGTGGAAGTTTGTAGATGAGAGATCAGGTGCAGTAAGGTTTCAAATTTTAAGTCCTTAATATATTTCTTGGATTTCTTTTCAGGAACTAACCATCACTCATTTTGTTTTTATTGATTTACTGAACATGACTGATCACGAAGTTGATAAAAATAATTAAAAGGTACAAACTACTTGAGGTACAAACAATAGGATAGAATTTTAGAATAAATATACAGTCAAACATCCCAAAATCAGACACCGCTCGGGAATGGGATTTTGTCCAATTACTAGAAAGGTCCACTTGTAGAAAATATTAAGTACATTAAGTGAAAGTAAAAAATAAATTAAACTGAAACGAATGTACAGATACTAATTTTCTCCTTCTCAGGAATTTGTATGACTTTGACCACTTGGGGGAAAAAATATTAAAAAAATAGAATACAAAAAAAATAAACAGGAAAGACAAACATATGAAGAAAAAAAGATTCCACATTATATTCATTTTTTGCAATTTATAATAACACATGAATACATGAGCATATAGACCTAAACATCATAATTTCTGTCAATAACCTCTCTTTTCTCTTATATAAAATTTTATATTTGTCAATATAATTAAGCCCAATTAATATTCTAGAGCAATTTGTACCTTAATAATTGTAAACAGAATGAATGGCTTAAAAAGGTGTTTAAAAAAATCTGAATTTAGTCTAGGGCAAGTTTGTTTTCGGCAGGAATCAGGAGTGGAAAAATTTACACAGCTTATGACCTCGTCAGTCACGGTCTAACAGTACAAACTTGTTAGCCATGTTTTAAATGCAAAATTATTCGTTGCTCATTGCAAAACAAGAACGATAATAAACTTCACTAATTTTTTCAGCAAATAATAGTAAAATGTGAGAAAAAGTTTATACATACCTTGACGACTGAATCGGGCGATAGGAGTAAATCTCCGAATTCGCCGATACACCATGTCGCCACTTGTGCCAACGGCTGCCTGTTGGAATTGTCATTTTCCAAAGCGCCCCAGAGCTGACCAACCATGTAGCCCTGTTGAGCAGGATTGACCACCATCAACTGTATTACACATGCTACTACATCATCCCGCACATAATTTCCAGCCTTTAAAAAAAACAAAGAAAAAGAAATTAGCACATATTACTTTTTTAAAATCTGTTTTACATACAGCAACTAAGACACTTAAAAGTGTGTCTAAATGCCATTTAATAGTTGGCGCGTATTTTTCAGCAGCTAGGACTATTCTTGAAGAAGCCATTTCTTTAAATTCAGGGTCGGTCTTTTCTAAGAATGACAGAAGTTCTTTCATCATCATTTTAATGTTGCTGTGATCAACAAGGGCAAAACTCAACTCCAAGGCCCGTCTTCTTATTGAAACATCTGGATCCTAATTAAAAAGAATTTAAAAGATAGTCACAACTTATGAAAAGATAATATAAAGCAAACCTTCAAGCATTCAAGAATTGTTGCCCTATGTCTTTGTACAGCACTGGTATCAACATAAACAGTCTTCAGAAGTGTATTTAGCGCTACGTATCTTATATTCTTATCATTATTTAAAAGAAATCTACCAAGTATATTTATTGCCAACACCTAAAATAACAGAAAGTTACATTAAGGTTTTTTAAATTCTTTTAATTTTAATTTATCTTACTCTGAGACCACTCTCTGAGCGAATATCCATTATTGAAAGAACAGTTTCATATAAAATAGTATTCCCAACGTTTTTATTTGTCTCTGTGTTTGTTGCAACTTGCGCTAGGATGTCATTCATTGCTTCAGATGCTTCTACATCGTTTTTTCCAAGGATTCTTAAAAGCCTTAGAATTTTTACCTTAAAAAAAATATATATTTACCCAAAATTTATAACAAATTGAGAAAAATAATCTCTTTCTTACTTGTAAAAATGGATCGCTAACTCCAGACACGTCGTGTTCAGGAGAATAGCCGGCCATTATGAGATTTTTCAGAATCCTCACTAGGTTGGGCACGATCTGCAAATGACAATGGAAAGATAGTCAATGACAATTAGACAGCAAAGCCCGAAACGCTTCAAATATATGGATAAAAACTAAGAAAGAAAATAACTGGGGTTCAATTAGAACAAAAATTACACAAACTGTTTTGGACCTTTGTAAATTTCAGAGAGAACGAAAAAACTTCAGTCGGTCCTCAATTATGCAAATAAATTCAACTTTAATATTTTGTTCTAATTTGTTATTATCTACTAGAAGATAATACACTAGAGTGTAGCATTAGCTCAAATTAAAATACAACTGTGCCTCCGAGCAATACCCAATGATCACTGAGTTTCAATTATTTCATGATAAGACAAAATGACAAAATGAAGGATCATGCGGTTCTATTTAATGAGTAAAAACAATATATTTTTTAGGCAAACTTTCCTTAATTATTCATATTTAAGTATATACATCAATTAATTTTTATATTTACATCTCATGTTGTACAAAGGTCAAAAATTTACAAATTCAAAATTTTCAAAGCTTAAAAATATGAAGGCTATAGTTTATACTACATGAAAAATAAGAGCAGACTGTGAAGAGTTCTTCATTTAACCAAAAGTATTATTGAAATATAGCACTAAAAGTATTAGTTTTTATAAACGAACATGATGCTTAAATTTTGCATCCTTCTAAAGACTATTCAATTATTTTACAACAAAATTTTTAATTAAATTGAAATACTTTGTACTCAACGTACAACAATTAAAAAATGATATGACGATGAATCTGTCAAGATTTTAAACAATTGAGTAGTAAAATTAGTCCGTAGAGTTTCAATGGTAAATTCAATGAAAATTTGAGGTACAAATTTGAGGTAAACAAATTTAACGAACATTTTTTTAAACAATTTTGTTCTGCAGGATGTTGATATCCATGTAATTTTGAAATTCTATCTTTCAAAAACTTATAAGTCAAAAAAATACGGCAGGTGTGGTAGCACATGCTAGCCAGGATCCAAAAATTTTTGGATTTTGACTGGCAAGATGGAGGTGAGGCACTATCATGGTAGAAAACAACAAGCGATTAGCCAATTTTGGTTATTTTTGGTCATTGCTGATTTTAATCCTGTGTTCAGTATACACTAGAATTAACGGTTTGGTTCGGCAGAAGAAGCTCAGAAAGGCATAAATCTTGGCCAATGAAAGACGACGAATATATCAAGCTGAACATTGGTCGCCCAACACATGAGCCATCCTCATCAAACCAAGGGGTTGAAGTCAAGGAATTTGGCCATGTGGAATCAAAGTCAACAATGTCAACCCTTTAGTTGTTGGCTCTGTTTCACCTCCCGTATACATTAAGCAAATCATGGCCAACAAGCAGTTGGCTGTCTTTCATTGGCCGAGAATTGCTTAGTGTACACATGCCTTAATAAAGTACCCTATTACAATCCCATCAAATGAACAACTTTCTTTGGATGCAGCCCGAATTTTGAAATTGTTATCTGCGAATCGCTGTTTTCTCCAGGATTTTCCTCGGTAAACATTGTTGTAAAATACCCATGTATCAACCTTTTTAAAAATGGTTTGTTTACATTAAGTTTTAGGAGGGAAACGCAGATGATGATGCGATCCGATAAATTCTTCTCAGTCAACATCTCAGGAACCCATTGCTCCAACAAACAACCAGCTCTCTCAGGTGTGTTTAAACTCTTATACAAGATATGTTAAGTGTCTATGCGATGTCCCGTGTCGTTGAGTTTGGGCAAAATTTCTACTTCTGAATTATAAATGTTTTCCTAAAGTGCCATCACCACGTATATTGTACATTTGCCTAGCAGTCTGGACGGTGTTTTTCTCTTTGCTTTTTAAAACTGTTAAATGGCAAAAATGCACTAGGTTTTTCCACCATTTTAAATTAACAAAACTTAAAAATACGAGATCTCATACAAAACTGACGAATAAAAGTACCTTAGTAAAACACAAGGGGATTAATTAATTGAATTATCAATAAAATGCTACGGACTTATTTTACAAACAGTTTAGGTAAATAAATAATAACTTTGTTTTATTAATTTTTAATAAGAAACTTTATTTCAAAATAACCAAATATAGTTGTTTAAGCAAATATTAAGTCAAGCTATCTTACAAATATCATCTGTTACCATCTCATGCACTCTGAGGCTACCAACAATTGTTACATAATAATATTAAGCAAAGCTTAATATTCCTTAAAATAATTAAATGTGTCAAGTAGTGAGATAAAAGAGATGATTTTTTTTATATGCTTTTAAATGTACGCTCTTTGTATTGTATATAGACAGAAGAATGAAGTGGTACATGCGCATGCAATGTGAAACAGCGCATATAAAGTGGGGATTACCTCGCTGTGCCCAGGATCCTAAATTGTACGCACACACACAGAAATAAATAGTTTAATAAACAAAAAAAGAAAATATTGCTGCGTCGTTCAAAGTCCTATTAAAATTATTATATTTACAAATTTTCAGTGAACCTAACTGAAACAAAGGTCCAAAAACATTCACATTGGTTTATCAATTTGGGAATTGTTGTGTTCCTTTGACTAAGGAAATTTATAAAAAATTTAAAAGAAAAAAAAAAGCCTTCTCAAAAATATAAACTGGTAAATATATAATGTTGCGCATTGTTTTCCTTAAAACTAATTATTTTTTTTAAATATTAATTTATATTTAACTAACCTTCTTAAAATGTTGCAGTGTATCAATACTGTTTTCACACATTTCTGTGATCAAAGAGACTCCAGTAATAAGAACACCTGAATAAAAAAATAATTTGATTGTTAAATTTATACATAACCAATACAACCCAAACTTGAAAATTTCCAGAAAAGGCAAATTTAACGAACTAGTATTTCTTTGGAAAATAATGCAAAACTTTTTTAACACTTGACTATGTGAGATCCAACATGTGCCTCCCGACTGTTTCTGGATTTGGCAGTTATCAGTCTTCACACACTACACAATTTCATTTGAAATACCTAGAACCACCTCAGAAAGGCAAGTGCATGTGCATCCATTCCAAATTTTTCCAACAGGAATTTTTTTTTAAATTCTGTGTAAACTGCATAATTTGTTTTTCAGTATATGTATTGTGTTATATTTACCATTTTGTGTGATTTCGTAAAAATAAAAGCAAATTTATTGTAGAAATGGAGAAACGACTTTCATTCGACTTCACATCCAAATAACACAAACATTTCCATTTCCTAACGTTAATTTACTTAATGCTGCAGCAAACTTGCATTATATAATTTTTATCATTTTTGTCAATGAAAAAAAAAAAAAATCATTCACATTATTTTTAAGCACCAGAGAGCTATTTTACGAGATAAATTGGGTTCTGCCTTGAGAAAATGAAATGGACGAGATTAGGACGCAGTCAACGAGTTAAATAAACTAATGTAAAACCAAATTTCTTACCGTGGTTCTTTTCAGATAGTAACGACCTCGTTGCTGGTAAAAATATTTCCATAAGCTCAGGAACTTTAAGTATTATCCTGTAGGCACAAAGAGCTGCTTTTTTCCTTACATACGCATTGGGGGATTTCATTAATCTTTCGACCTCTCCTGCCAGATCCCTTGACATTTCGGGGGATGCAATCGCACCAAGAGTGCAAAGTGCTAATCCCACTATAAATTGGGTAGAACTATTTAAATCACTAAAAACAATAAAAATTTAATTGGTGAAAAATTCATTAAACAAAATTATAGAATGTTACTTTTTTAAACAATTTGTTATTAACAAGTGTACATCCTGTCTCTCATCAAGTAACAACATAGCGCCTAAATATCCTATTCGTTTATCCGTAAATCTTGAAGAGGCGATTAACTTAAGACATTCAAGCTGGCCAAAGTGCGCTGGGTATCTGTAAAAGGTGTGAAACTGAGCGAAATTCCAATTTTAAACATTTAATTTTTTTCTTTCTAACCCTAGCATATGTATATACAGAAGCTTGGCGATATTTCGACATCTCCAAACACTGTCTTCTTCCCTAAATGTAGATCTTATGTACGCACATTCTTTGTTTATAACTGCCCTTTCTTCGGCAGCAGTCCTGGCAGCGCGGATTTGCCTTATTAGATCTCTAAGCCTCATAGGTGTCGGTGTCCTCACTGAAGCAAAAATAAAATAAACCCATGAAAAAAAAATTGTTAAAGGATTTTTTTTATAACTTACCCCTTTCAAGGGCTTCATTGAAAACTTCTTTTATAGCAGCCATGTTGAAGGCTGGGTTAAACCTATAAAAAACAACAATTAAAATTGCCTTAACTATACATAAATTTGTCGTCATAATTATAATTTAGTTTTAGACAGTAAGATTTATATTCGAAAATTAATGTGAAAATAATTGTTAAAAAAAGGCATCCACCATCTCCCTATACTAAAAAAATTAAAGGAACTATCAAAATATTAAAGAATGTACATTTATTTAATTTTTTTTAAATTTTATTTTTAGTAGTCATTCTCATCATAAAATATATTTATAATATAATATTTTATTTTCTAAATTAAAAGGTTATTTTTTCATAGAAATTTAAAAAAGAAATAAAGCAAGTTATGCTGACTTAAATACATTTGACTGATAATTGTATAGTCTAACGGTGAATAAATTATAAAATTCTTATAATTTCCCTATTACTTTTGCCTGAAAACAAAATTTTAAATTCATTTTTTCTTAATTTATTCTTTGGTGATTATTCTAATGCATCTTTTTGGTTTTTGTGTTTGCTGACGGACGCTGGTCCGACTGGACGAAATTCACAATCCCCCCCCCCAATGCTTACTACTTATATTCTATAATATATTCAATCTGATCATCTAAAATCATCAGAATTAGTGTTTTAGTTCCTACCCAAGGTTAACATTTTAGGTTTAGTTTAGATATTTCCCAATTCCATACTATTTTGATTTCATGCGTTTATGATTTAACACAAAACACTTCTTTGATTTTTTCTTAATTTTTATAATTACATATTAGGCTTTTTTTGTACTGAATTTGAAACGATACAACTCAAGACTTTCTAATTAAATTAAACTTAATAAATAAAAATAATTGCGTTGGGAGGGCGAGGAGTTTGGATATGTGCCAGTACATACAAAACAATGCGTAAGCTCGTTTTGTTTTTTAAACAAAAGAAAATACTTTCTTTATTTAAAATTAATTTTATCCATATGAATATTAATCATGAATGAACTCGTAAATTACACACTGTTTGTCTAAATTTAAAAACAGTCTAAATTTACACGAAAACCGACACTGAAAAATAAATAATTTAATAATCCTCAATTTGGATTGAAGAGTTTATTTTCAAAAGTAATATTTTTTTAAGTATGAGGTTTAATTGCAGAAATAAATCACATTAAATAAATTATTAAGAATTTTTTACAGATTAAATAAATTATTAAGAATTTTTTACAGTTAACTATACTATGACATAATTCAACATTCAACAAAAACTTTCAATCAACATCAGTTTACAATATTTAATAAATTTTGACTGCATTCAATGGATTTCAAGGCTTCCTTTCAACTAAACCAAGTGCTTTTTTAAAATAATTTTTACCAGTCACAATCATATTTCTAAAATGTTAAAACATACAACTTCTATTACTATGCTTGGCTTGTCATGCTAAAAACAACCATGTTATAAATCCCAGTGGATGTTTGAAAAAGCCAAATATAAAACAAAATGTTAATTAGAACGTTTAATGTTAAAAATATATGTTAAAAAGTTATAAATTTTGCGCCAGTAAATTTGGAAAAACGATTCATACCCATGATCGGAGGGATTCATTGTTTATGTCCTTCTAATGAAGCTATTCAATATAATTTATAGCTGAAACACAACAAACGACGTAAAAAAATATAAAAAAATGCACAGTAGACAATCATATTTAATGCTTAACACAGTGTTATTTAAATCTTTGAAAAAAATTATCGGTAGTAATTAGGAAATCTATTAAAAAACCGCAAGTAAAAGTATGTGACAAAAATTTTAATCCATCTCTGTTAAAGTTTAATATGCTAACTTTACCTTGGGCTTTGGGTGAACATTGATAAAGTTTTCAGTTACTTTACTAAAAATCTGATGGTTTATATACGGAAAAAACCCTCTTGTTTACTCATTAATAAAAATAAAAACTATTTTTAATTAATCATTAATAATAATTAATTATTCCTAGTACTTAAGCTTATCCTCTGTTAAACTGTTTCAACATTAAAAAATGATGAATGATGTCTTTTTTTATTAATAGCCAGAAATGTATTGTATTCGCTATAATAACTATAATAATACATTAGTTTTTGAAAATAAAAATCATTGTGATGATAGATTTTTTTTATTAATACAATATATTTGAGAGGCCTAAAAAGAACTATTATGAATTAAAATCAAGCCTATATAAAAAAAAAATGTTAACTAAAAAAAAAGAAAACAAAAATTGTATAAAAGTGAAGTTGAAAAATAAAGTTTGCAATGTATGTAGTGTTTTAAAAGCTTATCAGTTGCAGGAGAACAATTACTTTCCTTTATCAGCCTTTTGTTTATGAGTCAAGCCACTTTAAAAACAGGCATTCGTTTTATAGCAGTGACAAGTTAATTTAAGTTTAGTTAAATTTAAAAGATAAGTTGTATCCATTATCGGCAGAAATCAAGTCCTTTTATTTGATAATCGCAAAACCAGGATTCCAGATAATAAAATTAGAAACTTTAAACGACAAAAAAATAATTGGCTGATGAAGATGATGAAAAAACTGGCGGATCAACTAATCGTGCACATTCTGTTGAGTATGAAACACCAAATCGCGTGTTACTGAAAGAAAAAATTGATTTTCTATTCAACAACTGTGTCAATGTCTAAAATAGGACAATACTAATCATAACTTTCTTTAAAAATAATTATAACTATAAATAAACAATCACTGTTGAGACAGTCCCAAGCTTAATTTAAAATTTAATAAAAGTGAATTTTCTAAACATGACAATTGGTAGGGGCCAAAATTCTATGTAGGTAGGTAAGGTACGTATTAAATACAAAACAAATTTGGAATAACTGTACATGCAATTTCTGGGAAATGTTGAAACAATCCAATCACAACATAACAAAAGCAAATGTTACTTTTATGTTTAGCATTTTTTTAACGACTGACAAGTGTGACGGAAATTCTAAACCCGAATAAAAACAAAATGACGTAGTTGACAATTAATGATAACTTCCTTTAAATGTAATTAATGATAAATACAATCAGACAAGTGTTTTTTGATGGGTCTGTAGAAGGCAATTTAATCATTACTTATTGACTCAAGTAACATCTGAGAAAGATCGGTGGCAATCTAAGCTGTATTGAGCTACAATTCTCTATAGGAGGAAATGATTTGAAATAAGCATTCTCGAAAAATAATGCAACTGTTGCAACCGAGGCAAGTAAAAAAAGAAGAAGAAAAAAGAGTTTTTAATGCATTAGGACATTAGGACACTGGTGTAAAGTACAGAACAATGATACAAAGGTGGTTGAAGAGTGCAGTATAAAATTAACCCTGAACTTTTAATCAATCAATCAGTCAAAATAAAACTGATGAGTATACTGATAATCCAATAGTGATATAATGAAAGGAATAGCTTATAGAATATCTATATGACGAGTGATCTGTGACCTCAACCAAAAATTCAATTATATATCCAGATAGTAGTAATAAAAATAAATTATAATTAAATATAATTAATGTTCACTTAAAATATACAATCGCTTTTCAACAAGAAATATCAAATGGTGACATTTCATTTTTTTATATAACTATTGGTGTTGCAGCAAATGCATAAAAGCAAACAAGACTAAAGAAAATTACATATGATTAATTAACTTCAAAAAAATTCTGATTAAATTCTTTGAGTCATTCAGCTCACAATGTATGAAAATAAAATAAAGACTTTTTTTACATGAAAAATGACAGTGGACATTGATAGACAAAAAAGCATTTACCAAAGAAAAGTTGACATCTGGGCAAATGAATAACTTGAGTTATATACAATTATAATAAAATATACAATATAAGCTCTGTACAGGCAATGTATTTACAACTTAGCAAAAGAAAAATGGCCTTTCTATATGACACCAGCCAACAAACCAAAGATAAATTTCAGTAAAATTATTCAGTGCAAGTAAAATTTAATTGTTGAACCATTATTGTCATTCTTTCATTATATATAAATAGAAGGCAAAAACTGACCAGGTAAGTCATAGAAATGGTCATTTAATCCAAGAAATTCCAAAGTTTATGAAAAAACCTAATATTACAAATTGCCTAAAAATGGGCATGGATGATGAATCATAGTAATTAAGAAGCCAAAACATGAACCAAAGTAAGCTGGCACTTATTGGAAAATTAATTATAACTTGTGTTTAATCTAATTAAATTGAAGTATTGAAGTATACAAAAAAAAAAAAAAGCTCTGCACAATCAAATTGTAGCAGCGGAAAGGAAAAAGTTGCCTTTTTATATGGCCAAAAAACCAAACCAGATAAACTTCAGCACAATTTAAAGCAGGGGTTTAAACAAAACGAATCTCAGGTTTTTTTTAAGTAATTTTTGCAATTATAAATGTTTGAAGCGAGCACAAGTGATGTGAAATTGAACTGTTAGATCCATCGTTGCCATTCTTTATATAAATAGAAGGCAACAATTGTCCAGGTAAGTTACAGAAATTTCAGGTGGAAATCTGAGCCATTAATGTGCGTTGTAGAACACATATGGAAAATAAAATTAAAGGAAAGGATATTAGAATTTTTCTGACAGTCAGGCTAGTCTTAGGTCATTACAAAAAGATTTGTCAACCTCAAGAATGGTGGAGTAAACCGTAGATCTTATCAATAGGATCTCTTCCAGGTTTGAGAACAAGTTAACCCTTATTTGGTAATGAAAAGGCAGCCTGGCCAAAGAAAGCTCTAATACTGCGTTCATCGGGCCACAAAAGGTATTACCTCACTCTATGAGCACAGCAAAGGAGAGTATTAATAACTGGGGCATGAAACAATTCCTTAAGGAGTGGAATTTAACCCCCAGAGACAGGCAATTGAAGGAGTTTGTTATGGCGACCAAACCAGCAGAATCGAAATGACTATTCTCTATCTCAAGGAAGGGAATTAGACGGCTGACAGGTATTCTGACAGGACACTGCCCACTGAAAAGACTTCTCCGTAATGGGTATTCTACCAGATCCCTTTTGCCGTTTTTGCGAAACAAAAGAAGAAACGGTAAGGGACTACCTCACAGAGTGTGATAGGTATGCTAGGTCCAGATTTGAAATCTTTGAAGGAGCGGACATATACAATACAGAAATGGGAATTTAATCTAACAAATTCCAGTTTACGCATAAACAGATAATACTGCAAATTGCCTAGAAGTTTACCTAGATAAATTGAAATATAGAAAAAAAACCTGTACAGACAATATATTTACAACTTAGCAAAAGAAAAATGGTCTTTCTTTAACAAAAACAGATAAACTGTAGTACATTTTAAAGCAGCGATTGAAACTAAAAGAATTTCAGGTTTTTTAATATTTTGACATTTATAAATATTTAAAATGAGCACAAGCGAAGTGAAAATGGTCAATATTTAATGAATCCATCAAACTTTTGGATCCATCATTGTCATTATTTTATCATATATAAATCAAAGGTAAAATTTAACCAGGCGAGTTACAAAAAGGAGAATTTTTACAGAAGAAACTCCAAATACATGGAGTACGAGCGATAAAAATTGAAGTGTTGGATCCATCATTGTAATTTTTTTTTTTCATAAATAAAAGAAGAAAATTGACCAGCTGAGTTTTAGAAATCGTAATTGAATTTAAAAAACTTCTCCACAGTAACCAAAATACCAAAACAGATTTGCTTCAAAGGTAATAAAGGACAATTTCTAAGCAGGGAAATAGACAAAAATAATCTCAAATTTTTTGATATTTTGGCAATTAGGAAAGTTAGCACATGTGATCAAGAAAACGGCAAATATTTTATGACAATAATTATCAAACTGTTGGATCATACATAAATAAAAGGCCAAAATTGACCAGATGAGTTATAGAAATAAGAATTTAATTAAGAAATTCCAAGGTTTATGGATATATATATAGGTAATATTAGAAATTGTCTAAAAATGAACATGGATGATAAGTTACAGTAATCAAGAAACCAAAGTAAATTGGCATTTGGAAAATTAATTATTACTTGCATTAAGTCTAGTTAAATTGAAATATACCAAAAAAGCTCTGTTCAGACAATCTGATTATAGCAGTGGAAAAGAAAAAGTTGCCTTTCTATATGGTAAATGACAGTAACCAAAAATCAAGCTTGATAAACTTCAGCACAATTTAAAGCAGGGGTTTAAATTAAAAGAATCTCAGGGTTTTTTTAAATAGAAATTTTGGCAATTATAAGGGTTTGACGTGAGGAAAAGCGATGAGAGATATAACTGTTGGATCCATCATTGACACATAAATAAAAGGCCAAAATTCACCAGGAAAGTCATAGAAATGGTCATTTAATCCAAGAAATTCCAAAGTTTATGGAAAAACATAATGTTACAAATTGCCTAAAAATGTACATGGATGATGACTCAACAGTAATTAAGAAACCAAAGCATGAACCAAAGTAAATTGGCATTTGGGAAAATTAATTGGAACTTGTATTAAATATAATTAAATGAAAGTGTCAAAAAAGCCCTGTACAGACAATCTAATTATAGCAGTGGAAAAGAAAAAGTTGCCTTTCTATATGATAAATGACAGTAACCAAAAAACCAAACCTGATAAAATTCAGCTCAATTTAAAGCAGGGGCTTAAATTAAAAGAATCTCAGGTTTTTGTGGTAAGTAATTGTGGCAACTGAAAGCGTTTGAAGTGAGGACAAGCGATGAGAAATCAAACTGTTGGATCAACCATTGGCACATAAGTAAAAGGCCAAAATTGACCAGGCATGTTATAGAAAAGGAAATTTAATCTAAGAAATTCCAGTTTATAGATAAACAGGTAATATTAAAAATTGCCTAAAATTGAACATGGATGATGACTCATAGTAATCAAGAAACCAAGGCATGAACCAAAGTAAATGACATTTGGGAAAATTAATTATAATTTGTGTTGTCTAATTAAATTGACGAATACAAAACAAGCTCTTTACAGACCATCTAATTATAGCACAGGAAAAGAAAAAGTTGCTTTTTCTATGGTTAATGACAGTAACCAAAGTACCATACCAGTTAAGATTCAAAGAAAATCAAAGAAAAATTAAGTACAATTTTTAACCAGGATTTAGACAAAAATAATCTCAGGTTTTTTAGTATTTTCGCTATTATGAAAGTTTAAAGCGAGCACAAGCGATGAGGAAAATAACAAATATTTTACGAATTCATCAAACTGTTGGATCACACTTGAATAAAAGGCGAAAATTGCTCAGGCGATTTACAGAAAGTGGAATTTCACCAAAGTTAATCCAAAGTCGACGGATAAACGGCCAATATTACAAATTACCTAGCAAAGGAAATGTTTTCTCTCCGAGTTTCGCGACACTCAAGTTGACACGTTTGTGCTACGCAGGCGACACTGATCGGCCTTTTTATCGAAAAAAAATTAGCCTACAAATGAAAATTTGATGGAAATTCCGGTCTTTTGTGGACGATCGGGTTTTCCAATTAAATGTAATGAAAAAACGGGCGTGGAAAATGCCAATCAGATTGTCACCCAATAACCTTAAAATTTTGGCCTTAACTGATATAAAAACAAAACTGGCCGGGCGAGGCAAATTTACCTGTCGATCTTATCCAAAATCCCCTCGTCCTCTCACGCGAAATAGGCTTTGTTTTTGTTTCTATATTGTCAATTTAAAAAAATCAAAATAAGAAAAATAAATTGGAAAAAAAAAGAATTACTCCATGGTCCCTCGAAACGTTTAAGAGTCGGCCGAAGGTGAACTGGCGATTCGAAATACCTGCCACATACACGCACGACCCGGGGCCGAAATCGAATCGCGCCTCCTCGGGAAAAGCTCGGCCCACTTTCACTAAGAAAAAATGGCTAGTTTTCGGCCCGGAAAAAAAAGAAAATTCTTACTGGAAAATTCTGTATTACTACACTATCGGAAAACATTAATACACCAGAGTCAGGTGGAATCTCAGGTGTGTAATTCTAATCACATCCCCAGGTTAGAAAACCCAACCCGCCGATGACGAGGGGAATAACTATAAAAATTACACATAAACAAATTAAATCCACAACATCAATCATTTAAACAAAAAAACGTACAAAATTAAAAATTTAACTTAAAATCGCCACAAAATTACATCATTATTGTAACAATCTGAATCGTCTAGGTCGCAAGATCAAAATTCAACCCGATCGAAACAACAACAAAAAGCACAAATTTAAAAAACCAAAAAAATTACAAAAATTTAAATTTACATCACTATTTTCCACTTTTTTCAAGCGTTACTATGAAGATTTACCTTCTGTTTTGATCTGGGGGAAGAACGGAAAATTCTTCGACTTCCAGGAAGGGCCACATGTTTTGTATCACGTTGATTTTATTTGAAAAACTGGAAAAATCCATGTGGAAATACCAAAAATGACATCTTTTCCGTATAGAATTGATGTCTTTTTTGTTTGTTTTTTAAAATTTTATTTCCACCTTCAATTTTTCTCCTGTTTCTTATCTGAGATAAGAGTAAAATACAAAAGATAAGAGTTTATTATGGATGTGCCTGTTGTTGAGCAAACATAAGATTGCTTGGTTTGGAAAAAACCTACTGAAATTTCTTGACCACTGGAACTTTGAACTTTTATACCTACAAAATTAAAATATAAATCGATAGAAAATTTGATAAAACTACCCAGGCCTTCATTAAAAAAAAAAATAAAAATGTTTAGTTTTAACCAAATCAGATGTTCATTTAAGAAAAAAAAGAAAAAACACCATCTGTCATATCAGCAAATTTACAGTTATAAATTAAATTTTCCATTTTGGTATGTCTATGAAAAGACCACTGCATTGATTTTTTTTGCCATGCCTGAATTTAAGAGATACAAGATAAGAGAGATTCATCTGCCAATAATAGCATACCAATGAACTGAAGATGGCAAGAAATGTCTGAAAGACAAAATGGAAAGATAAAGAGACCGAAATTATCAGAAAAAACTACATTTATTTGGCACGTTCCCTGTAATTTTTGTATCCCTTTACTTGTAATTTTGGCTTGTCAGACACTTTCAGCCTTTCGTCAGCTTTATTTTATGGTTTTGTGTTATTTAGATGCGCCAGGCTTCAAGAGACATATAAAGAGAACTCAATGGACAAAAAATAACACAAAAACCAACCACTGAATATGGCAAAAAGTTGAAACGCCAATAATAACATACCAACAAACACTGAAGATGTGTCTGAAAGACAAAATGGAAAGATAAAAAGACAAAAATGATCAGAAAAACAGACAATTTTCATGACTCATTTCCTGTAATCTTTGTATGCTTTTCCTTATTATCTTGGTCTGACTGACATTTCAACCATTATTCATCTACATTCGGTAATTTTGTGTTATTTAGACATTCTTGGCCTTCAAGATCAGTATTACATATAAAAAGAAAGTACACACAAACACAACTGAAGGTGAAAACAAGTTTAAATGTGTCTGTCAGACGAAAATAGCAATTATAAAAAGATCAAAAGAATCAAACATCAAACTAACCATTTCCTGTAATTTTAGTATACCCTTTCTGGTTTTTTTGGTCTGTGAGACTCTTTCACTGTTCATCCACAAAGACCTCAATAAGAAATCTCAGTTTAAAAAAAAATAGAAGCCTATGGTAGATGATATAAATTTCTGACCAGGCAGAGGTCCATACCAGGAGAAAATGTTAACCTCAGTTTAAAAGATTAAGCAGACAACATAATTAAAAAAATTGATTTATTTTAACAAAATACAGATACACAGAGGAAAGAAAACAACACTTTAATTTTTAGAAAGTACATTTAATAGTTTTTGAATATAGATGAAATGGTAATTAAAAAAAAATTAAGGTTCACATTTATTAGGTTTGATTTGATTAAAAAGCCTGTCTTTGATCATCTGAGCCATTAGTCCGTGAATTATTTCGATTGTGGTTTTGCAACTGTCTTTGGTAGCTTTAAGAAGTTTGTCTTCTGTTCTCTTTTCATGAGGATCTGTTCCACCGAGCACGAAGCCTCCTAGCCCTATAAAAATTAAATCACAGTCAGAATACGTTGAATTCCGATTGAGAAGGTTCTTCGCAGTTTTGTAATAGATACACATTACCTAAAGCCGCTTCGGACTGTTCTAGTTTTTCAGAGAGATCCAATATCTGCCCTGTCGTGTAGTCGGCATTCGTGAGGAGACTGGCGGAGCTCAGCGTGTTAACCCAGTACTTGTTCCAAAGCGAGTCGAGGAGACGGCGGTCGAGAGAGCTCTTGAAATAAGACACTTCCAAAGAGTAATACTGTTTGCAGTGCACTCCGAAATCTTCTATCTTGTTCAAAGGGATTGTCTGATATTCAGAAGGTTCTTCATTCGGCGGCTTGTATCCCTAAATATTTTTAAAAGTTTTTTTATTATGGCTTTATGAAATTTACATATTCCCATAAATGATTACATTTCCCTCCTGAAAAAGTAAAAATACTACTGGCAATGCAAATGGAAGGAATTGGGGCGTCGGTGGCCACAACAGATTGGCATTGACTCGGCACTCATCGCTGTAAGGTAAAGGTCCTGGGTTCAAATCCAGCGGCCCTGCATTCGAACTCAACATACTTACAAATGGGCTTTTTTTTTAAAACACCCTGAGGGTTGATATAAGCTCTGCTGTTGCAAACCCTCATAAAAAAAATAATTGGGAGGCAACAAGGTACAATTTAAGAGAAATAAAAAAATGCCGCTTGGAAATGGCTCTCATCAAACCAAAACAATGGAGATAAGAAACAGCTATGCAGACTCCGAATCAGGCATACAAGACTAACACACGGCTACCTAATCACTAGGGAATACACACAGTATGTAATGAGGAGCTTACAATAAAACGTATATTGACCACCTGTGAATGATACAACCAGGAAAGAAGGTACTACAAGCTGCCTGAATCCCTGTATGATGTTCTAAATGACTCCTTTTTCCAGTTTGTCGAACATACAAAACTTTTAAAAAAAATTGTGGCCATGTAGAGTTGGCCTTGATGTGAGAGGGACTGGGGTGGCTGAAGTGGGGCAGTGTCTGATGGGTGAGCATCTAGGGCACGTTTTCCCCCGGGTAGTTGGAAGGGAGTAGTTCCATAGCGCACTACATGCGGTGTAAATGGTTTTTATCCACATCCATTACAAAACAAAACATCAATAAATGCAAGGGGGGATGATTGCGTTAAAAGCCAAGGTGCTTGCCTGTCTGCCCGTCGGGTGGTTTGAGCCGGTCTGTCCATCATGCACACTGCACATTAGCCAAGGAAAATGATATATAAATATGTAACGTGTTTTTTTTTTTTTTTTTTGAGGGGGGAAGGGTTGTGTGAAAAAAAGAGCCAGGGACGATAGTGGGAACTGAACATTCTACGAGCCGAGAATCCATCGTACTGACCACTCGGCCACTACAGCCTCCCATTTCAATACATCGTTTAATGAACATATGTTAAAAACTTTAGTTTTTACCTTAGGGTACGTTCTGAATGCGCCCAGGCATACTTTTCCAGCTGAAATGGTCCTCACTGGGTCAATTACGATAGCTACAAAAGGTTCTTGGAAATTTTGATTCAGCATCTGAGTGGAAACGTCAATCCCACTCAACCAACAGCCGTAGCCAGGATGACTGTGGTACCAGCCGATCGCATTCTCTAAACGTCCAACCTAAAATTAAAATTATAAAATTTTGTGAGGTCTTCAATGTGAAGAATCAGTCTTTAATATGTCCCAATTAAACTAATCTACTTATTGACCAAATTTCTCTAACAGTTCGGTATTATAAAAATAAAAGTATCACAGTCAAATATTAGCAAAATTTATTATTTTTTTAATCCAAAAGCTGCAAGGAAAGGCTGACTAATATGATCAGAAACTGTTAAGATTCATGTTTATTACCCATCGGACCATAGGAAGAAATCTCATGAGTGAAAGTAGTTGGATATCTTGTACAGATTTGAATAATCGTTATGTCATGCCAGAAAAGAAAAAACAGAACATACTTGCTTAGCTGATTCTATGTAAGCTGTCATATATTCGTAGGCTTGAGCTTGAGCGTTGACTCTCGTTTCGGTACCCTCGACCGGGAGAGCAAAAGAATCCATTACAAGCATCGTGTTGGCATCGACTTTCCCAAGTAGAAGGCCCATGACCTCCAACGTTCCTCCAGATCTGGCGTGCATCACCATCTTCAATAGAGCCAGTGCTGAGATTTTTATATCGGTGAAAAAATGCGGACTTGAAACAAAACAAACGTAAAAGTTAGAACGGGAATGACAGAGATACGGATGGATTCGACTCACTCCTTTTCCCAAGGTTTCGCGTTGAGGATGTCCTGCTGCTGCTTTCTGTCATATCGGTATATCTCGTCCACTGTGCTTATGGTTTCTATGTTGTTGGACATTTCCCAAGTCTTCTGGGCCATGGAATATTGGTTCTCGTTCGAACTCGATGCCATGATAGATTGTTCGGCCTAAAATAACAATTTCATCAGTCGGAGGAACTTGAATTCTCTAATTTCCCAGTCAAATGGGAAGTGTACTTTCTTTCGTCCTCCTTTAAACCTCCCCTTCGAGGTTTGACTTGTATGCCGCAGCCTATGGAACATTCATGTACTACCCTTACAACCAAAACGACCAATTGGTGAGCCAATTAAATCACGATAAAGCAATTTTATTTTTAAAAAAATTAATTAAACGCAAAACTATTAATAATGTAAAGTGAAAATATTTGAAAAATTAAAAAATACTTTACCTAGTTTTAAAAAATATCTAAATTAAAGAAAAAAACACCATATTTATTTCATGTCTATTTTTTAAAATTTATGATAGATAATTTGTTAATAAAATTTTTTCTTAGGGTCAACGTCAAAGAAAACGTTACTAAAAATTTAGCATCAATTAAAAAGCTCAACTTTGACAGATCACAAGTGGACATAGACAATAGAGACATTTGGAAAAAAGGTGACCCCAAGTTTCAAAAAGGGGCCCTAATATGGTACACAGATGGATGGAAGATGGAACAGGGAGTAGGTGTAGGGATAAAAAGGCCCTAGCGAAGCCCCTTGGACTCACCCCAACCTTTTGTCCAAGCTGAAGTCCAATACAACTATGTGCACATGAGTTAATAGAAAAAAATGTAAAACATGTACAGATATACCTACTCTCAGACAACCAGGCAGTCATAAAGGCAATAAATGAATGCTTTCAGCTCCAAACATGTCTGGGAATGCCTAAACTCCTAATGACTCTGGGAAAGAAGTCCATGCAGTACACTATGTGTACATGAGATAATACAGAAAAATATGAAAGGTGCATATGTATATATATATATATATATATATATATATATATATATATATACTCTCAGACAACTAGGCAGTCATAAAGGCACTAAATGCATATGCTTTCAACATCAGACTTGTCTGGGAATGCCTAAACTGCCTAATGACTCTGAAAAAGAAGTCCATGCAATAGAACCATGTGCACAACAGAAATATATGAAAGGTGCACAGATATTCCTACTCTCGGACAATCAGACATACATAAAAGCACTAAGTGCGTATGCTTTCAACATCAAACTTGTCTGGAATGCCTAAACTGCCTAATGACTCTGGGAAAGAAGTCCATGCAGTATAACTATGTGCACATGAGTTAATACAAAAAATATGAAAGGTGCACAGATATACCTACTCCCAGACAACCAGGCAGCCCATAAAGGAACTAAGTGCATGTGATTTCAACTCCAAACTTGTCTACCTAATGACTTGGGGAAAGTAAAACAAGATTACCTTAAAGTGGGTTCCTCGACTTGAAGGCTTTAGAAGGAAATGGACAGGCTGACCAACTAGATAAAAGAGGAGCAACCCTCTCAACCATGGGACCAGAACTACAACTAAGTACTCTGAGGGGGCTTAAGTTGGAAAAATGGATTAAGAAAGAAAAACAACACTCGACAAATACCCCAGATATGAGGCAAGCTAAGACATTTATAAACATCTCAAAATGGAAGCTGAAAGAACTCCTCTCCCTCAGCAGGCAGGATTTGGGAAAAATTGGAGGCTTCTACACTAGCCACTGCTCTCTTAACTATCACCTTAAGAAGATGGGCAAGGCTGAGACGGAAACATGTCTACTCTGCTAGGAGGAATCAGAACCATTGGTGCATATCCTTGCGAATGTAAAAATAGCCAATTCAGAAGGATATTTCTCACACCCAAGATCCACTAAGAAGCACCAACAAAAGAGCTCAGTTTTATAAGGAATAACATACTTTCCAATGTACAGGGGTTTATAAGTTATACGGGTTCCACAATAGGCCTGTTTAGGTAGCAGTGGAGGAAAGAATTGTATTCTGCATCAACCCCACACAAACCCTTAATAAAGTCAATTAATTTGACCAAAATATTTGAAAACTACATAAAAAAAGGAATGATGTCTGCGAGGTAATAAATGTTCTGCTCTGTCATCCTGATCTTGCCTGCCAGACTTTTTTATTTATAATTATTCAGATATCGTGAGATGGTCTGGTGTGATGTAGGTTTTTCTGAAACCTACATCACACCAGACCGCATCTCAAGATATCTGAATAATTATAGATTAACGGTCACTAATCTCTACACACTTTTTTATTTATTTTGGCATTGCTGTTAATTTGTTGAAACAAGGTGAAATTCTGTAATAGGTCTGACAGGCAAAAAGGATGATCGGTGATGATGAAGCAATTTATATACACTAAAGTGTAAGATTAACGTAAATGGCTTTTCCCCATTACAAATTCAATTTAAACTTTTACATGTTAACAACATGAATTATTAATTCGAGAATAAGAATAATACCAAAATTAATCGTGGGATTTAAATTTATTATAAACATTATTAGAAGACAAATTTTCATAACTGTAAATAGTATTTTTCAGTAGTCACAAGGGTTATAACAAAGTAAAAAAAAATATAAAACATTAAAAAAATAATAATTACTGCATAACTGGTACTGGGCTGAGGATTCAAGTACAGGTCGCATGGAAATTCTTCGTCAAAATCGTACATAAAGATATTCATTGTTCAATTTTTAATTAAGGCAAATAAATGTATTGAGATCGTTATGAAGAAAGTACAAACAGGATTTTTCACAAGCAAGAGAACTGTTTAGTACATCGAATAAACATTGTGTTGTACTTTGACCGTTAAAATCTGTTTTTGTTTACTATCAGGCAAAACAGTTAATTCGTGATTCGGCATGAGGACCTTTTCAGATTCCAGGTGAGTTTAATTATTTCTAATATAATTATATCGAGATTAATTGCATTTTGTCTTTTTAAAAGTATGAGCAAATTGTCTCTATATTGGATTTGTTTTTAAATCTTATTTTAAGTAAAATTTTATATGTTTATAAATATCTGTTGTGTAGAATCTTTGTGTAAATACGGTCTGGAAATGTAAAATTCATTATTTTTAGTTTTTTTCCATGCGAGCTATACATTGATAAAACTATAATATAATAAGAAGGCAACTGTAAAATGACAAGAAAATTTTATTTACATTATTAAAAGATTTACAATATATTTATTAAAACGTATTTAAATATAAACCACGATAAAAATTTGTTTCTGATTTTACATAGTTGTAATAGCTTAGTATAAAATGAAATAAGTTAATTTGATAAAATTTGAATATGATACAGTTCACATTTATCACAATAAATTCATTTCCCACATTTTTCTTTTTGCTGTTTGTACAAATTCATAACTTTTTTGCTTGGTATAAGTCCTCTAGTGAGGCCAAGGCGTTTTTTCTTTTTCTGAGGCTCGTCCTCATCGTCGCTGTCCTTGGACCTACTCAGGTCTTGGTTTTCATCTATGAACCCTTGGTTGTGGTTGTTGTGGTTACTGTTGTCTTTATGCTCCTGCGTAACAGCTGCCTGACCGTTATCAACATTATGAGCAAATTTGCATTTCTTCCCGAATCGGCAGTTCCCTTTCTTGAACATGTAGCAGACCTTTTTCGTCATCTTTTCATCTTTTTGGGGCACCATTTTGACATGCTTTTCCAGGACGGCATACTGCGCTATTTCGGCTTCTAGGAAAGGGTTGACAAATACGGAGTTCTTTATTTTGTCAGAAAAAGCTGGTGGGGGCAGCCGGGCTGTCGATTCTTCGGAATCAGCGCTGTAATGGCACAATAAAAAACAAATTAATTATTTATTATTATTGGACTTTTGTTTAGGTATGTTTATGTCACAGATGACTTGATTTTCGCTGTTGCTTCTATAAAAAAGGCCAAGATTTATTTAAGCAATCTCCTCAACCTGGAACTTTCTATTAGTGAGTGTCTGAGCACTGACAGTCCAGCCTTTCTCTTTTATACTTGTAAAATTGCCTGTCATTGTGACAGAGTGCTAAAATTTAAACTAGCTTTTGGATAACTGGATGACAAGATTGATTGATAAAACAACCTTTCATTTTTAAATAGAATTGAAATATGTAATCCCATGATGGATGATGGTGAACTTTTAGGTTGGTTGATGTTGGTATCAATGATTTTCTTTAATTCACAAATGAAGCAATTGGGACCAATTTTCTTTATTGGACGTCCAATAAAGATTTATGATAAAGTAAATATGGAAAAGAAATGTGTATACCATTCTTTGAAATTTTCCGTCTCAGTGTCGGAATCATCGCTGTGGCTCGACTCTTGACTGGATTCTCCATAATCAGCCACCAAAGACGCCATCCTTTACAACCCGGTCGGCATTTTCTTCAAAAAAACCAAAAAACCCCTGGACTATAATTCTGCACAGGCGAAACTCGGCGGATCCGGTAGAAATTTCGCTGCGGAGTTTCTTTTCCCCGGGAGAAAACAAAAATAAAAACAACAGGAAGGGCTTGGACAAGCGGGGGAGGATAACCTCAAAGCGACATTACAACCTCCCACATCCGCCATTGGTTCCCCCCTCCAACTCTAATCAAAGCCCTTATCAGAATTGAAATTTTAGTTGACAGTTTGACACATTCATTCAAGTTCCATCCATCTCTAGTCCCGTGTGGCAAGCCGTTCTACCCAGTGAACTTAAATTCTACCACAGTCGGCGAAGAGTAATGATCAGTAGTGACAATCGTAAGTACATTAAAATAAAATTCTTTAAACAAGTCATAAAACAAATTAACTCGTTAAATATACCGTTTTTCTTCTCCACAGGTAGGCCACGTAGATAGACACAAACATGAAATTAAATTATCCAATATTGATAACAGAAACTGAACAAGGCTCTGAAGGTGAATTCGTCTACGTCCAATCTCAAGGTGCTTTCACATTTTTAAATAATTATAAACCTGATTTAATAGTTCCTAACATTTTTTTCTCTGGCTATGCTGTCCTACTTATTATCAAATATTCCTGATCCTTCAGGCTATTAACATCATATAAACGTGTATTTTGATCTTTATCAATTATCTTGGTCTGCCTATGGCTGAGTTGGTCTTTCAGACGCATGAACCATCTTCACTGTGTTTCCTGTACGTCGTTTAATTAGAAAGAGAAAGGTTTTAAGTGTTCGACCAATTTTTTACTCATGGTACAGTCTTGATGAAAAAGCAAATTCAGTTGTTACTATCAAGCTTTTGACCTATTTTACGGTCATGATCACTGCAAAGGGGATAGGAATAAAAGGTAGCCACAAGGCCTTCTACACTTCGACCTGAGTAGATGTATTTTAACTCTCCTGTTTTTTATAACTCATTGGCAAGCTTCAGGTTGTTAATCAACTGCCATAACCTTGCTAGCGGCTTCTTAGGGCAGGATCTTGTGGCTTTATTTTGTCCTATTTGAAAGAATCTGCACCTACATAGACGTTCACAAAAACATAAAATTCTGCGGTCTCCTCGTCTTCTTGGCACTAACTACACATGTTTCTTCTGTCGGTGCATGGGCTTTCATAATGGCAGTACCCCGTCAGGAGTACAACCAAAATCGTGGTTTGGTTGCAGTTGCCTTACAGCAGAGTTGGGCAAAAACTAACTAATTCTTAATCATGATTGAATTAGTTTGATTTTGCCCAACTCTGGCTACAATGACCAACTTACCAAAATCCAACCGACTCCGGATAAAAATTTTGAGATGAGAGTCGTGCTCAGGGCCAACCTTCAAAAATTGTTATCATAAACGAAAACCAAATTTACATAATTATTCTACTTGTCTATTTTATTACAATCAAGACCCCTAGATGGTGTATTTTCCAAATAATGTAGAAATCTCTCGTTTTAAGTGGAATAAATTTTAATTCAAAGAAATATTTTTTCCATTGATCGGTTATGTAAACATATTTACTTTTCAAAGCGTAGCTTGTTATAGGATTTTTTTATTTTATTATATTATTATTATCATTATCATTATTTTTTGACTTTTCATAACGACGGAGTTTTACTTATAATTGGAAGATTGATTTTTGTTAAATAAGGTGTTGAAGGATTTTCGTTTTGATGAAATAAATTTCTGTTAGAAAATTTTTTAAAAGTGATGAAGTGTATTATTCATTTTTTGAGCACCCATTTGAACATGATTTATCGAAATTTAGTCATGACTAACTATATTGTGACTAAATTAGTCATGCCTCGTATTTAATTACTAGTCATGACTAATTTAGCCATCAATCACATATGGCGACTAAATTAGTCATGCCTCGTATTTAATTACTAGTCATGACTAACAGTCTGAGTGATCAATCATTAATCATTAGACATGACTAATTTTTGCCCAACACTGCCTTACAGTAATTCCTTTGTACGTTTTGTGGATGGCCCATCTATGAACCTCTTCGCATGCCTCATACCTGTGGTATTCTTCCACCAGGTTTTGGACTCATTAAGGATCCATTTTGAGATGTATCCTCTTTTGAGACTAGGTGTTAGGCCATAGTAGGGGTTCAGGACCTAGAGAGTCCATGTTGGCTCCTTCTTTGGCCGTCATGTCAAATTTTCATTGTCTCTCTCTCCTAAAAGCCCAGGGTGTCGATGCCTTCATTCAGGTCCAAAAACTCCTTTGCCTTCACCTCTCATCAGGCTAGGGCCTTTAGTGTTGCCTGTCAGAGAAGATGGCCATCTTCTGGGAAAGTATTCCTAGCTTTTCTATTTCCCTGTCAAAGTTTCCCTTTAGCCTATTCTTCCTGTTCTGGTATCAGTACCTTGTACTGTTTAGTAAAATTGTATTTTGGAGTAGTGACATTGGTTGGCATGCCTGCATCTCCTTCCTCAATTTCAATTGTTGAGAGAGCCCAACACTACACACAATAATGACACATCTACAAACAAAACAAACACTTTGAGCCCTGAAGATGATATCAATAATGATCGAAATGTTGGCACAATAAAGAAAATGTTTTACTAAAACTACATCACATCGGACTGTATTTCACGATCTCCAAATAAACAAGATTAATTTAAAAAAACTACTTTTGGCATTCGAGTTGTTTAGGGTGATGGCGAAACATTAAATACTCCATTACCACTTGTGTGAATTGTATGTAAATAAGAAAGTTTGATTTAAGAATAAGTGGCAGTAGCACAGCATAGGTATCGATATCACCAGAGCTTAATTTCAGTGGGCAGGACAAACCATGCATACCAAAGGTCTTATTTCCTGACTAATAACACAATTTGTCATCGCTTGCGATAAGAACATTAAATTCATTTCTCCAAATCGAGAACTACCTTGGTATTGGCTATTTATAAACCTAGATTTTATTATCAATTCCAATTTGTATTGCTCAGCTTAGTAAAGAATGATTACCCATTTTAATTTGAGCTATCAGCAATTTTATCGCAGCTGTGAAAAAATATTTATGATAAAGCACTTTAATATTAAATTTTTAGACTCTGGTATGTTTATTGAATGACATTATATAGGCTAATATAATATTTTTTTCATCCTGTTTTAATAACATTTTTCAATTAATTCTTTACCTTAAATAAAAATTAATTATTAAATTATTACGCATAGAATCCCAGAATTTTGGCATTTTGTATTTCAGTAAACTATACTATATGTTCATTTATTGGGATTTTATGTTTTAGGAAAAAATGAATTACTTAAATTAAATGCATCCCTCAAGGCTAAGAAAAGTTTTTCAAGGGTAGTAAGCATTTTTAAAGACATTTTCCTCCCTCGGGGCTATCCAGATAGTGTTAGCAAAGACTACGTAAATTATCAGATATGGGATACACTCCAGGTACTTAACATAATGTACAACATAAAGAAAAAGTTGTTAACTATTGTTTATTTTGTCAGGCGTGCTGCAGTACAATAACAGGGACTTTAGCAACAAAAGCTGTATTGCAGGGAATCGGTGTTGGTGACAGCACGGCAAATTCGACAAGTGCTGCGGTAACATGGGTGTTGAAAGATGGTATCGGTCTGTTGGCGAAGATCGCCTTTGCATGGGGCATAGGGTAATATTTTATATATCAATAAGACGTCAAGAAACAATTGATTGAAAACTGATGTTAGCTCAGGGCTTGATGGAGAGTGCAAAAAATGGAGGATGTTTGCAGATATTTTAAACGACACGGCCATTTTCACAGAGTTGATTTTCATGACGCTTTACACAGAATATGCGTTTTACATTTTGTGCTTTTCAACATCCCTGAAAGGTCTGGTCGGCGTAGCAGGTGGGGCAACCCGTGCAGCTATAACGCAGCATCAGGTCGGTTTCGAGAAATGTTCATAAGCGAGTTTTTATTGTTAATGTACGTTTCAGGCAGTGAAAGAAAATATGGCCGACGTTTCTGCGAAAGATGGTAGCCAAGAAACTTGTGTCAATCTTTTGACTTCCCTAATGGGAGTCGGGCTGCTATCATATTTTGGTGATAATAGGTACTTGAAAAAAATTCAAATAAATTAGATTTAATAAAAAAAAAAAAAAAATATATATATATATATATCTTAATATGTTGTTTTAGTGCACTGTGGTATCTGTTTGTCATTTTGACATATTTCCACCTGTATTGCAATTATAAGGCTGTGAAAGCACTGAACTTCAATTTTTTCAACAATGAACGTCTTGTTATTTTCTTGAAGAACTATTTCTTGTCTGATATTGCTCTTCCTCCGCAAGAAGTCAATGAAAGGGAATCTGTTTTACTTGGAGCCGGAGAATCAGGTACTCTCACTCTTTCATTAATCTCTCATCTCTCTCTCTCTCTCTCTCTCTCTCTCTCTCTCTCTCTCTCTCTCTCTCACTCACTCACTCACTCACTCTCAACACACTTAAACTCTCCCATAATGGAACTAATTTGGTTGAATATGATGACTCTGGGTGGTTCTCCTCAGTCTTTAGGGTATTTATACTTTTCCTTATTGTATTTACATATTATTTTTATTATTATTTTAGATAGTAGCATTTGTGGCCATAAAATCAAAATAGGGTGTTCATTGGATAAAATAACAAGCAAGAAACTCTTGCTGCCTTTACAAATCCAGTTCCTTGCCCATTTGTACAAGAAAAGAAAGTACATGATTGTCCTATGTGAAAACCAGAACACCATCTATGTATTTCTTGATACTACCATAACATCTAAGGACGTTCTAGAGGCATATTTCCACGCCGTTATCCTTGGGATTGGTGTATCGTATATAAAAAACAGTACTGTAAGTTTTAACAGTTTTCCTTACGATTCTTTCAAATCTCTATTTTTTATCAATTTTTTTTTTAGTTCCTGCCAACAAAGAAATTTGTGAAAGGTGACAAATTCAAACAATTTCCTTCCCAGTCGAAAATGCTGAACAGCTTGTACGAATCGCTGAGTTCGAAACAGATCCAGTACCTGATGGACAAACAAGGCATCGATATTTCTGTACTGATGACAATTGATAATTTCGCTACACAACATGCGACTGACTGTTTTCAAAACGCTGCTATGATGGGTAAGTACGGTGATGTAATAAATATAAAGGGGACTGTTGTGGCCAAGTGTGTGACTCATATTTGCCATGCTTGTGATTCTGGTTTCGAATCCCGCCATAGCCCATGGTTTTTTTAAATGGATTATAGTATGAAAAATGAATAAAGTGGTTTGATCCCTTGTCCATCCAATGTGGACGATAAGTCCTCCTGTATGACAGGAATTACTTTACTTTAATTTTAATAAACATTATACAACTACATATTTTGTAATTTTTAAATTTTTTTTAAGGATGGGACATTGAGAAAAATTTACTCAAAGTCGACAACTGGAGAGCTTACTGGGGAGATCAGAGATCAGCAAATGAAAATCCAAAAGACTTGTAATTTTTGAATAAATTTTTTTTACCATTTTTTGATTCATGCTGTTTGAATTTATTTGAAATCATTTATCTTATGAAGGGCAGTCAAAACAGATGAGCATTTCAAATTGTGGATACATTGCTGATTGTACACAGTGGTTACTTGCCATCTGAAACGATCTCCTTACTCACAAGCGGTATCAAATCTTGAATTCGATTGAAAAATATTCTCCAGGTTTTATCATCTTCAAATGTATATAAGCAAGGTCAGGTGTAATGTTGAAAGCGCTGTCAGATTATTTAAGTTAACTAGATAAAAATACAGATCTGTGTGAAAATTTTTATGGACAAACCGTCAATGTAGATTCCACAAAGGAAGATCAACAAGAGATCATATTTTTATTATGACGATGGTAATTACTATGACGATTTTATGAAAATGACCTGGACCTTCACCAGCTAGTTCAATATGGCATATGTCACAGTGGACTGAAGCTGATTGGGATCCATGCGAAGGTGATCAGACTGGTTAAAATGATCCTTAAGAATATGGTGACCAATATTTGTTCAGATGGAGGTCTCTTTGGTGTTGCTAATTGGCATAATATGCTAACATTGGCTTAAGACATGAATATCCCTCCCTTCCTCTTCAATTTAGTGCTAAAGTTAGCAACAAGGAATAGATCTGTGACCCAGGGAGAAAGAATATACACCAGGATGACAAAGCACTTAGCTTGTACCGATGATTTAGCCATTGTGGCTCAGTAGGCCACTGCACTGATAGAAACTTTTGTAGAGCTGGACACGGACGTATTGTAGCAAAAAAATAAAAATAAATAAATAGTAAACTACTCAGAGAAAAAGGTTCTACAGGTAATTTTTGTGTCCGTGATGGAAAATTACGTTTACAGGCTCTTAAGAACACAGAATAGGAATTATACAGGAATGATTTAGTAACAACTATAAAAAAACGGTAAACTTCACTGGTTTGCCACCTGATGAAACACGTAAGAGCTCCTTATATAACAGGGGAAGGGCATCCTGGAGATCAAGCAAGGTAGCAGTGGTTGAAAAATATAGAGGACCACAGCTAACCACACGACAGCCAAGGAGGATTGACAGAAAACATTGAGGCCAAGGTCATTAAGGGCTGTATTGCTATGGAGTAAGTAAAACTGAAATTTTTTGTTAAAACTAGAAGTCAAGCCATCTGACACAATTGAAAATGTCAGTACTAAAAATACAAGAAAAAAGAAATCTTCCAGACCAATATATGTTGATTTTTGTTGGAAAACAACTCGAGGATGGGTGTAC
This sequence comes from Cimex lectularius, assembly GCF_000648675.2. NCBI lineage: Eukaryota > Metazoa > Arthropoda > Insecta > Hemiptera > Cimicidae > Cimex > Cimex lectularius. The sequence continues at coordinate 1,309,291 of NW_019392687.1, forward strand.
GCTCTCAGATTATAACAGTTAAAAGGAATATACTGAATATTTGGTTTTAAGGTTGTGAAGATGTCTGTCAAGTTATCTAGATAACGCTTAGTCTGATGAGCTCAAAATCAGGATCACTGCTAACAGTTTGAATAGAACCATTCTTATCAAACAAGTCTTGTTAAAACAAAATTTTCTATGTGAAATTGATTTTCAGAACTGAATGTGATTGACGCTTTGTCAGTTCCTAAATCCAAGCCCAACTCTCTCATTCATTCTTATTTACATACCATTCACTCAAGGCGGTGTAGTACTCAATATTCCGCCAATTATCCATTACATAACTAGTAGTTTTACATCGAAAAAGACAAAAAAAATTTCTATTTGTTTTTGTCTAGTTGTTTTTTGCGTTTTTCTTGAAAAAAAAAAAAACAACTTTTTTAAAAAAATAACATTTATTTGGTATTTACAACTACAAGTGATGTATTAAGTAAATATGTTCGTATATGTTGAATTATCATTTGAGACTCTTGTAGGAGAAGTTGCCCAGTGGTAACACTCCTTCACACTGATATCTTGTTCAGTCTTCACACATGAGAAGGTCTCGGGGCCATTTTCGCTTCAATCGTCTTGGAGGATTTTCAGGTAGGGTTGGAAGTGATAAATTTCGTACGAATAGATTACTGTGTGTGTTCAGTGATTGATGAAATTTTTTATATCGGGTTTTGATGAGTTCATGTACAAACGAGATGTGTAGGTCTTTATGGATAGTGTAATTTGAAACGTAAAAAGGAGCATTTATAATTTGACGGAGAATTTTAGATTGGATTGATTGGAGACGCTGGGAATTGGAATCCTTGGTTGAGCCCCACACTTCACAACTGTATGCCCAGAGAGGTTGTCTTGTAAATTAAAAGTTTATTTTCAAGGTCTAATTTTGATCGTGAGTCTAGTAGTCTTTTTAACAATTTATAACATCGGTTTGTTTGCTGTCTTTTCAGTCTTGTATGGGGATTCCAAGTCAGTCGCTTATCCATAAAAAGTCCAAGATAACGCACAAGGTCAGTGGTAGGCAATGGAATTCCATTTATACTCACCGCAGGACTGACATTTTTACATAAGGTAAAATTGATCTGTGTGCTTTTTGTTAGGTTTACCTTTATTCTCCACTTTGTGAACCATATTGTTAATTCAATCAGGTGTTTTTTAAGTGTTGAGTGTTAATTGAGGGGTCCGAATTGCGTGTAAGAATCGCTGTATCATCAGCGAATGTGTGTGTCGAAATGTTAACGTGTGTAGGAATATCTGCAGTGTATATGGAAAATAGAAAAGGGCCAAGTATGCTTCCCAGAGGAACACCCACCCTTATGCGTATATAAGGTGAGAATTCAGTTCCCTGACAGACTCGACAAAATCGATCCGTCAGATAAGATTTCAGTATAAGATAGTACGTATGAGGGAGGATGTTCCTCCTGGCAGTAATTGTCGGAGAAGTAGTTTTTCTAGTATTTTGGCAAGGGTAGAAAGGAGACTAACGGGTCGATAGGAATTTGGAAGATCAGAAGATGGTCCTGAGTAAAAAAAAAAAAAAAAACTGTCCTACGAGCCTTTTACATCGAAAAAAACAATAAATTTTTTTTAATTAATTTATTTTATTTTTTGAAAAATACGTTAAAAAACGAGCCTACGAGCCTGTTACATCGAAAAAGACAATACATTTTTTTCCGATTTTTTGGTGTTCTTTGCCTACTATACGCAATACCATTTTTGAATTTTACGGGTGTTTTTTCCATGGTCATCCCACTTACTACCCTACAAAGAGATATCAAAAGCTTTATCGTAAATCTAATGACACAATGAACAGCAGAAATGAAGATATAGTCAATAGGGAAACATTATTGAGGATGAGGGGCTACAATTTAGTGCACGTTTGGGAATGCGAATTCAATAAAATACTAACAACTCATGAAGTGTGTGTCCCAAATTTTTTTAAAATGATTCATTTTTGATTTTGAACCCTTGAACCCCAGACATGCATTTCACGGTGGTAGAACAGGGAACACCAAATTGTATTACAGGGCCTTCAGGTAAAAAGATTAATTACGTCGATGTCTATTCTAGTTTTGGTTTTAACGGAAAAATCTTTAACAACAAAAATCCAACTGGAATTAATTTTCTATTATGAAAAATTGTTTTTTAAGCCCTACACTGAGCATCCGCATTTGACAAAAGTGTTTCCAAAATGGGTGAACCTTCATTTCTGGTACCTAGACCTTGCACCAACAAGGTTTTGAAGAATTTCATGGATAAGAAGGTCTTTGGAAGATTAGAATTTTCTACAGGGAGCGATGAAGAGGTTCTACTATCGAAGAGGTGGTAGATGATAAAATCAAAGTTTACCTCCGGATAAAACCTTGTAATATAATGTCCATCACTGATGAAATTAACAATAAGAATTACGAGAGTCTTGGAAAATTTCTACAAACAAAAATTTTCCTCAACAGAGAGGAATTAATTTATAAATATAGATTACAATTAATTGAGGTTTTCAGTTGAGATAAAAAAGTCAATGGCATGAGCAGGATTCGAACCCACGATCTTCGGCTAGATATGCCGCTGCTCTACCTCTTGAGCTATCGTGGCGGCGTTTTAGGCCACGAAACTAGTGAATTGTATAAATATAGATTCTATGACATCTTCCTTCCCACTACCAACCAGAATGTAAGAAAAACGCAAAAAACACCAAAAAATCGGAAAATTGTTTATTGTCTTTTTCGATGTAAAAGGCTCATAGGCACGGTTTTTAGCGTATTTTTCAAGAAAAACGGAAAAAAATCGAAAAAAAATTTATTTTATTTTTCGATGTAAAAGGCTCGTAGGACACGTTATTTACGGTTTTTTTTCCTCCAAGAAAATCCAATTAGACAAGGCGTATGCTCAAAAATGAGTGCACATTTTTGACTTTACATGCTGTAAATAATTCACCATTTTTTGTACTTTTAACCCTGTAATCGAAATTTTTAGGCCCTCCTATACAAATTCCGTTGTATAAATAGGACACGTCTTTTACGTTTTGTTTTCAAGAAAAACGCAAAAAACCCCAGAAAATCGAGAAAAAAATTGTCTTTCGATGTAAAAGGCTCGTATGACACTTTTTTTTGAGAAAAACGCAAAGAACTCCAAAAAATCGGAAAAAATTATTCTTTTTCGATGTAAAAGGCTCGTTGGCACGTTTTTTTACGGTTTTTTTTCAAGAAAAACGAAAAAAAAATCGTAAAATTGTTTATTGTCTTTTTCAGTGTAAAAGGCTCGTAAGACGTTTTTTTCCCAAGAAAAACGCAAAAAATCCATAAAAATCGAAAAAAATGTTTATTTTTTTTTTCGTTTAAAATTTTTTTTTTTTTTTTTTTTTTTTTTTTCCAAGAAAAACGCAAACAACCATTCACCTCAAAGAAGCCGACTACTCATATAAAAATGTCTTTCTATCCTGACTTCCTTCCCCACCCCTTCAAAATCCAATGCATATAGACATAAAACAACAATTCCTCACTGGCACTCTCAACACGACAGACAAGAATAACACACGGAAAACAAACACTTTGAGTGAGTACAAATATTTTGATTGAATCTAAAATTTTCTAGCATTGTTTAAGTTCATTCTTTTTTTAAAATCTAAAATTTTCTAGCGTTGTATAAATTTATAATTTTTTTCCACATCCTACATGTATTTGTAAAATTCAAACCATGTTAGTAGCATAGGTGACACCTGGGGCTGCCAGGTTTTACCCCCTCCACCTATCCTGTCATGGCGTCTGGCGAGACAGTTTTTACCCCCTCTTTACTACACACTAGTCGACGGGTCTGATGGGGCCTAGGAGTGACGTCACTTTTCAATGGTGTTTGACGAGTGACGTCACTGATTTTTTTCAATGGGGTTTGCCAAGTGACGTCACTGATTTTTTCTCACCATTATGCTATTTGATGAGGGTTGTAGCTACCTTTGTTCTCACCATATGTGTCAGGGGTTAAGAAAAACTGCAAGTTTGAAGAATATATATATGCGAATAAAAATAAAGAGAGATGTATAAATTGGTGATAATATAAAGAGTATATATATAGAGAGATTGAAGAATATATATATATATATATATATATATATATATTATTTATTTATATTATTTATAAAGTGTTAGAATTAAATTAATTCATTTTCATGGTCGCCTTTGTATACTAGTGAAATTTTTCGTTGTTTCGCCGTACGAAGTTAACATGTCGGGGACCGCGGTAGCCGAGTGGTTAGCATGAGAGACTCTCACGCCGCGGTCGTTGGTTCGATTCCCACCGTCGCCTCTGGCCCTTTTTTCACAATAACCCCCCCCCCCCAATTTTGAACACACATATACGAATTGTCACATGGCTAATATGCATAGTTCATAACGCAAAAAAAAGTTAACATGTCAGCGGTGATTATCTCGTTGAAACGTTGGGGAGGAATACTCTCGTTGAAGAAGAGTCTCCAATGTACTTAGGTCCGAAGTATTCAATGTCGGCGACAATGACATCGCCATAGTTCGTTGGGATTTTGACCAAACCCTTCAATTCGTAAGCGAATCCTATATTTAAATCGGAAATTTTTCCAATTCTTTTTCGAGCAGTGATTTGCTCGAGAGCTCGTACGAGTTTCATAGAGTCCATTTGTGTGAAATTAAGGTAAGTCAATATTTGTACAAAATAAATAAAGTTATGTATTCATATGTATTACCTTGTGTTATCTGGACGACCTTCTTCAGCGAACTTCGAATGAGTACAAATACTTTGATTGAATATAAAATTTCTAGCATTGTATAAATTCATTTTTTTCTTTACGTCACACCAGACCGCATCTCCAAATAATTATTAACATTACAATTTTCACTGAGGCTTATTTAACGTCTAGCTATTTATTTTACGAAAAATCATTAAGTAGACTTTAAAAAAAGAAGTGAGTAAGTTTAGAAGTACATAAAAGCCAGAAACGTTTTGAATATCATTCATTAACTCGTCATCGTAAGTACGGAAGTAATTTGCCTCAGCTGATTTCGCCAATAGAATCGGGTATCACTAGGTTGGGTGAAATATTATCGTAATTATATATCATTCGTTTTGGGCTCCAGATCGTTTGTTCAAGGGCGAAGGCTGACAGGGTAATAGCTATCTCTTAAATGTCAATCAATTTTACAGCCGTGACTGCACCTTTTAGTTCCTCGAGGCTTGAGTAATTAATTATGCACATTGGCACACATTGAAAAGACACGCCCTTGAAATTACAAACTTCGTATTTATTTATTTTTTAATCGAGGTGTGTACGTGTAGAAATACATATACATGTAGTGACAACTATGTTTTGTTTTGCAGGATTTTATCATAACATCGCCCACCCGTGTTTTTTTTTCCTAGTCGGTTACAAAATCGTGTTCTTCGACTAGTGGATCGTTTTAATTATCTTCTGTCTGGGATGTCTGCTAATAGAGAAAGGATAATAACAATGATTAACAATTATTAGTTAAAATTCTTGTTTTATCTGTCGGTGTCATGCTTTAGATGTTATTTGTATTTTGTCAGCCCACGGTTTACTGAAATGTGGATTGATAGTCTAGATTTTCCGTCGGTGGGGTTGCTGTGACAATCATTGCTGCGACAAGTGCTGCAGACCTTTCCGGGACAAGTACGCACTCGCCGCCCACCGAAGAACGATTACAGGAGAGCGGCCCTTTTCGTGCGGAATCTGCGGCAGACCTTCAAGCAAAAAGGACACGTTAGAAAACAGCTACACTCGCACTACTAAACCGACCTCGTCAAGATTTCATCGACGTTTTGTACATAACGCCGTCGATTTTTATATAAGTAATTACAATATAGATTTTATATATCTTTATAAAATATATTTTCATGTTTCCAATAAATAATGTATTTTTATGTTTTTTGTTGATGGTGTCAAACGTGTTTCAAAATGATTAAGTTTGGACAAAGCTGATCGAGTGTAGATCCGCCACCAATTTAAAACTGTTCCTCCTTTGACCAATAATACGAACATTTAGTAATTATTTCACTCAGAAAATTATGATGATACATGATTAATCCAATATACGTGAAATTGTTTGGAAGATGTTATTTTCTATTAGAAGACAAACCTCCCTTTGATGTGTTTAGTTTCAGAAAATGCTTCAAACCACATTATACAACGGTTAAGGAAAAACAATTACGAATTCTCCCATAAAAACAAAATGGGGCGATCTTTTTTTAAGGGGCGTGGAAGACCGAACGTGGGCAAAAGCTGACAGAACGGTGGGAGGAGCATGAAACGATGACAACGTACGAATCAGCGAGGGTAAGAGTTTTCCGTCCAATAAATACAGTTTCTTATTTTTAATTTTAAACTCTATTAATTTTCTCGAATTTTGTTCGTTTTTAATACTATTTGGGACAGAAAATCTACTCACAAACATAGCGCAGCCCTAATTTTCTTGATTTTCTCAGTTTCCTAATTAATTGATTGAAAAAAGGCCTATATGAAAAAAAATCATAGAATCTGATTAAAAATTGAGTAATTAAAAAAAGTTCACCCGCCGATTTGGGATTTCCCTAATAGACAAATTTTGATTTCTAACCTGTTTTAGTTTAAGTGACGCCTCAAAAATGATTTTTCGTACCGCGCCGACCTTATTACAATTCGGCGCTGTAATCTTATTTTCAAAGGTCTACAATTCAAGTCGGTTGATAATCATGATCAAGTGCTCATAGACTTTTGCAAACAAGTTCTATCGGTAGACCTGGACGAAAGGTGTTTAATGTTAATCCACTCGGGAGACGCGATCAACCGGATAGACTCTTGCTCGTCTCTTTTGCATTTCCCCGGGACAGATTGTGTATACTTAAAGCAGCAACAATTCTCAACGGCACAATTGCAAAATAAAATTGACCATAAATTAGGGCTGCGCTATGTTTGTGAGTGGATTTTCTGTCCCAAATAGTATTAAAAACGAACAAGATTCGAGAAAATTAATAGAGTTTAAAATTTAAAATAAGAAACTGTAATTGTTGGACGGAAAACTCTTACCCTCGCTGATTCGTACGTTGTCATCGTTTCATGCTCCTCCCACCGTTCTGTCAGCTTTTGCCCACGTTCGGTCTTCCACGCCCCTTAAAAAACAGATCCTCCCATTTTGTTTTTATGGGAAAATTCGTAATTGTTTTTCCTTAGCCGTTGTATAATGTGGTTTGAACCATTTTCTGAAACTAAATACATGAAAGGGAGGTTTGTCTTCTAATAGAAAATAACGTCTTCCAAACAATTTCATGTATACCGAAATCTGGCCATCTTAGCGGTGAGTCTGACAAAAAAAAAATATAGCCGGACAAAAATGGTTTGAAACGTCAAAACTACAACTTCATTCAGTTAGCAGACCGCTCCACAGGATGAAATCTCATAATTTAAAGTGATGAGCTTGGTCATACTTGAAAAGGAAAACTTCCATTACTACAAGTTTTGTGTATGGATCGAAAAATCTAATGCAAAAATAAAATTTTTACAGTATTATTTTTTTAAACGTTAAGTTTGCTCGTTGTTGTGCGAATTATTAATGAAATTTGTTATTGCTTATAAGAAAAAAAGGCATAAATTAAAATTATAATTAATTAAAATAATTAATACGGTCAATTATGTACAATTAAATACGGTCAGTACAAACCTGGAACTTTTTTGCTGAAATGCAGACAACACAAGGCCCTGAAGATGATCTCAATAATGATCGAAACGTTGGCACGATAAAGAAAATGTTTTTCTGAAACCTACATCACACCAGACCGCATCTCACGATTTCTGAGTAATTATCGAATTAATGTCTGATATATATAACCTATATCTTTTTCCTAATTCATTACGTACTTTTTATAAAGTATTATGATTAGTTTTAGTTCCATTTCAACGGTTTTTCCAGCAAATCGATAAAGGTGTTTATCAAAATGTTGAAATTTTAATGCAACAAATATCCAATTTATTAATATAACATAGAACTGAGCATTATGCATTATTCAATTCACTAGTTTTCGTGGTCCTCTTGACCAATTAATTGAAACATGTTTTTAAATTAATGATGAATATGTGCATGAAATTACATGTTTTTGAATTTGATAAAAGAAAGTTATTGCGGAGAATGCATATTTAGTGTAATGTTTGAAAGTAGTGATTATGATTAAAAAAATAAATGTTACAAATTAGTTATAGCTTGAATAGTTTTTGTGAAAACTATGGAAAAATTAGTAAATTGACATTTTGCATAATTGCTATTGGAGGTAGTTCATCTAATCAAATCGGAAAATGTGTCCGAAAGGAACAAGATTTAATCATACGTTTAATTAATTACGCCTTTAATTAAATGCTTTAAACTATTCAAACATGTAGAAAAAAATATCTAAGAAATTGTATTTTAATTTCCATTATATTTCAATTGACGAAATGTTCGAAATCTTGTTTAATAATAGTTTGTAAATCCCCATTTGCCCTTGTAAAGTTTGTTTAAAAGATTTAGAAAAGGATGATAAAGAAAATACTGAATATTGGACCAAGGGTCAAATTGAAATTTTAATTGAATAATAATTCATTTTGTAAGGTAATAATAATAAAATAAACAAAAAATTTTATAATTCTATAATAATTTATTAAATAAATATAAATATCATATATTAGACAAAGTAAAATATATCGTTTAAATCATTGGCCTGCGACACGTCATGTAAATATTTGGAATCTATTTGGAATTATAAGTACAGGGTCGGGTAAGAATCTTATCGTGATTCAACAGATTTCTTTAGTCTCTTGCCAGTTGCTGGCAATACGGCGCAGGAAGGGTTTTGAACCTGTATGCTCAAGCAAAAGAATTTCTTGTGTATTAAAAGTGGGATTTTTGCGTTAATCAACGATCTCATATATCACAAAGAAATAATTTCTCACCGGTCTGAATACGAAAATGTATGAAGTACTACTCAAAGGAAGGATACAAATATGAATACAACTTTATATATGCTTAACAATTTATTTTTAAAAATACTTCGATCAAAATATGATATATATATTAGTCATATAAAAAAAATATACATATTCATCGTCGCACGTGAATTTCCTTATGCTTCAAAAGATGAGCTTTCTGTGAAAATCCACGCTCGCAATATCACACACGAAAGGTTTCTCACCGGCATGAATCCGGAAATGAACTTTCAGGTCATACCGGTCTTTAAAACCTTTTCGGATATTGCACAGAAGTGCATATACTTATCTTTATTTACGAGTATACACTCTTGCGTCTCCGTGGGGCTTTCATGTACCTGTTGTAGTTTTCCTCAAAACCAGCATCTATCTTCTGTAATACCCTCTCTTCCATGTGGAAAAGGATGTGGAGGAAATGGATTGCAATTCCGTCCAATCCGTCAGACGGTGATGGTCGGAAGGTGCACATACCGACACAATTTGGTACTAATCAGGCGTGGCATGTGTACGCGCTGTTATGCACCTCAGCTACCTGGCCCGTCTCTTGAGAATTATCGTAAAGGAAGTCGTTTTCGTTTACTTCAATCTGTGGTAAAAAATCTTCAGCCAGATTCTGCATTTTTTTCATATCGACTTTGTTACCTGCAACATAAAAAAACACATTTGTTAAACTATATATTAACCCACATCCCATTCGAACCCACGACCTTCGGCTAGATACGCTGCTCTACCACTTGAGCTATCGTGACTTCGATCCCCTCGGACACTAACTTCCCTTCTCAACCCTACCTTTTGCATTATCCCTCCTTTTTGCAATTTTTCAATCATTTTTTTATCTCAACTAAAAAACCTTAATTAATTGAAAGATATTAATTGGTCAAGCGGACCACGAAAACTAGTGAATTGGAGAATAGAGTTCCTTTTCGACTAAAAAGAGGGAACAAAGTATAAGTATAGTAGTCGGCAAAATGTTAAAAGTTTTAAATTTTGTTTAGGTCATATATCCATGATCTAATAATATTTCCAAACTTACAATGAACATATGAATCACATAAAAAATGTATATGATAAATTAAAACAAAATGGTTTAACAGAGAACCTCGAAAAAGTTCAGCTGGAAAAAACAGAGTTAAACTTTATGGGTCATGTAACTTCAAAAAATAGAATTAAAATTCACCCTGACCTTGTAAAAAGTATTTTAGAATTAGAGCAACCCACAACATTAAAAAATTAGCTTCATTTTTGGGTTCGGTAAATTATTTTAAACAATAATTATTCAGAAATCGTGAGATGCGGTCTGGTGTGATGTAGGTTTCAGAAAAACATTTTCTTTATCGTGCCAACGTTCTGTCTGTGAAACTTAACGGACCTTAAATTCACCCTTGAATTGTGTTACTAATACTTAAACTGGAATGATTTGTTTACTAAAATTAAGACATGTAAAAACCTGGAACTTAGAGATAGACACTAAATAGTAGGGCCAATTTCCACATAAAATTATTTAACATAATTAAATAGTACTGAATTATCTTTCTTCTGTCAGAAAACAATTTAATTAAAGAGATATTTTTATTTATAAAAGTTTCAGAAAATCATAAGATTTCCGTATGTTTGTGTTAGTGTATTGACTTTCATTGGAAGGCCGTCTATGCAAAATCGTATGAAATACACATAAACAATAATATAATGGGGTTTAAATGAAAAATATGAGAAAACTATCCGTATACAATATATTTTATTTTATTTTTATCAATATATATTTTATTTTAAAGTTGTACAATTCAACATGAATACTTTAAACATCTGGGATGCTCGTCAATTTGCCTTTTATTGCATTTACCCATGTTTCATAACTACACAATACTGTTTTCTGTGAACTTGCTTAAATAGAAAATCAACAAAATAAATCGTAAGATAAAACAATACAAAACGATTTATATAATATAATTTGTACAGACTTTGAATTATTAACCAAAATAAAATGACAAAAATTGTTCAAAATTACAACAGAACTTGATTATATAAAAACTTATGAAAGTATGTATCAATACAATGTCGAATCTAAAGAAAACCAAAAATAAAAACACTTTTATCACAGAACTATATACATTTAGCGTATAGATTCACTTTATTTCATATGCGTTCGAGCGGCAAGTGGTTGTTTTTGGGTTCTTTCGGCTCCAGAGCTCCAAAAGTAGATCCCATTACTGTAAATCTTGGCCCAGCATGTATGTACACTTGTCTATTTATAAAATGATACTCAGTTGGATTTTGTCCTGTTCAAGTGTGTCTAGTAATGTTTGGCCAAATGAGCTTTCCGCCGGAAGCATTTGTCGCAGTAGGAACAATAGAAGGGTTTCTCACGGTGTGGGTCCTTATGTGGACGTTGACAGAGTATTTATCATTAGACCCTTTGCTGCAGATGTGGCAGTAGTGGAGAGATCTTTCCCGCCGAGTGCCGGACGTCGATGCTCCGTTTTTGGATCGTTTGTGGTAATTTTTTGTTTGTTTTGTGATGCGGGTGTATTGCTCCTATTGCATTGATCTCATGACACATGAAACAGCCCCAGCTGGTGCCATATTTCAGCTAGATCTTTGACAAAATTGTCTATCATGTTTTGGGAATGGAATGGTGTAGGAGAGAGCCTGAGTTTCTTTCGGCACGGTGGGATAATTTATCGCTTGGACATAGTGACGTTTCTGTCTGAGCAACGTGTCGGAGAGCATTGAGCAGATGTAGGGGTCTCCGATGTGGATCGGGATAATATGAGAGCTTGTCATTTCAACTGGAAAGCCCTGCTCTACCAGCCTATTTCTCAGGTAGTCAACATTTTCCTTGTGCTTCGCTCTCAGCTGCCTTCCTTCATCTGAAAACAAAATTGAAATCGAGGCTATTGCCCCTGCCAAAACTGTAGGAGGTAAAGAAGTAGTAAAGATAAATCCAGCGGCATAGCTTCTAATCATGTCTATTAGTTTTTCCGAAGAGGCAACATAGCCTCCAATATTTCCAAACGCTTTTCCAAGAGTGCCTGAAATAATATCCATTTCATCAAGGAGGTTGTCCCTTTCTCCTATACCAGCCCCGTTCTCTCCATACAAGTCAACTGCATGAACTTCATCGATAAAAGTCAAACCATCATGATCGTGAGTGATATTGCATAATTCTTTCAAAGGGCAGATCGCGCCAGTCATGGAATGAACTGTCTCAAACGCAACGATTTTGGGCCCGGATTTATCTACTTTCTGCAGTTGTTCGTTCAAATGAGATAAATCGTTGTGGCGGAATATGAATTTAGAAGACCTGCTGTTTCTTATGCCTTGAATCATAGATGCATGGTTGCCTTCGTCGTTAAAGAAATGCAGATTTGGGATAGTTTTCCCTAATGTGAATAATGTGGAATCATTCGCGACAAAACAAGAAGTGAAAAGAAGAGCTCGTTCCTTTTTATGAAGAACGGCAAGATTATTCTCCAAGGTCTCATGTAGGACAGAATTGCCAGAGATGTTCCTCGTCCCACCAGTCCAACCGTCGGCCGGAACCGGTAACGGGCTGACCTGTAAGCAAAATGGGTAGGAACCGTTCGGGCGATCCTGTTCTGGCGGTTCTGCTAGGTGGGATGTCAAGTCCACGAACCCGTGGATGTTCTGAGGGTACGCGATTTCTTCAAGGAGAGTCATGGCATCAGGAGCGTGTGTCGTCGAGTTCTTAATTTTAAGGAGGTTGGGCGATTCCTCATTTTCAACATGTACAACGTAATCGTTGGAGAAATTGGACGGCACCACGTTCATCAGATCGTCTAAATCTCCAGCCGTGTTGGTTCTGTAACTCGAGCTTTCTTGTGTTTCCTGCCTCTGCCGCGTACTTGGATCTTCCGCTCCGTAGTTCGAATAAGTGTAAACAGAATTTTCCGCAGTCGACTTCGGTTCGGGGATGGCATCTTGTTTCCAATAGTTGATCTCTCCAAAAACGTCCCTCTCGCAGATTGCTACTCGTTCCCGAAGTTGCACATCGCAAGTGGTTGTTGTTGGGTCACATGACTATAAATCTTGACCCAGATAATCGTCGTCTAACATCGCTAATGTCGATGTAGAAAATCCTGCTTATTCTCTTCTGAAACATAAAAATACATTATATGTAGTGGTCTATTGACCAAACTAGTTTTTTCAATTAATAAATCTTTTTATGTAAGGATTTTGTGGAAACGAACAAATACAATCTATTAACTTTATGTTTATCACATAGTTCTGGCGATTAAAATATCGTGTAAAGTTAAAATAAAATAAATAAGATTAAAAAAAAATCGTGTAAAGTATAAATTCGTAACATCGATGAGATGTGAAGTTAGTGTCCAAGCGGATCGTAGTCTTGATACCTGAAGAGGTAGGGCAGCGGCGTATGACAATGACTAAAACCCTTAATTATTTGAAAGATATTAAATGGTCAAGCTGATCACGAATACTAGTGAATTTAACAAAGCCATAATATTCCTCTTAACATTTTTCTCAATTTTCATGCAATATTTACTTACTACTACTACAAAAAAAAAAAAAAATCTTAAAATCATAAAATCGATCTTATGTCGATAGTGGAGAGAGATTGCTCAATTGTACAAAGCTTCACAATGAAGATAGTGATATTTGTTTAATCTTTCACTTAAAATGTTAAAAATTATTAAAATTTAATAATTGAACATTATTTATTGTTTCTTCTATTGCAAAATAAATAATTTAGACAAATTCTAAACTAAATTTATTAAAAAAATTGAAAACGGAAATGTCACTATATTATGGAGAAATTCAAATTTATCGTTTTATTTTTTAGAAGATTAAAAAAGGGGTTAGATATTAAATAAAATTGTAAAAACATACCTCAACATATCTGTGATGGAAAATTGCAAAAATCTTCTTACTTGCAATATAGACTAGGAATGCTTAGTAGCACTTGATTACTGGTGACTAGAAAAGAAAATATTAGACTGAAGGGTCTCAACTCTCATCCCCGGGGGGTGCTTTTATACGGGACCGGTTTGGTTTTCCCCTACCCTTCGTCATAAATCCCTCAACTCCTTTAAAACCATTGGAAATGCCATGGAGGGGATTTTTCCCCCCTTAACGAGAAAAGCCCTGGTTTCTCAAGGGTTCAACGGGAAGTTTCTGAAATATGTCCAGAATTTCCTCCCATCTAGGATGATTTTTTAGGGGAAATGAAATAATTTAAAAAAAGTCTCCAAATGTGCGTTTTTGAAAACGAAAAGTCATCGAAGGTGCATCGTAATGCAGGAGATATTTTCGTCAAACTTAAACGAATAAACAAAAAAAAATCAAAAATAATAACAATAGACATTATTAAAACGCATATTTTTTAATTGAACTTAACTATCTATTACATTGAATTCAGAAAACTATAAGAAATTTCTATATAAGGTATTAGTTGAGATAAAATAGTCAATGCCACGAGCGCGATTCGAACCTATGAACTTCGGCTAAATACGCCGCTCTTTTAACCACTTGAGCTATCGTGACTTTGACCCACTCGAACACCAACTTCCCATCTCAACCTTACTTTTTGAATTTTCCCTCCTTTTTGCCATTTATCAAATGTCGTTTAATCTATTTGATTCTCGGCGACAAATGAAATGGTCACGGAGAGCTTTAGTGAAGGTATACTTCGTTTCACTTATTAAATCCATTATATTTACGGGTCTAATTAACCAAATAACTTCTTTCCAATTATTAATCTTCATGTAAGGTTGGTGATAGAACAACGGCGAATTTAGCCGAACATCGTGGGTTCGAATCCCCCTCGTGACATTGACTTTTTATCTCAACCAATACCTTACATAAAGATTAATTAATTGAAGGAAGTTATTTGGTCAATCGGACCACGAAATATAGTAAACTATAAGAAATATTGATACAAATTAGAAGAAAAATAAAATTACCGACTTAAATTTAAAGTTATGATATAATACCATAAATACTAGTATTATCATAAAATTTCTCGATATTTTTTTAAATAGTACATGTAGTAAAATCATATGAAAGGTCGTATTAAGTAAAATTAGATGTACAAAAAGTTACAAAAATGAAAAATATTCCTGTAAAGTAGACAAATATTTTTATTCAATTATAGAAACTATTTAACCTTTTACTCTTTTAAAACCCTTAAATAAGAAAGAATAAATTGTGATCAAATAATTTGGCTTGATTGACGCTGAGCACGTGGAATCACCAAATTTAATTTTAAAAAGTTTTGGAAAAACGCTACAAAGCTTTACAATGAAGATAGTGATATTTGTCAAATCATCTTTCCCTGAAAATCTTAAAAATTATTAAAATTTAATAATTGAACATTATTTATTGTTTCTTCTCTAAACTAAATTTATTAAAAAAATTGAAAACGAAAATATCTCTATGTTATGGAGAAATTCAAATTTAGCGTTTTATTTTTTAAACGAGAAAAAAAAGAAGTTAAATATGAAATAAAATTTTATAAACGTACCTCAACATATCTGTGATGGAAAATTGCAAAAACCTTCTTAATTGCAATATAGACGAGGAATGCTTAGTAGCACTTGACTACTGGTGACTAGAAAAGAAAAGATTAGACTGAAGGGTCTCATCCCCCGGGGGGTGCTTTTATACGGGGCCGGTTGGGTTTTCTCCTACCCTTCGTCATAAATCCCTCAACTCCTTTAAAACCATTGGAAATGCCATGGAGGGGATTTTTCCCCCCTTAACGAGAAAAGCCCTGGTTTCTCAAGTGTTCAACGGGAAGTTTCTGAAATATGTCCAGAATTTCCTCCCATCTAGGATGATTTTTTAGGGGAAATGAAATAATTTAAAAAAAGTCTCCAAATGTGCGTTTTTGAAAACGAAAAGTCATCGAAGGTGCATCGTAATGCAGGAGATATTTTTGTCAAACTGAAACCAATAAACAAAAAAAAAAAAATTAAAAATAATAACAATAGATATTATTAAAACGCATATTTTTTTAATTGAAATTAGCTATTTCGTAAATTGAATTCACAAAAATATAAGAAATAATGAAACAAATTTGAAGAAAAATAAAATTACTCACTTAAATTTAATGTTTTAATATAATACCATAAATACTAGTATTATCATAATATTTCTCGATATTTTTTTAAAGAGTACATGTCAAAATCACATGAAAGGCCGTATTAAGTAAAATTAGATATACAAAAAGTTACAAAAATGAAAAATATTCCAGTAAAGTAGACAAAGATTTTTCTTCAATTGAAGATCCCGGTCCTATCTTATGGGGTTGTAAATCATCGTAAAGTTTCCTGTAGATCAGTGGAGTTGGTTAATATGATCACTATTCTTGCAATTTTTTTAAAACAAAATCCGAGACATTTGAAAAATTCGAGAAAAATATTATTTTTGAAAAATTATCAATCAAAATCAATCAATCATAATGTTCAAAAATTAATTCCAGGTTTTTTAGAGAGAAAAGCAGGACTAATTTCACTTAACACGATTATATTATTTTCCAATGTTAGCTATAAAAATGATGTAATATATATTTTTTAGTTACATTAGTTATATAGTTTTTAGTTTATTTTTAATTTTGAGTATATAATTCAGGTATAGTCAAGCAAAAATAATGTCAATGGCGTCCCCAGTGTGCTTTATTAGTGTTTTAATTTATTCTTTATCTGATAATTCATTATAATGTGTATGAAAAAGAAAAGCAAGGCCTAGATTTTAACGTTTTTACAGTTTCCGAATTGGTCAAATATATGTACCTCCGAAAAGATTATTTAATAATAATTACAAGATTAATTTTAGTACAATATGTGAAAATAGATTAGGCCCTGACTGGACTTTAACTATCAAATTTCATGGCAGTTTTACATATGTTGGTAAAGCTAATCTTCAAATCAAAGGGAAAAGTAGAATTCAGACGTAACAACATTTCAGGTTCATCATCCGGATAGCAAAAGAGTAATCTATCGATTAAAACAGGAAAGCGCCAAAAGTAAAATTAAAATTAGATTTAGTAAAATTTATAAAGTACAAAAAGCTTTGGCTAGTTTTGAACATTAGATTTGCCATTTCCGTGATTAATTAGCTAAATGAATTTAAAAATAAAACCAAAAATGACAGGATTTCTGCTAAATGCTTGTCTGATTGTTAATAGAAATTAGAAATAAGGGCTAGATTTTAACATATTTTTCCATTTCAGGACAGTTTTCATTTATGTATTTTGTTCAAAACAAACCTAAACCTCAAACAGAAAATATTAAACCTTGTTAATTAGTAATTAATATTTACAAGTTCATTTTAGTAAAATTTATAAAAAATATAAAAAACGCTGATTGGATTTTTACATTACCACTTCAATGAAGTTTCACATATTGTGGTAAAAATAATCTCAAAACCAAACACAAAAGTGAATTTTGGATGTTGTTGATAGAATTAACGCACAGACGACAGAAGGAGATTTCATGATTAAAACAGAAAAATGTGAAAATTATACAAAACGACATTTTCCAGGTTTCAAAATTTTTTTAAGATAGAAAGCATAATTTTATGAATTTTTATGAAATAGAAAATTGTAGAAAAAGTAGATTTCCTTTCTGAATCATCCACAACCCTTGTTTTGAACTTACATTTTACAATAAATAAGGCAATAAAATAGGGTCAAAGTCGAGAAAAACAAAGTTATCTGAAAAGGTGGAAATAAGATAAGTCCGCAGGTAGATTAAGTGTTCAATAGAAAAAAAAATATTTTGATTTAGGACGTTTAGATTAGTACATATCTAAAGCACCGGACAATAGAATTTTTATCACAAATACTTTTAAACAAATGTTGATTTAGTGGTTTGCGAAAACAAGATGGTACATGTAGCTTTTTAAAAATATAAACAATTATAACAATAGAGAAATGTTTAATAAAAAAAATTAGCTTGATGAAATTCACAATTCGTGGCTATGGACGTAGAATCATCGATTTTTTGCATTCCAAATATCTTAAATGTCACGAAGGAATGATTATATCTATGAAACTATACCAGTGATTGTTTCAGTATCTAGATACTTTGCACATTTTTAGAACGATCTACACTCAGTGATATGCCTGTCCTCTTATAAAATCATAATATCATTTAGATTTTATTCAATTTTCACGATATCACAACGGTTGGAAAGCTGCATTTCTAATCATTGATCCCTTACTAACAATATTTAGGTGGTTGTATTATAGAGAATGAGTGAGAAAGTGAGAAAAATCTTGACGAAATCGACAACAAAAAACCTCTACCCATAATATTTTATATTACGTTTTCTAATTAATTTACGGAGGTCAGATTTACAGATACAGAAGTAATACATAACAATGAAAACGGTTCACATTGACGGGGACAGTTAGGCTGAATTAACCCGTTATCTAACCCAAATAAGAGCCACCATTTTTCTTCCCCCTAAGACAAGCAGGTATTCGGTGCGTCCTGGGTTTTCCCCAGTCCGGCTACCTGCTGCAGACGTTTGCACCTTAAGGTCCGATGAACTGTCCGTAATAGGTTGTCAGCAGTTTCGTTTAAATTATAAATTAGAAAGGGATTATACGAATAGTGTTTGACCTTTGAGATAAAAGAGGATTCTCTAACTTCCTGTAAAGAAATGTCCGCCAAAAAAATTATTATTATTATTTTTTAATGAAAACGAAAAGGCTACTTTTGCCATGAAGTAATGTTTTACTTTCCTACTGAATGTTTAACACCGTCTCATAGTAGGCTTAGAGAGGTAGCAAAGACGAAAATAATAGCAAGTCATAACTTCTACTTTCCTGACTAGGTAATGATATGTAATATTTCTGCGANTGAGTTTTCCCTCCTTTTTGCCATTTTTCAAATGTCGTGTAATCAATTTGATTCTCGGCGAGTTCAAAAAATTAGTGCCACGCGCCGCGATAGCTCATGTGATTAGAGCAGCAGTTCGAGTCCTAGTAACACAAATTTTTCATACATAAAAAAAATAAATGAACCATTAGTTTAGTTAACTAGGACCAATTGGAAACCATATGGAAGGTAAGTAATCGCTCAAAGAAGACTTTTTAAAAAAGAAGAAACTTTATTGTCAAAACTGTACAATGTTTAATTTTAAACCGACAGAGTGACGGGCCGAAGGCTATCGGAAGAGTAAGGCAAGGATATTTGGGGATTAGGGTTTTTATACTAGTTTAAAGGAATGCTGATTAAGATGATGGGCGTCCGTCTGGACCCATAAGACTTTGCTGACATGTTGGTCTGAGGGGCGTTTGGTTATTCCATAACTTGAATAACAAATAAAAACTGTGCTGACATGGCAAAACGTAATTATCTAAATCTTGGGGACCATCATCGGCTTAATTGTACTAAAAAATAGAGGATGAGGAGGCGAAACAATCAATTGTAGGAAATTCCTTTTGGCGATACCAGGTCGACAAATGCTAGCCTCGTGTTCGAGCATGGTCATTATATACAATCGATTTTTTTTAAACTTAATATATAAAAATAATATGCAGGATACAACATTTAATTAATTTGTGACCGAGTGACGTAGAAAAGTCGTTTAGCGTAAGTTTTTTTTAAGCAGAAATAAAAGAAATTTTCAATACTTTTACGAAGATGGAATATTAAGTACACCTTGTACTCTCGATTAAATATAATGTGAGTGAAGGGAAAAGTATATTGTGTGCTTAGTTCCACTTTACACTCATAATTTATAAACAACTACACGCACACTATCTAATTTAATTGAAGAAGTTGATATTTTACGCTTACAAATACAATCTCGTTAAATAGATAAAACAGAATAATAAATAAAATAAATAATAAAATAAATAATAAAAAACAAATTTTTATATATTATATTTTATAATTATAAGATAAATATTACTAAAAATTCCATATATACAGAAATCCTTCAGTTCAGCACAATTCTCATATCGGATGGATTCCTATTCGCTCTCTATAGGAATGGTTTAAATTATGATAGCAATATGGAGCAACCTTTCTCTGCATGCTTTGGCACAAAATTTGATGTCCATGTATCAGCGCGTATCGTTCATCTTTCATCTGCGGTTGCTCTCTTGAGGCCATCTGTATTCCTCTATCAACTAAATTCAAAAAATTCAAAAACTCGGGTACCCGTGATCTTTGCACGTCCTACGAAAACTTCAAATTGAGCTGTTGAGCCAGGAAATCGTCCTGGAGCGGATCACTATAGAAATGCAAATACAAATACATTCTCATGAAACAGATAAAACAGATATAATAAAAAACCAAACTTTTCTATATATAATTATAAGATAAATCTTACTAAAAATTCTATATATACAGAAATCCTCCAGTTTTTTCTACAATTCGGAATACGGGACTATTCGCTCTCTATAGGAATGGTTTAAATTATGATAACAATATGGAGCAACCTTTGATTCTAGCGAAATCTGTTTCACTTCAAACTATCACTTAAACAAATTTGAAACGTAAAAATAGTACAGCTGAAAAAATTGTGTACACAAACAACTTGGGTGGCCATTTGTTTTTGCCTCAAACAACAAACCCACATGTCTATCCTCCGTTTGTACTTCCTGCACTTACTAACTAGTAACGGTATTTCCCTTCCTAAATTCCTAAACTTTCCGTGAGCTTTTGTAGCATACTAACAAATAATTACCCAATAAATTTATATCTGTAATTTTAACAAAATCATACAAATATAAAAAAGAAACACAAACAAGCACTGGGAAAATAAAAACAGACCACGACAAAAAGCTTCTAGACAGACAGAATAATATATAACTTAATTAAAATTTGTATTGGACTGATTTAGGAGCAGACGAAAATGGCAAGTGCGTTATTTTCTGTCCTGGCCTGTGGCCTATCTCTGACACGTTTATGGGGTCTTTGCTCCAATGGGAGCCACGGATGTGCCGTTCTTCCTTTAAATTTTTTTTAGTATAGTACAGCATAATTTTGGTCTAGGCATGAAGTTCCAGCCCCCCTAGAAAAAGAAGTCAAACGTTACCAAGACTAGTTATCGACCTGACAATAATGGCTGTGTATATTATCTGTAGATAGAACTACAGAATATCTATAAAACAATGATATGATTTTAGCCAAATCTGTTTCACTTCAAACTATCTCTCAAACAAATTTGAAACTTAAAAATGGTACAAGTAAAAAAAAATATATATATAGAAAACAAACTACTTTGATGGCCATTTTGGTTTTGCCTCACAGTGAAGTATCAGAAAAAAGCTTAGTTGAAATCAATGATCTCCGTTTGTACTTGCTGCACTTACTAATTAGCAACGGTATTTCCTTCCCTAAATTTCTCAACTTCCCGCGAGCTAGAGAGGGTGAGCATTTGTAGCATACTAACAAAAACTAATAAATTTATATCTTCATAAAAATATAAAAAAAGAAACACAAACAAGCACTGGGAAAATAAAAACAGACCACGACAAAAAGCTTCTAGACAGACAGAATAATATATAACTTAATTAAAATTTGTATTGGACTGATTTAGGAGCAGACGAAAATGGCAAGTGCGTTATTTTCTGTCCTGGCCTGTGGCCTATGTCTGACACGTAGTTTATAGGGTCTTTGCTCCAATTGGAGCCACGGCTGTGCCGTCCTTCCTTTAATTTTTTTTTAGTATAATACAGCATAATTTTGGTCTAGGCATGAGGTTCCGGCCCCCCTAGAAAAAGTCAAACGTTACAAGTCTAGTTATCGACCTGACAATAATGGCTGTGTATATTACCTGTAAATAGAACTACAGAATATCTATAAAACAATGATATGATTTTAGCCAAATCTGTTTCACTTCAAACTATCTCTCAAACAAATTTGAAACTTAAAAATGGTACAAGTAAAAAAAAAAAAAATAGAAAACAAACTTCTCTGATGGCCATTTTGGTTTTACCTCACAGTGAAGTATCAGAAAAAAGCTTAGTTGAAATCAATGATCTCACATCTCTAGTCTCCGTTTGTACTTGCTGCACTTACTAATTAACAACGGTATTTCCTTCCCTAAATTTCTCAACTTCCCGCGAGCTAGAGAGGGTGAGCATTTGTAGCATACTAACAAAACCTAATAAATTTATATCTGTAATTTTAACAAAATCATAAAAATATAAAAAAAGAAACACAAACAAGCACTGGGAAAATAAAAACAGACCACGACAAAAAGCTTCTAGACAGACAGAATAATATATAACTTAATTAAAATTTGTATTGGACTGATTTAGGAGCAGACGAAAATGGCAAGTGCAGGTGGATACAGCTCAAGAGAAATCATATAAAAATGGGCTTAGTATTAGATTAGTGTCAAAATAACAATTTGAGCGTTTAGTGACGTTAATTCCGGCTCAGACATTGAAAAGGGCACGCTTTAGGTATTTTTAACAATTAGTTTTCTGGCCTAGGCCTTTGTAGGATTTTTGGGAAAACCGAGAAATGTCAAGAATTACCCGGACTATGACCTTTCAACTTTTTTAAATATACTTTTAGAACAACTTTTTTCATTGAAAAAGAAACGATCCTACGATAGAACATACACACATATTTTTTATTGGTTTTTTGTTATATAATTAACCACAATTAAAGTGGCTTTAATCAGTTTTGTAAGAATAAAAATTATACTAGTATTTATAGTCACGTTTTCTTTCATAAGCATTGGGCTCTATTATATAATACATAATTGTATGTAAGTATGTATGTAAGTAATGCAAATGAGCATAATGATATGGTAAGTAGAACTAATTCGTTTTGTCATTACACCTTATGCTTTATATATTGATATCAGCCTTTAATATTGTAATTTTCTAATAAAAAAATCGGGGATTATGCGATTTTGAAATATTACAATGCAGGGCGTTATCTAGTCAAGTCGGTGTCTAGTCACCATCGACAGCCCGAAGCTCACTGGAGATACTTTCATTCAGACATCCCTTAATCCAGCCAACAAGGACCCAGATGGGCGCCGCCATACCTCAACATGGGGCGCCAGGAGAGGAAACAATAATTAAGAAGGCTTGGAATTAAATTTCATCTACTAGTGCCAGGATTAAGGACGTAAAGAAGTGAAACTACAACGTTTTTGTAATTGACTTTGAATTACTGTTTAGTATGAATTGGCGGTATAAAGGAGTGATCATGTGTGATATAGTGTGATATTGAGATCATCTTCAGGGCCTGGGATTTATAAACATTGTTTAAATTTTTCAAATATATGTAGGATGTGAAAGAAAAAAATGAATTTATACAATGCTAGAAATTTTAGATTCAATCAAAGTATTTGTTTATATAATAGAAATTCCGCGACCTTCAAACGGCACACATCGCTTATCGAAGAGACCCGACGTTAATCCTGTTCTACGTTAGCAAACAAGTAGAAGAGTTTCTTTTCAAAATCTATATTATATTATTTCTTTCCCGCAAAGGTTTCTGTTTTTTTCTTCTGTCTGGCTTCCTTCTAAATTTTGGTTGTCCTTTGGGCAACCAAAAAAATGACCGCCCGGTTCCTCTTAAAAGGGGAAACCGAGAGTAACGAGAATATGGAAGAGGAATATCCGGGCAATGATCAAACCGGTTGGAAAAAAAAATAATGTGATTTTCAATCTCAAGAGTGTTTTAGAGAATCAGAACAATCGGTTCTCAATGACCGACAAGGGCCCATTTCACGTTTATCTGGAAAGTGTTCAACCCAGTAGTGACTTAGGAGGGCTAGCTAGGCTTCACGCAATGACCCTAGGCAAATTAATATATCAAAATCACCCAAAAATAAGAAACGATGTTATAAGCATTGAAAAATCTGCCCGTAATAGAGTTCGAGTAATCTTCAAGACACCTCAGGGTGCGAATCTTTTGGCAAGTTCAGATTATCTTAAGAGTAAAAATATCAAAGCGTACATTCCATCCTTCTTGCTGGCCAGGGAAGGGGTAATTAGAGGAGTGGACCCAGAACTCACTGATTCGGAATTAATACAAAGTATACAATTAAATAGTCCCAGTATGAAAATCTTATCAGAGAAAAGATTCAAAAGGAAAGTCGATAAACAAAAGCCTGCGACGGAACCCGGCAATTTAGTACCAACCGGGACAGTTCTAATTACTTTCAAAGGACAAAGTTTGCCGGAATATGTCACAATCCATTACGTACGATGCCAGGTCGAACCTTTTGTTAAAAATGTGGTACTCTGCTTTAAATGTTTGAGGTATGGCCACGTAAAAGAACACTGCAAAGGTGCCTTAAGATGCGCTCACTGCTTAGACGGCCATGAGAGGAAAGACTGCGATCAGCTATCGACTGTAAAATGCTTACATTGCAAGGGCCCGCACTCAGTCTTTTCCCAGAAAGAATGCCCGGAATACGACAAACAAAAAAATATTAAAAAGTTGATGGCAGTAGAAAATATATCGTACAATGACGCAATACGAACAGCAGAAAACAAATCCTCCTCAACGGTTACGGCGGCTCCTCGGAAGAATTCTGCTACATTCCCTGCCTTAACCCCCTCATCTGTGTCATCGCACAGGATGGCCCCCAAGACTTCTCAAAAAAGAAGAAATATATCTCCTTCAGGGGAAGACATTGTCCAAACACAAAAACGACTCTATAGCCCAGTCACCCCCACCCCCAAAAATGTTCCCGGAGGATTAATCCCCATCAATCCATACCGCCCAAATTTAACCAAAGATGAGAAAAGCTTACATTTTAACTATATCTGTGAATCGGTATTTCGAGTTATTGAGAAACTAAGAGAGGGTCCAAATGACGAGCTTCTCAAGTCTCCCAATTTACAGAGTATTATACAAAATAGCGTCCTGAGTCTGTCCCTGTTTGAAAAACAAGAATAACTAAGCATCAGAAGTAATCTCAATCTAAATGGTAAATCCTCCTGTCAAAATAAAGTGCGTACAATGGAACTTAGGTCAATCATGTCCAAAAAAGGAAGCCTTTAAATCTTACTGGATGAAAAGAAGATAAATCTAGCGTTATTATCCGAAACATGGCTCAGTCCCTTTACCCATTGCAAATTCCGCTCATTCCACATTCTCAGGAATGATAGGGAAAATGGGTATGGAGTAGTCGGAATTCTTATTAAAAATAATCTTCAATTTGTGAAATATACCATCAACCAACCCAAACTAAAACGGTTCATGATCGGCATCCAGATAATAGCAAAGGGAAACTCGTCCCGGATTACCACTGTTTCGGTTTATATCCCCCCTTCCGAAAAAATCGATTTCGTAGAATGGGATAACCTTTTTAAGGCTCTCCCACAACCATTCCTGGTCGCAGGGGACTTCAATGTTCATCATGCGGCTTTCGGATCAGAATGGACTGATACGAAAGGAAAAATCCTTTTGGATGCCGTCGAAAATAACAGCCTTATAGTTGCTAATGACAGGTCTAACACCTAAAGAAATTCCGCAGTAGACATCAAACTGGCATCGGCGGATATCTCGCCGCTGGCTGAGTGGGAAGTGTTAGAGGACCCGATGGGTTCAGATCACCTACCTATTGTTTTCTCACTTGGGGGACCGTGGATTCCCGATCCTCCTAAAGTGTTTGCTCGTAAATGGAATACCGAAAAAGCAGACTGGAAATCTTACAAAGACATGTGGCAAAAAGAAACAGTGAGACCTAGGGATTATGAATCGTTTGTTAGAGTCATGACTGGTGTAAGTGAACAAACTATACCTCAGCGCAAACCCGGGAATCATTCTAGAACATCCTTTAGTAAGGTCTGGTGGACCTCGGGGTGTGGGGATGCCGTTAAGGAACGTAAGAAAGCCTATAAGCAATACAGACTAAATTCTACATTTGGAAATTATGTCGCTCTCCTAACCGCCCAGAAGGAAGCCAACGATGTCATTAGGGAGGCTAAGGCAAACTCTTGGAAGACGTTCTGCTCCACATTAAATAAAAATTCTCCAATAAAGTATATCTGGAATAGGCTGAAGGCTATCAGGAATGTCCCATGCTATCCTCAGGCTCCACTCGTGTATGGTCAGTGGACTGAAGAGTTCATGCGTAACCTCTGCCCAGCTGGCCCAATTAATTGTATGTCTTTCTGTAGCTCGGAACAAATCCAAATCCCAGAGCTGACTGACGGCTTCAATATGACGGAAATGCTAGGTGCGCTTATGAAAACCAATAATTCGGCGCCAGGGTTAGACCAAATTCAGTACAGCATGATTTCAAATTTGCCCCTCTCGGCTAAACAGATGCTGTTGGACGTATTCAATAGCGACTGGGGCCGGAAATCCATCCCTGTCTCTTGGAAGGATACCGTGATCATTTTGATTAAAAAACAAAATAAGGACCCCGGCGACCCCAAAGGTTACCGACCCATCTCTTTAATGTCGTGTATGCTCAAAACATACGAACGCCTAATTAAAACACGTTTCGAATGGTGGCTAGAAACCAACGGGAACTTGCCAGAGACACAGTTCGGATTTAGACGAAACAATTCTGTGACTGATGCCCAGATGGCACTCATTGCCGATATCTATCTGAGTTTTTCGGTTGACGAATGTGTTTTAGCCCTGTTTTTGGACATAACCGGAGCTTACGATAATGTTGATTTGTACACCTTAGGGAAAAAGATTATGAGATTAGGGCTCCCTGAGGCGTTTGTACAAAATATTATGACCGTAATATCGGATAGGAGGCTATTTGTGAACATTAATGGTGACCTCAGAGGCCCTTTTAGCACCTTTCAAGGACTGCCCCAAGGAGGCATTTTAAGCCCTCTATTGTTTGCTGTGTACGTCGCAGACCTAGCGTCCATTGTTCCCAAAGGTATCAAGATTGCGCAATAAGCTGACGATATTTGCTTTTACGCAAAAGGCAAAAATATTACCGATTGTAGAAGTAAATTAGCTCAGTTCATGCCGACACTCAAAGCTTGGATGGATAGCAATGGCCTAGAGATTTCGGAGGCAAAGTCAGTATTATGCCCATTCACGCGCAGGCGGAACCCTGAGCTAGCGGATATTGCCGAATTAGGTGATTTTAATTTCCCAGTCAAGTCCGAGGTTAAATTTCTGGGTATGCATCTCAACTCTAAACTGTCATGGACGCGCCATATTAAGGAGGTATTAGCGAAAGGGGAAAGATTAAGTAATGTCCTTCGTAGCCTCTCAAATACTCGGTGGGGAGCAGACCCCTCGACTGGACTACTCTTCTATAGATCAACCATCAGATCAGTAGTGGATTTCGGACTAATATTTTACGGACAATCAGCGGATACACATCTAAAAAAGGTCCAAACATTCATAAACAGGTGTCTCCGGCGTATCCTAGGTTGCCTTCAGACCACACCAACCATTGCAATTTATGCGGAAGCCGCGGAACCCCCCTTAAATTCTAGAATTATAAAGTTGGCCGATAACAAAATTATTAGTCTTTATCAAACGGACAGTCCTAGTTTCTCAAAAGTAGTCTCTCTCACAGCTCAGGTCCAAGTAAGCAAGTTCTGGCTTCATAAAAAACCTCCACCGATTGTCACAGCGTTACTAACAAGGGTTCCCAGAATTCACTCAGCATATAAGAGCAGACCCGATCCAATATTCCGTTTGCCCTCTCCTTCGGAATTTAGGGCGCCTCGGTGTATCTACCTACGGGACTATTCGGGCTTCTCTCACCAAGTTGCAAATCAAATGTTTCTTGCTGATTCCAGGAGTCTCCTGGAAGGCCATCACCTGATTTTTACGGACGGCTCCCTAATAAACGGTAGGGGCGGCTTTGCATTGTACGACCCGATGCTCGGGGTAAACAAGAAATTGGCCCTTCTGGAAAAATGCTCCATATTTTCGGCCGAATCCTTGGCAGTGTTAAAGGCATTACAGTACGTCCAAGAAAAAATATATGGGTTCAAAAAGTCGCTGTTTTGACAGACTCAAAGGGTGTGATCTCTAAAATAGAGAGAATAAAAGCAAATTCTAAATGCGATCACATAACGGCCAGCATTTTAGTGATAACTAATAATTTACTCACCAGGGGCATAAATGTTACCCTAGGCTGGATCAAAGTTCACTCTGGAATAAAGGAAAACGAGAAAGTTGATCGATTTGCAAAGGAAGCGGTCATTGACGGTGAGCGGTGCGACTACGCAATGACTAAAAGGGACTGCCAGGGTGTACTGAACGATAGGTGGATTTCAGATTGGCAAGAGTACCATAATTCCGCTGATGGAGGCTCACTATATAGAAGCCGATTTCCTTTGGTACCGAAAGAACCGTGGTTTCAAGGGGTCAGGGCACCTCGACATTATTTCACCGTAATCTCTAGAATACGAAGCAACCATGGTCTGTGGGGAGCACATATGTGTAGAATCGGGCTTAAGGAGTCCCCCAATTGTGTAACATGCGGCTGCCGGGAAGATTTAAACCATATAGTAATAGAATGTCCAAGGTTTGAAAACGCAAGAGGTAAATTGCTAAACGGTATTGATGCCCTAACCGATCCGGACAGACCTTATTCTCTTGAGACGCTCGTTGCCTCAGGGAACAAGGGAGTGTATGCGCTGCTATTTTGGTTTCTGAAGGCAACTAAGGTGAAAATATAACCCTAGATACACAGGATCAACTTTTGTTGTAACTTACCAATAAACGGTGGTGTAGGGGCCGGGGGGGAAACGTCGGATCTCGGCCCCTTATTTACTCGGTCCTCTCTCCATCAATAAAAACAGCATGGCTAATGCCTTAAGGCAAAGTCAAAAAAAAAAAATTTGTTCATGACGTGATATAATCATGCTGCCTTTGTCCTCTTTAGAAATTTCAATATCGGGTTATTTTTTATCAAATTTATTTGTTTCAAAAATTTAATTTTTATTGCTAGATGGTTGACTGTATGATTTTGGTTAATAGTTGTTCATAAATATCACCCTTATTTTTTATAGCCAGCATATGCTGTTTCCTGAAGAATATCTAGGATCATTTCGGAATGGATGTTTTTCAATTTTTCAATATCTCCAACCCTGCAATTTGAAATGTATGAGGTATTCTTCTGCTCTCAACTTATTTTTTCTAGATTCATTAGCTATAAAACCTCTTATCACTTCTACATCCGTAATTATATCCATTATGGGTGTATCATTTTTATCACAAGGAAAGTAGGACCTAATGCTAAAATATCATTAACTAGACCGGATATCACAATATGGGTGAACATATATTTTCTAAAGGTTTTATTATTGGTATTATTCATAAGAATAAGATTGATGTTTGTTTTGTTACTTGTAGAGTGATTTTCGTATGTTCGGAAATATTTTAAACTTAAGACATAATTTTTGTAAAACTGAAACGAAAAATGTCTATTTCTTCTTGAATCACTGTATTGTTAATAGTTTTTGTGAGAACGACTTAATATACTGTGGAAAGATTGGAAATAAAACAAAACCTTGCTGTTAATCGTGACCACAAACCCGATAACTGAGAGCACATAAAATGATAGAGGCCTGATGGGTCTGATATTGAAAGCCTTACTTCTTTGACCAATCACAATTAATGGGTCGAATGGAAAGATAATATCATTCGATAGATCATCCTTTGTCCGAATTTACGATAATTTTTTTTATTACCGTATATAAAATGTCTATTTTATTACCGCCAATTGAACTCTTACAACGTTTTTCGATTTTATATATTCAACTCGCTCACGACGGATTGTATAAATTTGAAAATCCTGGAAAATAAACTTAGCTCAGTAATCTAATGTTGTTAATATTTGCTCCGTAATTTTTCATTAGCAAAGTTTTTTTGTGATGTCATTTTAATCCACCTCCGACGGATAATTCGACCAGATTTCTACCTCATTTAGCTTGCTGTTTACTGTCAAAATGCAAATATAAATCATATTCCTTTTACGTTAATTGTCCAACAATAGTGATATATAGAAAATTATGTTGGTTTGTAGAACAATATTCATTTAAAAAATTTCCCGGTTTATAATTAAATGCGGTTATAAAATACATCTCTGTAAAATCTGTAAATTAACATTGAAGGTATTCCCAACACTTCTTGGTTGATATCTTTCTTAAAAACTGTTATCTTCGAATTTTAGTTTAAATAATTTTTCCATATACATAGAACATAATTATAGAATTATTGCTTATTCTACCCTTTTCTAACTAAATTAAATGCCTTACTTTTCGATCATGTCGAATTAACCACTTAACCTATGTTCTCCTTCAACTATGTACCATATTTGAACTATGTATTTTAGTACATAGGATGTCCCTATTTCAATGCGACGTTATTTCAAGACCTACAAAGTTTCGATACATTTTCAATAAATAGATTTACTAATAATTTGATAAAAAATATTACCAATGACTTATATTACACAATTTCTTAAAAGCGTCTTTAATATAATAAAGAAAAAGGCAGATAAAGGAAAATGATAAATTGGAATTTGTATAACGTTATTATAATTATAATGAACAGTAAGCATTTTAGGTATTAATTTTCCTTCTAACATAATCAATTAACTTCCTCAATTTTAATATTGTTTGCAACGTTGAAAGTACAAAATACTCCCCAATTTTTGAATGAATATATCTCCGGAAATGCTGTGTTTGACAACCTGAGGTACAAACGAGAGACTAGCATTTTAGAATATCAACGTAGTATATATCGGAAATCAGAGAGTCAGTAACCAGATCGAGACGTCCAAATGGCTGCAGTTTAAAACAAAATATGCATATATATACAGGGTGAATTGCTACTCGTGCTACAAACTTCTCCAGTAGATTCTTCACCCTAAAATGAACAAAAAAGTTCATATTGTCCATGGTCCG